>NC_056726.1:671428220-671715720 GCF_019279795.1 Protopterus annectens | reverse complement strand
CTGTAATTAAATCAGAAGGTGCTTCAACAAAGAATTAGTGTAAGGGTGTGCACACTTACGCAACCAGCTCATTGTACGTATTTTATTTGTTATATTTTACTCTGAACAGATTTGTATGTTTTTCAATTGAATTGTACTGGTTATAGGTCACATTAAAGGTGGGGAAAGTTTTGAAATGATTTAGTGTGGTCTTATTTTATATGTCACAAAAAGCTGGGATTTTAACAGGGGTGTGTACATCTGTTATATCCACTGTATAATTGAATGTGCATTCAAGCACATTCTCTTTTGAGGTCAGCACAAGTAGTATTCGGAAAAATTAAATTTGCAGGTATCCAATATTCTGTTCAAAATGAGGGGCCTAAAGTCCTCCTCTCTTTTTTTTTTTCTGGATAGTAAAGTACTGATTTTTTCCATCTTAGTTTGACATTACTTTCCAGAACATATAGATGGATGGGGCTGATAGTCCCTTAATTAAGCAAGTGTTTTTAAATTAGCTTGGGTGTTTTATTTCTCTCTGCAGTGGATTAACATTTTTAGGTATTGACCTGTGCAAATAAGCACCAGTTTGTTATACCTAAATCAATTTTTTCTGATTTCACAGATGAATAGTCTCATGTCATACCGTGGTAGGCTGATTGTTCTCCTGATGCTGGCAGTAATTTCCGTTCCTGTCATCACAGACGTATGGACAGATGAAGGTAAGGATTAGATTCTTCACTTTCACAGCTTAAATAAAATGATCTTTTGTTATTTACAGATTTACTTAAGTCTTGCAGTTTCGTGTTTTTCTCAGATTGTTGTAAAGCTGTGTGGCTTATACCGTCAGAGTTTGTGCAGTCAGTCCTCACCTTACAGTACTGTCTAGTGCTGTTGACAGTCATGAAGAATTGGAGAGAATGGGTTATGGATGGCACCTGTAATTAGTTCAGCTCTAACAGACTACTGCTGCAAACACCAAAGGCAGAACAGAGTTTTTCCATTATGTGAAACTTGGTCATCTGTCCTCAGTACAATAAATTTAGAAGACTTGGCATTCTTTGTGTCTGTGTACGTGCGTGTGTGTGTTGGGGGGGGGGGGGCTTAGAGACATGTAGTGCAAATCCTCTTGTTGGCAGTTCCCTAGTACGAGACTCAATCATGCTAGGAGGAGTAGGAGCCTTAGCAAGCCTGTTAGAGCAAGGTGTTTTTTTTCAGTGTAGAAGATTGTACTGCATCATCACTGCATATAATCTAACCTTAATACTTTAGACACTGTGAGTACTTTGGAATTAAAGATTTCATTTCTGGCATTTAACTAATGGGATATACCTGTACAGAACACTCACTGATAATAGTATAAGGGTATTCTAAACTTTAAAAAAATAATCATGAATAAAATAAATGAACAGAGAATTAAATTAGTAAAATAAATGAGGAGATTAATATTTCTCATCAGCATGTTTTGTATTTCTTTCCATTAAGAGACTTATGTTCTTGTAGTGTACACAAATCTGTTACTCATCTGAATTGTATGTAGATTCTGTTCAGTAGCATTGTACCATTACTGCCCATTTGTAATGCCACTGTGTCAAGCCATGGATGGAAAGGATCCTAGGACCAGTTTATTTACCCATTTGGCTGTAAATAAAGTAACTTAAATATTGTTTGAATGCATGCCATTCCACTTGAATTTTGAAAAAAATTATGTAATGAAAATGTTAATGTTTCTCATATAGTCGGAGTGCATTATAACAATGGCTTAAAACAGCACATGGGGTGAATTCCATGTTTTCTCCAGAAGTTGCATTATCCTTTTCTGTTGTCATATTTTCAGTCTGGCTGATATGATAGGCTTCAGTAAACTCATTGTCAGTCATAAGCAACCACATTAATTTGTCATGCAATCTGAACAGTTGCCCTATTAAGAAAACTGTTTAAAAATGTTTTTGAAGTGGATTGTGCCCCACTTCAGCAAAGCCCCACACAACCGATCTCCATATAAACAAACTCTGAGACTCTACCAACTCAAAAGAAAGGAGATGCATTTTTTTTCTTCTTTTCCTGTATGTTGTTTCATCCTTGGAAGTAGGATATTTAGAGATTTGTGGCATGAGGACTAAGCTTCCACGTTAGGGAGGTGCCAATGTTCTTCGTGTTTCACTGTTGCAGTCATTACATTTGGGTTATCTGCTTGCAGGTAGCCCACAGTCGGCCTATTAACAAAGTCTTGGGTCCTGCATCGGTTGATGTCCCTTCTTCCATGACATCAGGTCATCAGGGGTATAAAGCATGCATCCAACGCCATTACATCAGTCTTTCTTGCCGTGTGGTGACCGAAGCAGAAGCAGTTCGCAAATGATGGTTGGCCGACTACTGAAATTTTAATTTTCGAGTTTCAGAACTGAAGTCTTCAACTAAAAGCTAAGTACCCCGTTGGGGAAACTTTTTCTTGCTCCTTACCGATGTCATCAAAAGCTAATAATTGTTCTGATGAAGTCAACTGGTATTGACGAACGCGCTTATCTACTTGCAATAAATTTATTTCTGAGGACTCACAACATTAGTGCTCTTTTTGGTTATAAAGTGTTTTATTCGAGCACTATTGCACCACTTTTGGTTTTAAAAGCTAATAATTGCATTACTTGTGAAAAGCAAATACCTCATAAAGATTTTCATTTGTACTGTATTCCTTGCCTAGGCCCTGACCACGATGTACCTTGCTGTCCGTTTTGTGCTTTATTTAATCAGCGCACTATCCGTCGTCAGTACATTTTTGCCTCTAAATATGTTGGTTCTTGGTTTAATTATCCAGAAATGTTGTTGGTTAGCCATCTGACTACCGGGATACCAAAAAAATGCAAAGATAAAGACAGAGACAAGCCGTCGAGGTTCAAAACTGCCGATGACGCTTCTCCTAAGCCAGTCATCAGTTTGCTGTTACTCAGGCTCTTTCGCAGCCCCTGATACCCACTACTTCTGATTCGCAGGCTTCTACTGAGACCCATTCGGAGTCCGATATGCTGTGAGATGCTTCAACTATGGAACCCGCTGATGTCTCTACCTTGGATGGGTCCGGAGGTGCTGTGCAGGTACCGGCTTCTGAGGGTGTTTTCAGGCCTACAGACTTGCATATTAAACAGGCACCTCCTTCTTCTCTTAGGCCTAAATCTCGAACCATGCCTAAGAAAATGATGCCCAGGCCACATGCTCAGGCCTCTCTGCCCAAAAAACAAATGATAAGAATGGCTGAAGATCTAATAACTCTAATCAGGGGTAGCCAACTCCCCCTTTCTAAGAGGCATAGGACTGAAGTGGTTTATGAATATTCTGACCAGGATTCTGTTTTTCCTGATCCTTCGGAAGATCTGGATTTGCCCCGATCTACCTATGAGGATTTTAATGCAGAGGACTCCATTCCCTCTGCTTCCTCTCCAGAGGATTTTTCTTTTGGGGAATCCTTACATACTCTAAGGGAGCATTTTCACTGGGAAAGCCAGGATTTTTCTGATTCAAAAAAGAGACTTGGGAATTTCTTACGCCTACCTCAGCATAGGCCTTTAGCTATTCCTCCTGTACTAGACATTGTTGATGATGCTTTTTCGGAATCTAGTTTGGCCCTTGATTCCTTGCCTCCTGCTCCCAGAAAACCAGACAGATACTACAGGGTCCCTGAGTCACACAAGTTCTTTTTTAAAAATCCTATTGCGGATCCAGAGAATATTTCACATGGGCCAAAGGGCATTAAGGCTTCTACTGCTAAAAATCCTACCCCTTCTGATAGAGACTCCAGGGCGCTGGATAGATGGGGTAAGAAGGTTTACACTAATGCAACCTTGGCCATTAGGGCTTTAAACTGCCAGTTTCATGTGTTAAAGTATCAGCAACATGTTATTGGATTAGTCAAACAGAAATTGATGATTCCTGACTGTGGAAAATAAAGAATTGCAGGACTTAATGCATTCTGCTGAACAAGTTGGAAAACGTACTTTGCAATGTGGTTTTGATTCATTAGAGGCCTCTTGCAGGGCCGCTGTTACTGGGTCTGTGCTCAGAAGGCATGCTTGGATTAAGGAACAATCTTTGCCTGATCATATTAAAGCTAAATTGTTGGATGCTCCCTTAGACCAGGACAACCTGTTTGACAACAAGGCTGAGGAAGTTCTTAAAAAGATGGAAGATAAAGCTAAATCTATGCAAACTGTTAAAGATTTCGTACAATTTCAACCTCCTAGATTTAGTAGGCACTGGCCCTCTAAGAATTGGTCCTTTCCAACCCCTTCCAGGTCTTTTCAAGCCAAACCCAGACACAGCAAAAAACCCAGGTTTCAGTCCCAGGGGACATGCAGGACTAAGCAGTGGGGGGCCTCCACTTCCAAATCTGGGAGTAATAAGACTCCCCGTATGGTAAACTGTCTCAATGACTTCCTTATAAAATTTACAAGCACTTATCAACTGACTGCCCCTTTGGGGGGAAAGATTGCTCTTCATGCAAAGAACTGGGAACTCATTACCCAGGACAAATGGGTTTTAAATATAGTGTCCCAGGGATACAGATTTCACTTCCACACATTGCCAACACCAAGCGGGTGGCCAGACGTAACCCCAAATCAGTGGGCATAGGCCCAAAAACAAGTATGGTCTCTCTCAAACATGGGGGCTATTCAGCTGGTACCAGAAGGGGAAAAAGGACAAGGTTTTTACTCAAGACTTTTCCTGGTACTCTAAACACCTTTTTGGAGATTCCAAAATTCAAGATGCTGACTCTTCATCAATTACTTTCTATGCTGGACAAAGATGCCTGGTTGGCAACACTAGATTTAAAAGAAGCATACCTGCACATCCCAATCAGGGAATCTTGCAGAAGTTACCCACGTTTCAAAGCAGGCTACACGAACTATTAGTTCTCTGCACTGCCCTTTGGCTTGTCTACTGCGCCCAAGGTATTCACAAAGTGCCTAGCTCCAGTAATTGCAAAGAAATATTCAAATATACCCATACCTGGACGATTGTCTAATTCAGGCAGAAAGCCAGGACATACTTTTGAATCATCTGGCATTTGTACAAAGGGTTCTAACTTGTATGGGGTACACCATAAACGAAAAGAAATCACACCTGGTACCCTGTCAACAAATTGTATTCCTGGGAGCAAGCTTGAATACAACTTCCCAGATGGCCTACCTCATGCCAGAGAAACAAATTCATGTGACCACCTATTTTAAACAAGTGGCCACAAAAACCCTGCTATCTGCAAGACAAATACTGCAAGCCTTTGGGTTCAACTACAGTGGTATCTAAAAAGCCTATGGTGTCAACATTCTCAGGATCTAGAAGCAATGATTCCTATCATACCTTGCCTACGCCTAGAGTTCTTTTGGTGGGCAGACGCCTGCCATCAAATCAAGGCACTACCTTTCACACCACCCCCTGCCACCCAAACTCTAACCACAGATGCATCAGACTATGCATGGGGGGCTCACCTGGCAGGGAAGTGCATTCAGGGCAAATGGAACCCAAGTCAAATGCACCTGCATATCAATTAAAAAGCAATGTTAGCTGTGCAGAATGCTCTGATAGCCTTCAAGGACTACATTCTTCCAGGCAACTAATGGTAAAGACGGACAACACCACTGTTTTGTGGTACATAAACAAGCAGGGAGGTACACATTCTTACCCCCTCTGCAGACTAGCCATGGCATTGTGGAACACAGCCTTGAGCTACCAAGTGCACCTACAAGCTCAATTCCTGCCAGGAAAATTAAATACACTGGCAGACGGACTAGGCAGAAACCTCATGGACCAACACGAGTGGAAACTGGAACCAAGGATTTTCAACATATTAACAAGCAAATGGGGGAGCCCAGATATAGACCTGTTTGCCTCTCATCAGAATTACCAATTGGACAAATTTTGCACAAGGACTCCCCACAAACAAGTGGATGCTTTGTCCTTCAGCTGGAAACATCTATCAGTCTATGCCTTCCCCCCTCTGCCTCTGCTCTCCAAAGTACTACTAAAAATCAAACAGGACAAACCAAGGATGATTTTGATTGCTCCAGACTTGCCACGCTAGCACTGGTACCCCCTCCTGCGCAGTGTGTCACAATTATCCCCATGGCACCTGCCTCAGACTTCTTCCCTGTTGTCTCAGCAGGAGGATCAGATTCTGCACCGTCCGCTTCTAACACTGAACCTTGCAGCTTGGCTAATTACATAATCTCTCTCCTTTACCATCCCTCAGTAATCCTGTGATGGATATCATTCTAGAGGCAAGGAGACCTAGCAGTAGAAAATTCTATGCTGAAAAATGGAAATGATTCTGTGCCTGGAACTAATCTCAAGGGATAAGCACAGCCACACCCAATTTGCCTCAGATTTTACAATACTTAACTGAGATGCTTCACAAGGGCCTGTCTTTTTCCTCCATTAAAATCCACACCTCAGCCATTTCAGCTCATTATAACACAGAACCCTCTCTCTTCTCTCATCCACTGCTCAAGCAGTTCCTCAGAGGAGCCAAAAATTTGAGACCATCCAGGAGAGCTCCAATCTCAGCCTGGGACCTTAATTTTGTTTTGGAGAAACTCACTCTACCTCCTTTAGAGCCAGCAGCTACTGCAGACTTAAAGTTTAATTCTTGAATAACAGCTTTCCTTTTAGCAATCACTTCAGCTAGAAGGGTATCTGAATTACAGGCCCTTATGGCAGTGGCGCCTTTCATCACCTTTCATACGGACAGGGTGTCCCTCAGGACCAATCCATCCTTCATGCCCAAGGTGATATCTAGTGTGGCTCTTAATCAGTCCATTCATTTGGCAACTTTCTTTCCCAATCCACAGAACAAAGGGGAAACGGATACTGCATTCCTTAGATGTGCTCAGACAACTCAGATTCTACTTGGACAGGACTAACCCTCAAAGGAAATCTGAACAACTGCTGGTAGCATTTGCAGCAGGGGCAGAGGGGAAGGCTATTTCAATGCAAACTATTTCTAAATGGATAGGCCATTGCATTAATTTCTGCTATAAGCACCATGGAAAATCTATCCCCCAGGGGATCAGACCTCACTCCACCAGGGCTGCATCTAACTCTACAGCCTTTCTCAGAGGCGTCCCCACCAGGGACATCCTAGAAGCTGCTACCTGGAGTTCTGTACATACTTTCACCAGGCATTATCATTTGCCAATTTTCTCTAAATCCAGAGCTGGCTTTGTGACTGCAGTCTAGCAGGGCCTTATAGCTCATCCTAATGCTATCTAAATTCCTCCTCCCAGCCATAGCTTTGGGAATATACCCAAATGTAATGACTGCAACAGTGAAACATGAAGAACATAGTACAGTTGTGTACACTTAACCATAAATGTAGATGTTAGAGTATATTCACTGTTGCAGTCCTGTTTACCCTCCCTCCAGCCCCCTAACTTCTTTTGACTATACCTCTACTTTCCTTTACTATGCTTAAAAGCCTTTTTGGTGTATTTGCTTTTTTGTTGGAGGTATATCATTGTACTTTTATATTTAATTGCTCCCCATTAGGGGGTCACCTGACATCTGGGGCTAGAAAAACTGATGTAATGGTTTCGGCTGCATGCTTTATACCCCTGACGACCTGACGTCAGGGAAGAAGGGACAGCAACTGATGCAGGACCCAAGATTTTGTTAATCAGGCCGACTGAGGGCTACCTGCAAGCAGATAACCCAAATGTAATGACTGCAACAGTGAATACACTCGAACATCTACATTTATGGTAAGTGTACACAACTGTACTTTTTTGCAAAATGCTTTCCATTAGAATTTGTATTACTGTAACATATATCGGTGGTCTGCTTGGTGGAGCTAAGTTCATACACGGTCGATTGTTGGTGGTACATTTGTAGTTTAGGAAATTGAAGTGTTTGCTTAATATGATTTTATTGATACTCTTCTGAGTTTAACATCTATTACTTGTACTATGACGTAAGGCATTTTGATGTTGATGCAGCTGCTATAGTACATTTTGTTTTTTATTTTTTTTTTATTTGTTTGATGTTTTATTTTGCTTGTACAAGCCTAGGTTTAGAACTGATTAATAAATGGGACTGAAAACTGAACTGAATCCTACATGAAGCTAGTGTATAAATGAAAGGCGGATAGTGTGCTCAAAATAAGTGCAAAAAAAAAAAAAACTAAGATGTCCCTGACATAGTAGTTAAACTAGTCCTTTCATTGCAGATCTCTTTATCTTTAATAGGTATAAAATTCTCAATACAGCATTAAAGTTGGAAGTCTTATTGTACGGTGTTTCTATTGATGTATTACATTAATGTTCTGCACTAACACAAGTTTGTAATCTGATTAAAAGTCAAGACCTTCCTTAATGGTCCCTGATTATATATAATCTTCTCCAGCATTCAGAATGTGGCACCTTTTTCTGTAGAGTAACATGATTAGGGGCATCCACAGATCCTTACCAGCGCATACTGTGATGTAACATGCCAGCTATATTGGGGTAGGTGTTTATAGAGCCTGCTAGTTCTTTTTTGCCACATATTTAGTTCAGACTTTGAGCCTTGGTACTGTTGGGTAAACTGTATAGGACTAATTCATTCTTAGTAGACAAAACAAGAACAGCCACTCTGTGATTATACCCGTTTCCAGCTCTCATGTACTCTTTTTCACCTTCTGACAAATGTAGTTTCTCTACTTTGACATAAACATTTAAAGGGAGTACAATAGAACTGTTTGATTTGTAGGTCAGAGCAGTGCTACCTATCATTGTCTCTCACTTCATGATCTTGGCTGGCTTGAATTCCATCATTACCATACCATTTGTCAACTTTGCTTGTCTTAAACTTCTCTACAATCCAAACTGCCTATCACTGACCGGCACTGTCATTTGAAGGCCCCCATCCCCAGGACCCTCAGAGAATGTACACTACATATATACTTACTAAGATATTGATTTGTGAGGATCTTAAAAAGCCTAGCTTTGTACCTTCACCCTATGGTAGTTATTAGCCCATATATTTTAATATCTAAATAACCCCAAAATAGGCAGAACAAGGATATGCTGAGATATTTACATGTTGCCTTTTCCGTGAGGGACAATGGTTTTAAACCAAGTGTGAATTCCCAGTTCCCTATCTATTCATCAAAAATTATGTTTGAATAGACTAAGAGAAGTACTTTGCTTTATGGGGAGTGGAAGATGCTTCCATAGAAATGGAATTCTCTGCAGTACAAATCTATCCCTCCTTGTAAGATTTATTTTGCCAAAAAGATTGAAATCCCTTAAACAGATGTTTATGCCACCACTGAATTTGTGAATGTGTAATAGATCTGGCAGGAGAGGGTCTGCTGAGGATCTTTGCACGAGTCTGAGGTCACCTGTTAGTTGCCTGTATGATACAAGAAGAGGGATAAGACTTTGGGATGGTCTACATTAAGAGATTTAGGCCCTTAATTTTATTAGTGAGGACATGTTGTGGTCATTCCAGTTATGGCATGTTTGGACAGGTAAATACGGAAATGGCATTATAGTCAATGATCAGATTAATGAGTGCCGGACACACTGAAATTATTACATCCACGAATCTGCATGCCATACCTTTTGATATAAACTGCAATGAAAAATGTTTTCCTTTCATTTGTGGATACATGGTGATCAAAGTACAATTTGTTGTTCGCATTGGTTCCTAGATCCCTGACTACTGGATCAATTTTTAGGAGTATTTTGTAAATGTGATGGTTACAAGGGGAGTCATGTTTGCTGAAAAATATGATTATACATTTCTTGCATTTAGTTTTTGCCCATGGTTTTGACACCAGGTTTTTGCTTAGGTCAGGCACTGTTGGAAGATCATGTTGTCTTCTGGAGAGCGTATAATAGCACCAAGTTTGCAGCCATCTGCAAACTTGGTCAACTGCCAACCCTCAACATTAGCTTTGACCTCTGTGAAGTAAGTGCCAAACAGGATTAGCCTGAAGACTGAATGCTGGGGTTCACCGGTAGTGACACTTCTTATGGAGGAGTTAGAGAAACGCACCCTTATTTCCTGGGTTTTGTTTGTGAGCGAGTTTGTTTGGAACAGGCCCTCTTGGAGGATTATGTTGTCCTCTGCAGTGTGTCTGATAGCACCAAGTTTGCAGTCATCTCCATACTTGGTCAGCTGCAAACCCTTAGCATTAACGTTGACTTCTGTGAAGTAAGTGCCAAAGAGGAGTGATCCAAAGACTAAACTCTGGGTTAAATCAATAGTGACATGTCTTTTGGAGGAGGTAGAGACACCCTCGTTTATTTCTTGGGTTGTGAGCCAGTTTGTTTCATAGGCAACAAGGAACCAATGTCTGTTTATTCATGTTTTTCATCTTTGCTGCTCAGTAGTATATTTTCAGTGATTAAATACTTGTGTACATTATATTTAATATTTTAATCAGCTTAGTATTTATTTTTATATTACTGATTTACACAATTATCAAAAATATTAAGACTTCTTTCTACACACTTATGTTTCCTATTGACCATATTTGGTTTTGACTGCAAGAAGGTTTTGACCTTCTTGACAGTTTGAATAGAAATTATGAGGTAGTAGAAAACATTTTATCATGCTGCGGGACTTCCATTTGCACTTTGTTATATAACTTAAAGCTGAAAACAAAGATGTGTACAGGAAAAGTTTGCATATGAATTTAAATACC
Source organism: Protopterus annectens (assembly GCF_019279795.1). Classification (NCBI taxonomy): domain Eukaryota; kingdom Metazoa; phylum Chordata; order Ceratodontiformes; family Protopteridae; genus Protopterus; species Protopterus annectens. The sequence continues at coordinate 671,705,063 of NC_056726.1, read as the reverse complement.
CTGTAAACCTGCTTATGTAGGTTGATGGTCAAAGGTGATCTGATGTCATTTTCATTCATTCCTCAACTGATGATTTCAGATCCAACTCTGATCCAGAATGGCCACTTCTTCCAGACCCTCTGATCCAGCTGTCGAGCTCCTCCCTTTACCCATAATGTCCCACCAACCTAATATACTTCAGATCTTGTTTGCTGCCATATCGCTTCAGATGCAGATCAATTCTCTTTCTCGAACTGTCTGGTGATTTCCACTAAAAGTAGTGAGTTTTCCTCACTTTAATTCTTAATTCACACTATCCTTTGAGCGTTCTCACCTGCCCTCCCTGACTTTCTGGAGTTTCTCAGATTCTACTCGTGAGGCTTTACTTTCCTTTCTATTGAATCTTCAGTATTACCTCGAGTAACATTGTTGGTACCTTTGCCTTTCTATCCATTAGAGGATATTTCTTTGTATCATCATTGGTACTTTAATATAAAAAAATTAAATAAATACTAATAAACATTTCTGTCTTTCTCTTCACTTATTTTCTGTCTAAAGACTAGTATCTTTGTCCATTATGACAGACATACCAACTGGATTCAAAAACTGCATTTTCTGTGGCCGCATGACTCCCAGTTCTGATGCCAACAGGAAATGCATCTATTGCTTGGACATTGCCCACTTGGATACTTACTGTTCTATTTGTGCTGGTTCCAACACCTGAGCACTTGGTGACAGAAGTAATAAATTAGTTTTGATGGGCCTTCCTCCTTCTGCCTCCTCCTCTTCTCTTTCAACTGGGACTCAAAACCTCTCCAAGAGTTCTGATAAAGCAAAGCCTACTTTGGCTTCTAAAGACAGAAATACCAGAAAAAAGTCTCCTGATCTATCTCCAACTTCAGCTGCAACTTGTGAGCTACATCAAAAAAGTCTAATCTAAATCTCTCTGATCTTACTTCCTCAAAAGTGAGATCTCCTCAAATGTGGTCACCCAGATAATCGATGGCGATGATACCAGCTTGACTTCCTTCTCCCTTTCTACAGGAAACTCCATGGGAGGACTCTAGGCTACCCTCTACCAGCTCTTTGCTTAGGTCCTCCAGAAGCTTGTCTGAGGTTGAGGTGGATAAGATGATGAGGAAATTCCTCAGAGCTCTTATCTAGATGGGGTAATTCCAACTCGGTCTCCCATCGGACCCGTTGCCCATCACTGATTCTCACTTGATTTCTCCTTCTCCGATCCACCCTGTGGTTTTGGAGCCTTTGGATCCAAGATGGGGGTGTCCCTGTTGGATCTGAATACAGATTGCTCTTCAATTGTGATTGCTCTTTTCCGGAGCAGGAGGACTCTTGGAGCCAAAGCGTCATATTTGGGGATCTGGGATCCACACTGAAGTTATTGGAGCCATCCTTGCTTCTCTCTGCTGCAGCCATGGATGGCTTGGGTCCAACTCCATCCTTGAGAGGAGGATCTGTCAAGATTCAGCCTAGTTGGCATAGGAGGCTTCAGCTTCATTGCTGATTGCTTCAGTCTTTCCTAGGTCTTCGCCTTTGAGATTGTGGAGAGGGGTTACTCTTTGTTTGTAGAAGGGATATTCTTGCCCCTCTCAGATTCCATTTCTTTACCACCTTCAGGTCTTAGTTCTGAGCCTTGTACTTCTATTCCACTGGGACAGCCATCCTGTTCAAGTCTCCAATCAGTCCCTCAGGACTCCCTGTCAGTTCTGTTACCTCACCAGACCATCCCACTGATAAGATGCCTTGGAAGCGAATGTGCAAAAGGGGGGAGACTTTTAGATTCCCCTCAGAAATCTCTCACTGAGGACACTGGCTTCATTGAAGAGGAAGGATCCCCCACAACTAGCCACTCTCCAATTTTTATCTAACACATTCATAAGGTTGATAGCCTTTGCTGCAGAGGGTACCTTACAGTAGGCGGATTCAGCATAGTCATCAGGAGACATGCCTGGATGCATCTGTGTGGTTTTGCAAAGCCCTTCAAGTTTTCATTCATCATTGCCGTTTTTTGATCCAGCTTCTTTGTTTGGCCCAAAGGTAAAAGAAACCATCTTCATAAGTGAGCAAGATGGAAAAACCTTGTCTGCCCTGCTGTTGGGATCCATTTTTCTGTTCCTCAGAGACCCGTTTCCTGGAATTAACAAGGAGGCAGAAAGATGTCGTTCCCCAAGTCCCAGGGTCCTTTCCAAGACTCGTGAGGAGATGATTTTCCCAGATGCAAGGGGGGGTGGTGGCACTAATAAAAGGCACCACCGCCCCATGGCAGAGATGGCAAGCAGAACCAGGGTTTCCAGGACTCTTTCTCAAACAAACCCTAACAGACTTCTGAAAGTTGCTCGGCTGCTACTCTCTGGAGGCAGTTGGGGGGGGGTGTTTATCTCTGCTCCCCAAAGCCTGGGCATCCATCACAAAAGATTCCTGGATGCAGCAAATTCTGTCCAGAGGTTATTTCATACCATTTTCCCAATTCCCCTCCAAAAATGAAAAGAATCCCCAACATACCACCCAATCAGAGGGAGGTGCCAACCTTAGAAATAGAAAAGCTGCTGAAAAAAAGGAGTCATCCAAATGATAACCGCAAATCAGATAAAATTCAGAACCTATTCAAGATTCTTTTTAGTGCCAAAGAAGAAAGGGGAGTTAAGACCCATTCTGGATCTCAGCAAAATAAGCTCTATATGAAGTATTCATTGTTCCTTCCAAGTGGTCACGTTTCAGTCTGTGTTGCCCCTGCTGTGAAAGGGTGATTGGATGTGATTGATAGATCTTCAAGATGCGTACCATCATATCTAAATGAACAGATGCCCCAGAAGATACCTGCACTTCCAGCTGGGAGCCAGACATTACCAGTTCAGAGCACTGTCTTTTGGACTCAGCACAGCCCCAGGGTGTTCAGCAAATGCAAGGAGGTGATAACAGCTCACCTAAGACTACTTGGATTCAGAGTGTTTCTGTACCTAGATGACTAGCTCCTAACTGCCCCAACCAGGCATCTACTTCTACGCGCAATGGACTACTTGCTGCAGTTGTGTCTTCACTTCAGTCAACTACAGCAAATCGCAGCTTACACCTACACAGAGTCTGGAGTTCATAGGTACTTGTTTAGACACTGTCAATCAGATCCCAGGTCAAGAAAGTTCTCGCTCATCATTCTCTTCCAACACGACTAATCTTGCAAGAATTTGGGTCAATGGCAACAGCAATCACTCTGGTTCCTTTAGCCCGGTTTCATATGTGAATTCTTCAGTGGACTCTCTAGGTGCAGTGGTCTATTCTTCAACAGAATTTCCTCACCCCAGTCAAGATCACCCAGTCGTGCTAAAAATATCTTCTTTGGTGACTTCGCTCGAATAAAGTTTCTCAAGACCGTCCTTTTCTTCACCTGCCCACAAGCACGGTGACCATGGATACCTTCCAACTGGGGTGGGAGGCACTACTTGGGAAGGGTCAGTCCAAGATACTTGGTCCTCAGAACAGGCTAATGCACATATCCATTTCCTGGAAATGAGCAGTCCCCTAGCATTGTAGGCCTTTCAAAACTCACTGCAATCTGGTTCAGTTGCTATTCAGATGGAGAATGTTTGTAGTCTGCTAAATCAACAAACCAGGAGGAACCAGATCTTATTCTCTATGTAAAAGCAGTAAAAGTGTGTCAATGAGCGATCTCTTCTGGCCACTATCTCATAGCTAAGCACACCATGATTGCAGACAAACTAAGCAGGTTCATTCTTATGCCTCACAAGTGGTCTCTCAATGTCAGAGTGGCAGAGAGAGTCTTCTGTTGATGGGGCCAACAATGTTGCGACCTTTTCAATTCTCCCGTCAGCAACAAGTGCAGCAGGTTTTTTGCCCTGGTCCCTCCAGCAGAGGACTAACTGAGAGATTCTGTAGTCTACTGTTGGCCCTCTGGACTCCTCTATTCTATCCCCACATTTCTGCAGAAAGCATACTGGTTAACTATCACGATTGTCCTCAATGCATCATTTTGACCTTGCCATATTTGGTTTCCCTTCCTGTAGCCTCGTCTTCTGCATTTGCCCTTAATACTGGACCTCAGTCCATACCTCCTGTCTTACCCGACATGTATGTATCATTCGGACGTAACAGGCCTCAAGCTGACTGCATAGTTTCTCCAGTTCCACTGATTGTTAGATAGCTCGGGCTTTCCTCCATGGTCCATCATATTTTATCATCTTCTCAAAAGGCTTCTAGTAGGAAAATTTACATAAGTAAATAGAAGAAATTTGCCTTCTGGGACCATAAGAGAGGCTTTCACCCTGCAGAACTTATCATTCTTAATTGCCACCTCTTCCATGTACATCCTTCCTGGGAAGAATTTGTCCACCTTAGAAAATATCCTTAACTGGTTTTCCCACAATATACCCTATGAAACCATCATTTTGGGAGATGTTTACCTAGATTGGTCAAAACTTAAAACTGACTCACCACAACTATCAACCTGCATGGTTTCCATCAATTGATGTCTACCCCTACCTGTCTACATAAAAACTCATCTTCCAGCTCCATTAGAGACTGGATACTCACTAACTCCTCCCACCACAACCATAATCCTACAACCTTGCCTGACTGCCTTCCAACCTCTGTCCTCAGATATATCACCCGCCCCCCAAAACCCCACCCTTATAGGGACTGTCGTAAACTATCAAACTTCAATCCTACCGGAGTACCACAAGGTTCCATCCTAGGTCCTGCTAGCATAGACTGGTCTATTCTTAAACAAATCCTTCTTAGTGATGTAGTAACCATGTTCAGTAGCATCTTCCTGAATACCCTTAATTCCCTTGCCCCTTCTAGGAAGATCAGAATAAAATCTAATCATGTCCCATGGCTATCAAGTGAAACCAAGTCCCTTATGCACAAGAGAGATTGTACCTGGAAAGCCTGGACTAAAACTAAAGAAATTCCTCTACTCCACAAATGTAGGCATCTTAGGAATTTGACAGAAAAAACAAATGAGTAACAACAAAAGGTCCTTCAATAACACTGCACAACTCAACCGCAAAACTAACCGTCGGAAGTTTTGGTCAACTCTAAACAGAATTCTTTCTCCTGGTTATCCCTTGACTCCCTGTCCTTACCTTGACACATCACTGCTGGAAACAGCTACACTCCTCAATAAGCACTTCATAGACTCTATCCAAAAACTCTTACCTACCAACTCAAACACTACTTCTCTGCCTAACCCTCCTAACCTCCCTAGCAATACCCCCCTTCTCTTTACACTCGGTCCCTACCTCTTACATTAGATCTTTTCTTCAAAAGCATAAGCCCTGCTATCCCTCCACTGACAACCTACCTCCTGTCTTCCTCAAAATTGCTGCCATAGCCTATCCTGTATCTATCCTAATCAATAGATCCATTCAGGAATCCACTGCCCCTACTCTTTGGAAATCTTTCTTCACCATTCCCCTGCATAAAGGTGGTAACTCTACAGACCTTTCTATCTATCGCCTCATAGCCATCGTATTCCCCCCTCTAAGATACTTGAAAAATGCATACACTCACAGCTTCTCAACCATCTTCTCCAGAACAACCTTCTCATTCCCACTGAACATGGTTTCCATCCTAACCATAGCACCACTACCACCCTCTTATCCTTCACACATACCATAGATGAGGCCCTAGACAACATTAAACTTGTATCCTGTCTCTTCCTCAACCTTTCTAAAGCCTTTAACACTGTCTCCCATCCCCTGCTACTGTCTAAACTTGAAAATCTAAATCTATCTTCTTCCCTAGCCTGGTTTTCCAGTTACCTATCCTGTAGGCAGCAATCTGTCAAATGGCTTTCTTCCACCTCTCCATTTATATCTGTTCCTACCAGAGTACCACAAGGTTCCATCCTAAGTCATCTTCTGTTCAATGTCTTTACCAACAATCTCTATACATCCTGTAAAGAATCCTCCCTCATCCAATATGCTGATGACTCAACCCTCATCTCTATCTCTGTCAATATCTCTAAACTCCACACTCTAACTCAACAGGTATTTCTATCCACAGAACAGTGGTTATCCAGTGATCTACGTATCCTTAACCCGAAAACGACCAAACTCTTACTCTCTCTCTGCCTCGATCTCTCACTCTCTCCAAATCCACCTTTGAAATTACATCCACTGATAAGACTATAATCCAACAAGAAGCTCACACAAAACTCTTGGGGGTCATCACTGATGATGAACTCAAATTCAATCTCCACCTGCTCCAAGGTATAAAAAAGACAAATCAGAAATTTGGTTTACTATACAGCAATAAAAAAATTCTCACTACCACTGCTGGACTCTCCCTTGCTCAAGCCCTTCTCCTTCCCTCCCTCCTCTGTGCTGCCCCTGTACTCACTAACATTCAAACCACAACCCTGAACAAACTCCAACAAACCTACCATAAAATAGCTAGGTTTGTCATAAACTCACCTTACAATGCACATCACTGCCCTGCTTTAAACTCACTCCAGTGGCTTGAATTCCCCCATCTTGTACTTCTATCTCAACATCAAATGCTACATTTCATTCTTAATAAGCCTGCATCCTATCCTGCTCTCTCTCCGCTCATCTCTGTCTATATGCCACCTCGGACTCTCCGCACCTCCAGTCAGCAACTACTGCTCCCATACCAACCAAAAAAAAAAACTATAGGCAAACTCCTACATAAATACTCTGTTGCACAAGCTTGGAGCAGACTCCCTGTAGATATACGTTCCATCATCCACCCAGCTCACTTTAAAAAAAAAAAAAAAAACTCAAATTTTACTTACATAACTCCAAACTCTGTCATTGTCAGGCACCAACTTAAGCACCCCACTGTAATACCTTTCTTCCTTCATCCTCTCTCATATAAGTACTCCATTATCTTAAGATATGTACTAATGTTTTCTAATGTGCATACATTGCTATTTCTACCTTTTATTTACGTTTTGTGTATAATTTAATTTTGATGTTAAAATACATTTTTTTGTATAACTTAGTTTTTCTGTATTCGAATTTCTGATGTTAACATATGAATTTTCTGTAATTTGTTCATGCATTGGAGCTTTTCTCCTCGGGTCTCCACTAAAAATGGGCCACAAGCCCAGTTGCCCAAACCCGGTTAACAAATCTCAATAAATAATAATAAAATACATTTTGACTCATTTTCTGCCCCTATACCAGCTGTACTTGAGTATTTAGTTTCAATTTTCACTGAAGAGGCTAGGTTTTTCTACTGTTAAGATGCAGTGGGCTGCCATTTCAGACTTCCATCGTGATGAAAATAATTCTTCCTTAGGCTGTGCATAATCTAGAACAAGCTTTCTCAAAAGCACCTTCTTGCTTAGGTTTCAAGTGAAGTATCCTACTCCTCTTTAGGATCTAACTATCCTGCTTCTAGGACTGACCCAAGGCCCCTTTGAACCTTCAGCCAAGACGGACCTTAAGTTTTTGTCCTGGAAAACTATTTTACTAGTTGGTATTTATTTTATTTTACATTTGTTTACCGGGAAAGTCCGACTGGACACAGGTCCATTTTCAACAGAGGCCCGAGGAGAAAAGCCATAGTTTATATGCGTAGTAGAGAAAAAAAACAAATACTGCATAATCAAGCAAAGCTAGCAGCACATAGTAAATATCTCCAGATAACGTATATTAGTTGAGAAGAAACGTGCAACTCTTAGTAGCATGCATTATATAGTAAAAAATAATGTACATTCATTGGAATATTATTATTTGTTTTATTTTTATTTTACATTTGTTGATTGGGCTAGTCTAACTGGATATATGTCCATTTTCAGTAGAGGCCCAAGGAGAAAAGCTCAGAGAAAAAAAAATTACACATACAAATTTTATACACGAGTCCACAAAAAACAGTAGAAAAACAAAAACAATTTACATAAGTATTGCAACTGCTTAGCAACAATTTTTACAAATCAGTTGTAGGTTACACATAGAAGACAGATTGTTATTTTACAGTTGTATTAAGAAAGAACTGCAGTGGTGGTGCTGCGGTAGCGTTGTCGCCTCACAGTTAGATGTTACCTGTTCGATTCTCAGAGCGTCTTCTGTGTGGCAACATGCGTGAATGGACATTCCTTCGTTGAAGGTTGTGCGTTAGGCCCGGCAAGCCAGCATGTCAAAATCTACTGCCAATCATTAGCGGACCGGAGTTCCTCTGTGGCGACCCCTAACCGGGAAAAGCCGAAAGAAGCAAACAATTAAAGAAAATAACAAAAAAATTTACTGTACATGAGTTTCCTCAGGACAGCAGTGCAGTCAACAAAGAGAGAAAATACATTTTTTTATTCTAAGACAGCGTGGAGCATAGAGAAAATATCAGATAAAGGTTTTTAGTTGAGAAGCATTTAGACAAATAGGAGAATTAGTGTTAGTCAAGATTAGAGCAGGGGCAGAGCCATTGTTTTTTAATTAAGATTTTCAGTTGTTTCTTGAAAAGGTTGGTGGAAGTCAGGGATGTTATTTCACTTGGACATTTGTTCCAAGTATTGTCGACAGCATTTGAGAATAGGCAGTCCCCAGATTTGTTGTTGGATTTTATGGTGGCTACTTGTAACTTTTTGCTGATCTTAGGGTTGGTAAATTTTTATAGGAGTTAAAGAGGTTACAGAGTATGGGAGCATTTGTAGGATGATGTACGATCTTGTGGATAAAAATGAGTTGCTGGAAAAGAATTTGGTTGTGAACTTCCAGCCATCCAAGAAGTTTAAGATTATGGCAATGGTAGGTACGAAAGGGGGCACCTGTGGCAAATTTGGCTGTGTTGTTGTAGGAGGTTGCTAGTTTATTCAGGTTGCTTTTGGATAAGATGTTTATCGTGTTACCCTGCTGCAGTCATCACACTTGGTCCCACAGTCAGCCCGAATTCCAAAGTCTTGGTCCGGCGTCGGTTGCTGTCACTTCTTCCCTGAAGTCAGTGCGCCAGGGGTATATAAGAGGCATCCAATGCCATTTTCTTCAGTCTTTCTTGCCGCGTGGTGCTCGAAGTAGAAGCAGTTCACCGACACCTGAGATTTTCTATTTGAATTTCAGTCCGAAGTCATCAATAAAGCTAAGTACCCCATTGGGGAATATTTTCTTGCCTCAGTCCGATGTCAGAAAAAGTTAACAATTGTATTTCTTGTGGGAACCAAATACCTCATAAGGACTTCCATTCCTGTTGTATTCCTTGCCTAGGCCCAGACCACGACGTCACAGGTTGTCGGTTTTGTGCTAGGTTTAATAAACGAACATTCAAACGCCGTTTTGACTTTGCACAGCATTACTTTGGTAGGAAATTTAATTATATCATGCCGTCGGAGCAGCCGACGACCGGCATACATAAAAAAACGCAAGGATAAGGACAGGCAGCCTAGGAACAAGCCAGTCTCCAAGGCCTCTGCTGGGCCTGTCGCCAGTTCTCCGGTTTTCAGTGAGGTGCCTACGCACCCCCTGACGACCGCAGAACTGGAACCCCAGACAGCTGCGGATTCCCAAGCGGAGCCTACTAGGCCGATGCAGCCATCTTCCGACATCAGAGCAAAAGTAGACCCCGGTGCAGTGGAAACACCTTCAGTTGCAGAAGGTGTCTTCAGAACAACTACACTCACCATTAAATTTTATGCTAAGCTTAAAACTCCTTTAAAACCTAAGAAGACTGTACATCAGTCTACAGTTCAAGGCCCCATGCCTAAGAAACAGATGCTTAAGATGGCTGAAGATTTGATTACCCTAATCAGGGGTTCCCATCCCCCTCCTGATGAAAGACCAAGACAAGAGGAAGATTATGCTTCCTCTGACCAGGTTTCAATTTCTTCAGACTCTTCTGAGGAACAGGATTACACCTTTCCACCTTATGAAGACTCTGATGCTGAAGACTTTATTCCCTCAGCATCTCCCCCTGAAGACTACTTCTTTGGGGAAACCTTACATACCATGAGGGAACATTTTCACTGGGAAGGCCAGGACTACTCTGATTCTAAGAAAAGGCTCCAAGAGTTCCTTTTATTACCCCAGCACTGTTTTAGATATTGTGGATGATGTTTACTTGGAGTCTAGTTTAAATCCAGACTCTCTACCTCCTGCTCCAGCCAAACCTGACAGATACTACAGAGTATTTGATTCACATAAATGCCTTTATAAAAGCCCTGTGGCTAACCCAGAAACAATTTCCCAGGGTCCTAAGGGAGCTAAAGCTTCTATGGCTAAAAATCCTGTGCCATCTGAAAGGGATTCCAGAGCCCTAGATAAATGGGGAAAGAAAATATACACCTCAGTAACTCTGGCTATGAGGGCATTAAATTGTCAGTTTCACATGTTGAAATATCAGCAATTCCTAATGTCTCAGTTAAAACAAAAAAATGAGCACACATTCTGAACAGCCTGAATTCAAGGAAATGCAGGATCTGTTGCATGCAGCTGAACAGGTGGGCAAACATACTTTACAGTGTGGATTTGATTCATTGGAAGCTTCCTGTAGAGCAGCTGTTACTGGCTCTGTCATATGTAGACATGCTTGGTTAAAAGAACAAACCCTTCCTGATCATGTTAAAGCAAAATTATTGGATGCACCTTTACAGCAGGATGTATTATTTGGTGTCAAAGCAGAAGAGGTGTTAAAGAAAATGGAGGATAAGGCAAAGTCTATGCAAACGGTCGAGGATTTTTTGCAGGTACAACCCCCCTCGTTTCAGCAGAAATTGGCCAACAAAAAACTGGTCCTTTCCAGCTCCTGATAGATCACAGAGGGGCAAATACAGATGCCCAAGGGCCAGAGGTCAGTCTCAAGGTCCTTACAAACCTCGCCAATGGGGTTCTGCTACCCAGAAAGGAGGAGAAGACAGGCCCCAAGCTAGCAGAAGACAAACACAATGACTCAATCCTCAAACTACCAAGCAAATCTCTCCTGGCAGCTCCCTTGGGAGGAAAATTAGCATTTTTTGCAGACAACTGGCACATCATCACAAAAGACAAATGGGTTCTAAACATTGTCTCAAGGATACAGATTCCACTTTCATACCTTACCAAGGGATACAAGGAATGCCAAACCTGCCACCAAATCAATGGGCAGAGGCACAAAAACAAATTACAGCTCTCATGGACATGAGAGCCATTCAACAGGTACCTACACAGGAGCAAGGACAAGGATTTTACTCGAGACTCTTCCTAGTCCCAAGAAAGGGCAAAGCATGGAGACCCATTCTGAATCTTTCAATTCTGAACACCTATCCGCAAGTATCAAAATTCAAGATGCTAACACTTACAGCAGCTTCTTCTCATGCTGGGCAAGAATGCTTGGCTAGTAACTTTGGACCTCAAGGAGGCATACCTGCATGTCCCTATCAGACAAATTTGCAGAAGATACCTCCGCTTCATTGCAGGTTCAACGCATTATCAATTCTCTGCACTGCCCTTTGGCTTATCTACTGCGCCCAGGGTCTTCACAAAATGCCTGGCACCAGTAATTGCATACTGCAGACAAAGAGAAATTCAAATATACCCATACCTGGACGACTGCCTTATTCAAGCAGATAGCAAGGACATTCTTTTAAAGCATCTGGTATTTGTCAAACACCTAAGTTGCCTAGGGTACACAGTAAACGAAAAGAAATCAAAACTAGTGCCCTCACAAAACATAATATTCCTGGGTGCCAGCTTGAATACAATGGCCCAGATGGCTTATCTCACGCCAGACAAGCAACAACAGCTGACTCAATATTTCAAAATAATGGCCACAAAGACCCAACTCTCTGCAAGAAAAATTCTGCAGGCCTTGGGATTCATGGCATCTTGCATACTACTAATACCATTTGCAAAAATGCATATGAGGAAATTACAATGGTACCTGAAAAGTGTATGGACTCAGCACAGCCACAGCTTGGAAACAATGATACCACTCATTCCCTGCCTTCAACAGGAGTTTCTATGGTGGGCACAGGCATGTCGCCTCAACAAGGGTCAGCCTTTCACCTTACCCACAGCCAGGCAAACTATGGCAACAGATGCATCGGACTATGCCTGGGGAGCACACATGGCAGGACAGTGCATTCAGGGCAAATGGACTACAGACCAGAGGCATCTACATATCAATCTAAAGGAAATGCTAGCAGTACAGCATGCCCTAACAGCTTTCAAGGACCTTTTACACCCAGGACAACTAATAATAAAGATGGACAATACCACAGTAATGTGGTACATAAACAAGCAAGGGGGCACACATTCCTACCCTCTATGCAGGCAAGCAATGACCTTGTGGAACACTGCACTGTCTTACCAGGTTCAATTACAAGCACAATTCCTGCCAGGAAAGAAAAACACATTGGCAGACGACCTAAGCAGAAACATCATGGATCCACATGAATGGAAACTAGATCCACAAGTATTTGCAATGATAGCACAAAAATGGGGACACCCAGACATAGATCTCTTTGCAAGCCCCCACAACTACCAACTTCAAAAATTTTGCACAAGGACATTCCATCCACTAGCTTGGAAAGTGGACGCCCTCTCATTCAGTTGGAAAACATTAACAGTGTATGCCTTCCCTCCACTGCCTCTTCTAGCAAAGGTACTGCTGAAAGTCAGATTAGAGAGGCCACAAATGATACTCGTTGCACCGGACTGGCCACGCCAGCATTGGTATCCAATTTTAAGGAACATGGCCCACAGCCCACCATGGATTTTGCCACAAATTCCTCACCTGCTCACCCAGTGAGACTGTCAAATTCCACACAGCCACCTCAAGACTTTAAACCTGGCTGCATGGCAAATTTCTTAAACAACCAGCCAATACCTCTGTCCAAAGCTGTTATGGATGTCATTCTGGAGGCGAAGAGGCCCAGCACCAGGAAAACCTATTCAGACAAATGGAAAAGATTTTGCGCCTGGAACTTTGTTCTGGAAAAGCTTACACTGCTACCCTTTGAACCAGCTTTTACAGCTGATTTAAAATTTCTTTCATGGAAAACTGCCCTGCTACTAGCAATAACTTCAGCTAGAAGATTCTCAGAGCTACAGGCACTATTGGCAGTGGAACCTTTCCTCATTTTTCATCAAGACAGAGCCTCTCTACGAACTAACCCTTCCTTTATGCCAAAGGTGGTATCCAGTGTGGCCCTAAATCAAACCATTCATTTGCCCACCTTTTTTCCCAAATCCCCAGAACAAAGGAGAAAGACTCCTGCACTCTTTGGACATTCACAGGCAATTACGTTACTACTTGGATAAAACTAAGGCTTTCAGAAAAACTGACCAGCTCTTTGTAGCCTATGCTACAGGATCACAAGGAAAAGCTATCTCAAAACAGACCATTTCTAAATGGATAGGGCATTGCATACGTTTCTGCTACACACATCATGGGAAACCTGTATCTGCTAACATTAGGTCCCACTCCACCAGGGCTACAGTTACATCAGCAGCCTTTCTCAGAGGAGTGCCAACCAAAGATATTCTGGAAGCTGCAACTTGGAGTTCAGTGCACACCTTCACCAAACACTACCACTTACCTCTATATTCTAAGACTAGAGCTGGTTTTGCCACTGAAGTTTTGCAGGGCCTACTAGCTTCTTCTAACCCTGTTTAAGTCCACCTCCCATCCTTAGCTTTGGGATTCAACCCAAGTGTGATGACTGCAGCAGGGCAACACGATGAACATAGTACAGTTTTGTACCTATCATAAATGTAGATGTTCGAGTGTTCACCCTACTGCAGTCCAGGTTACCCTCCCTCCATCCCCTCTGAACTAGCTGAACTTATCTCTACCACTCTGTCCTATGCTACCTCTGTGGTGTATTTGCTTGTGCCTAAAGGTATTGTTTTATTTTTATCTAGCTATATGTATATGTATATATATTTTGCCTACCTATTGGGGGCACCTGACATCTGGGGCAAGAAGAACTGAAGAAAATGGTGTCGGATGCCTCTTATATACCCCTGGCGCACTGACATCAGGGAAGAAACGACAGCAACCGACGCCGGACCAAGACTTTCGAATTTGGGCTTTCTGCGGGACCGCCTGACGGCAGGATAACCCAAGTGTGATGACTGCAGCAGGGTGAACACTCGAACATCTACATTTATGGTAGGTACAAAACTGTACTTTAATGTAGATAGGGGAGGCGTAGAGAAGGGTGGAAATGAGGTGAGTCTGAGCAATGGAAATCTTAGCTGAGGCTGTGAAAAAGGGCTTGATCCTATAAAGGAATCCAAGTTTTCTATTAACTGATTTAATAGTTGCATTAATGTGTGTGTTAAAGTTGAGATTGTTGTCAGTAGTTACACCCAGGAGTTTGGTGGTGGTGTCGGGAGCAATTTCTATGCCATTATTTGATGTAACTTTGAAATTTATTGGGGGGGATTTCTGTGTAGGAGTAAAAAGTAATAATTTAGTTTTTTTGTGTTAAGTAGGAGACATCTTTGATGGAACCAGTTTTTTTACTAGGGTAAAGACTGTGTATTGCATTGGAGTCCTGCTGGAGAAGATGCGGCACATAGAGTTGAATCATCGGCATATTGTATGCATGTAGCTTAGGGAAGGGAAGTTTTCAGATCATTAATGAAAATAGTAAAAAGGAGTGGTCCAAGAATTGATCCTTGTGGAACTCCAAGGGTGACTGGAATCTGAGAGGATAGTTAATTGTCCCACAGGACTGCTTGTTTTCTGTTTTCCAGGTAGGATTGGAACCATTGTACTAATTTAGAATCAAGAGAAAGTGATTTAAGTATCCCTGTCAATAGTTGTTGGTTAACCATATCAAAGGCCTTTGAGAGGTCTATGAAAAGAGCAGAAGATAGGTCAGTATTCCTATTTTTATTAATGCAGTCTGTAAAGGATAGAAGAGCAGTTGTACTATGGTAAGGTCTGAAACCATGTTGGCAGTCCACTAGTAGGTCATTTTGGAGGAGATGATGCAGTAACTGACGGTGGATACATCTCTCCATAATTTTTGCTAGAGGAGAGAGAAGGGCTATGGGGTGGAAGTTTGATAAGTCATTAGAGGTACCTCCCTTATGTAAAGGGATAATATGCGAGACTTTCCAGATGGATGGGACATAGGATTCTGAAATTGTTCTGTTTATTAAGATAGAAATAGGGTAGGCAAGTACACCAGCTACAATTTGCAGGTGTTCAGCTGGGAGGAGGTCAGCTGATAGTGTACATGGTTTAAGTTTGAGAAGTAGGGAGTGTATGAGAGATGTTGGAACAGGCTGGAGGTTAAATGTCTGGGGCAAGTTGGGTGGTGAGGATAGTTTGGTGGTGTTAACAGGTGGTAAGATATTAGCTGGTGATTGGACTGTTTGAGAAAAAATTATTAAAGGTGTCAGCAATTTAGTTAGGATCAATAAAAAAAAAACAAGTCCCTCATAATAATTTAAACTTGATTAATATAGATTTCTCGCATTGTAACTGTGGCAGATGTTGTAGATAGTTGTATTGTTACCAAGTGAGAAGGTGAAGCATCATAACAGAGTACAGATACTATGAGTGTGCAGTAAGAAATAAGTTGATAGTGCGCATGATGACCGTAGGGGACAAATTAAAGTAGTGATTATTGGATCAATATAAGAGACAAAAGGTTTAGTTCTGTAGGGATTACAAGGTTTTGTTTGAGGCTGTTTGGTTGTATGATGAAAAATAAATGAAGTATATGTTTACCCTGGGGAGTCACAGGAGCATAACCAACTGTTCATGTAGTGGGTTTTCAAGAGTTTTTTTGTGTAGCAGAGCTATTAGACACTAGGTGATTAAGTAGAATATTCCATGTTTTAGCAATAGTGCAACCAAAGAGAGATTTCCCAGCATCATTATTGTATTTAATGACATTTAGGAGGCTTTGATTATTAGATCTTAAGGTTCTTGTAGTAGTATAAGGTATTGCATCAGCTAGATAAGTATCCAGACCTCCAGGCTGTCTCCTTACCTGATTTTCCACAAAGACAGGGTTTCCTTGCAGACCAACCCTTCCTTTCTGCCTAAGGTAGCTTCTGAGTGTAATATTATATTAAACAGTTCATTAACCTCCCAGTTTTCTTTCCAGCTTTCTCAGATAAGAGTGAATGCATGCTCCAGCTTTTGGATGTGCATAAACAACCTCATTTCTGTCTCCATCAGACCAAAGATTTCAGGAAGACTGACCAATTGTTTGCATCCTTCTCCCCTAACAGGTTGGGCATGACAGTTTCTAATGTTACTCTGGCCAAATGATTAACTGATTGCATATCCTTTGTCTGTAGCCAAAGAGGGTTGTCCTACACTAAGTCCCCTAGAGCTCATTCCAGAAGGACATTTGCTGTCTCCTCAGCTTTTTGGTTTAGAATGTCTATAGGTGACATTTGTGCAGCTGCCACTTGGTCCAGTACTCATACTTTTATTGCTCATTAGAAATTGGATTTGGTTTCTAGGAACAAAGCTGCCTTTGGCTCGGCAGTACTTCAAAATATCCTTCCATGAAGACCACCCAAGGCTCATCTAGCTGGGGACTCTGTCCCATCAGTTAAAGAATTAGTGAAAATGACAACATTAGATAAAACATTATGCACTTAATATAACAATGCGTCTGTGTTGTCCATTTACATTCTTCCTCAACTTCCTGCCCTCCTAACTCCCCTTCCCTTTGCTCCTGGAGAGACCTAAGGGATTGTACGTGGGAAACTCTGTTCCTTGTTTGAGCTGCAGTTGGACCTTTTTATCTATACCTTTTTAATTTCCTTGGGGTATTTTCCATGGTTTACTGGGGACTGCAAACTTGATCTGAGGTGTGTTAAGTTGGAGGGGCATTATGGGTAAAGGGAAGAGCTCTAAAGTTGGATCTGAGGATGTGGAAGAAGCAGCTGGGTTGGATCAGAGTCTGATTCGAAAGCTTCAGTTTAGGAAGAATGAAAATGGACTTAATTACTGATCAAATGTAAAATATTTTCTCATGTTAAGGTCACATTTCTGTTTAAATCTCTTTGCTTTGCATCCCTTTAGTGGAACTACATTACAATAAAACTGATGTATTGAGAATTTCTTATCTTGTTGTCTTATGGAGAGATGATTTCCTTTATAGTGAGCTACTTCAGGAATATAAAGTCAGAATAGTGAAAGCAGACCACAAAATCTAATCGGCACACAGTCAACCCAAGGAATCCATGGCTTGTCCAGGGATATAAACAATTTATTAAAATTCGACAAAATAGTTCCAACGACAAAAACCAACACCGGAGGTGTTTTTTTAATTTATTTTTTTATTTGATTTATTTGTCATTAATTGATATTTGTTTTTGGGAGCTTGTGTCATTAAATGTAAGCTATTTTTTGGCGCCAAAAAAGGTTTTTAAATGGTTTTGGTAATATGGTTCGGGGTTCTGAGGAAGTTTGGATTATCAGATGAAAGCGCTTAACCTCCGGTGTTGGTTTTTGTCATTGGGAACCTCCGGTGTTAGTTTTTGTCGTTGGAAACCTCCGGTGTTGGTTTTTGTCGTTGGAACTATTTTGTTGAATTTAATAAATTGTTTATATCCCTGGACAAGCCATGGATTCCTTGGGTTGACTGTGTGCTGACTGGATTTTGTGGTTTACTTCAGGAATATTGTTACCAGATGAACTTTGAGTGGTTTTGAAGAGGAGATGCTTTCTCTTTGATGCTGAACTATTGTAGAACTATTGTAGAAAGGTCATTAGAATTAGAAAGTTATCAGACAAAGTGTACAATCAGTGTGTTATTAAATGTAATTGTTAAGATATAGTTGATCATTGCTGAATGTATGCTGTTCAGTACATCTACTGTATCAATTTATAGTGCCAGTGACCCACTGCTTTATGATAAATAAATTGCTGATAACTACTATTTAGTTTTCTAACTAAGTTGAGAAAAATAATTTCCTCTCTCTAACTTTTGATCTGAATTTTTTTTCTCTTCTTTCTTTAGAATTTAAAAATCCCAAAGTTTTGTTTTGGTTCCATACCAAGCAGAATTTTCCCACATAGATAAGATTTTAATGGCTTCCACACAATCATCCCTTTACAATCATTTTTGTCCTTAACAGTATTACATGTATTTCATCATTTAGCCACTTCCTCTATTTCTACAAAATGTCACTATATTGGAATGCACAGCAGAACTGCCTGTTTGTCATTATTAATTTTTATAGTAAAAAAAAAATAAACATTATGATTAGAAAATGGACAATCATTTTAAATCGTCAGATTATGAATAAGTACTATATACAGTACCTTTTCTGATAGCCATTTGAGTTCAGAATGGAAAAAAAACAAAGAACCAAGTATGTAATTTCAGTCAGCTATTTTAGACTTAAACTTACTGTCTAGTTTTAAGATTATTTGGCTGCAGCAGAAATTCTAGTTTCCTTCTTAGTAGTGTTATCCTTTTTACTTAATGCTTAGTCTCCTTCTGTTATTAAGTGCGCTCTAAATTATCTAATGGTGTTCCTTTTACCATTAGAATATTACAAAAATCGAGCATCAAAGCATGTTTATTACATAAAATAGCAACACCATATTTTTCTTTTAACTAAAAGATGATTTTTCTAAGGCATTTTGCATCTCTACCTGCTGACTATCAGCTTTCCTCCCAGTAGTCTTGGCTCAGTCCTTCCCTATCAGTGACTGCAGTCTCTGACCTGGATGAGAACTGACTGTCAGAGGTCATTGTCCAGGCAGTAATGGAGATGCTTGGATCCTAGACATCTGTAGGACCATCGCCTGTGTCATTGCAAGGGACTGATATGTTCCCACATGCACATGCATGTCACCACCCACATACCATAAAGAATTACTGGTTTGACAGTGCCAATCCCATGTCCCTGGATTAATGCTGTATCTGTCACTTGCAAGCTTCTGCCTGTTGTTGTTGAACAGCCGACTGAATGACCACCGTCTCCCACCAGGATAGGTAAGATAGCTTTTGCTGCTCATGCCCAACCCTCCCTGCCTTCCTTCACTAACATCCAAGCTGCTATTCCTAAGTGTATCCTTTGGGTAGTAGTCAATGTTTTATCTGTCTGTGCCATGGAATCAGGCCAGAGGATAATGATAGTGCAGCATAACTTCTTGAATTTGGATATCCATTTCTTCCTTCAGAAGGCAGGTTTCTTATAAAAAAGCTACTCCAGCTTTTTTGGTTTTTGTCTTACAATACTTAAACAACATTTTTGTTTTTTGATTGCTCTTCCGACCATTTACTTCCAAATTAAATGTTGTATCAAAATCTTATTCTAAACATCAACACCAAAGCCTGGAAATAGGAAGTTAAAAGAAAATTAAAAAGAACGTCTTTAAATATGCTCAAAATATTACTCAAAATACTACTGAAACTTAATAACAACTACTTAAAATAACTATACACAGGAAACAGACTTGACCCCAGGAATCGGATACATTCCTTTTCTTATTTGGATACACAGAATAATTTTGTATCTTGACTATCAACCTATCTAAACAGCTCAAGGGATAACAGAAACCATAACTAACAAAAGCTAGAAGGACACACTCAGGGACATGCATTATTTAGGACTTTTGATAGGGAGCTCTCTTTTCTTTGGCTTTCCTTTATCTTGAGTGCCTTATATTGCCTGATTCATTAAGATGAAGGTAGAGAACTCTTGGTTCTTTTTGTGCAAGTTTTCTAATAATTTTTAGTTCTGTTTAAGTGCTAAGGAGTTCTAGAAATGGACATGTGATACAGTCCAAGATGGAGATGGCCAGCAAGGGGCAGCAGAAGGATGCCTAGTGAACTGAAAAATAAATTGGACTGTTCAGTGCTTCAAGCCTTCATCATAATTCCTGTTACTTTAATGGAAGTTGTGACTAATATTAAAGGTCTATGGGCTGATACAGAGGAACAAAACTTCAAGTCTTAACTCTGGTCCAACAGATTACTTAGCAAAAAATTGCCAAGTATTGCACTATTTTTACTGCTGATATTTAGTGCCTGTTATCAGTAAAATAATAGCCAAAATTCATGAACTGGAATATAATTCTAGACAAAACAATTTACACTATATTAGTCTGCCTGAGAGCATAGAAACAGGTGACCCAACAGGAACTGTGTATGACTTTTGAAGGTGGATATCCTCCTTTCAATTGCTTGAACTCACCATATCTTTCTGCGAATGCCATCAAACTTGCCACTGCATTTTATAATCAAATTCTTGAATTACGGGCTATGAAAATGCTTCTTTTGAGGAGTGAGACAGGATCTGAATTGCATTGACATAGTAAGATCTTAAGTTTAAATTTGTTGACTGACAAAAAAAAGCAATCACTGGAAAATGGAAATCAAAGTCTAAAGCAACTGCATTTGAACTATTGAATATTGTAAAAGTGGTAAAAGGACTAGAAGAGGGATCTTTAGAAAAGGGCAGAAGCAAGATACATAGAAATAAATGGAAATTATAATACATGCAGAATAATAATTAAAGGGGGAGTGAGGTTTAAGGGAGGACAATAATTGAGCAATTTATGTAACTTTGGACTGGTAGTTATAAAGAAAGAAAAAATATGTAATGGATGTCTAAAGTGATAATTTAATAAAGGTATTTAAAAACATTCTTGAATTACAGAGATTGGAAAGCAATTCTACAGACCACTCAAGCAGCAGCGGACAACTTATCTAAGTTGTAGATGGAAATGTCAGAATCACTCCTGATTTAACGCTCTGCACTTTTTTTATTAAGGGGAAATTGTATTTTCCTGTACTAAAGAGAGTTAAAGAACTGGGTTACCTTATCCATTTGACTGGCCTGGGGAAGCAGACACTTTAAACTACTAATCCTCATACTGCAGACTTAGCTGCCAGTGGAGAAACTAAGTGGAAACTGATAAAATTCCTCATGACTTTGTTGCTTCCCCTGGTTAAAAAAAAAAAAAAAAAAAAAAAAAACTTTGCCCAAGGAAGAAATTGATCTGAATAGTTCTTTAGAATGACCACAGACAAAGCAGAAGCTAACCTTTAACACTCTTGCTAGGAAATGTTTTCAGTATTTGGCAGGTCTGACCAAGAAGAGGAAGAAATCAAGGACATGGATTTTGTGGGCCCTGATACCACCCCTGAAGAGTTTGTCCACATTGAACAGGCAATGCACAAACCCTCTTTGATTCAGACAGTAACTGCTATTACCAACAAAGCAGCTCTGCTGTGCAAGTATGGGTTGGTTTGATATAGCTATGCTCACTGCAGCCTTTTTCCTGATATTGCTAGAAAGAACTAAACACCACAGTGTTCGTGTCTGACTCATCCATTCTGTGATGTTGCAGACTGTGCAGTTACTGAAAATGTTCATCTGGCATTTAACTATAGATAGTTTGTACCCACGGGACTCTGAGTATAAGCAGGAATTCTGGGTTTTCTTTCTTTTCTTTTTTTTTTTTTTTTTTTTTTACAGTCCTGGTCTGTGTGTGTGTGTGTGGGGGTGGGGGCAGTAAGAGAGGGAAAATGACTCTATCTTGACAGCAGCCAGTTAGTACACAGTTATCAATACTACTTTCCTGTTTGTGGCATTTCCTGTTGTGGAGGGGCATGGCGAACTCACTCATTTGTACAAATAAGGAGTTTTTCAAGGACTGAGTAAGTTAGAGTGACACAAGTGTAGTAAGAGTACCTGTTAAGTTTTTTTTTTCCCCCCTTATTCCTTCTTCCTCATGTTATCCAAAGATTGGCTCGTTTCCTTCCATGGTTTACTAGGACAAATTGGACCATACCAGTGATCTGAAGGGATGAGGAAGAGAGATGGTGCACGTTCTATAGTATCCTATCGGTGTGCACTTTAACTGAGTAGTGATGGTTTGATGATGAGTTACATGCTGAAACACCATAACCAGAGATGTTATGTAGTCCAATCCCACCTTCATTCTTACCCTTGGGTTCCAGCCGAACTCTGCCATACTGTAGCTCAAAGTCTTCAATTGGCTCGTGGCTAAGAGGTATCCCATCATGCAACAGGCCTATTCCACAGATCTTGTTTGCCGCTTGTTATGCTCAGGCGTTGTCTCGCTTTTGGCCATGGCTAAGTATACATTTTTTCTAAATTTTTGGCTATTTGTTGCTCAAGAAAAGCTATTTTCATAGCTAGTGTGTGTCTCTCTTGCTGGTTGTGTGGCCTTTTCGTTGGCCGTTTTTTGGTATCCCGTTCGCTCCCTTTCTTCCCACGGGCTAGGCCCGTTTCAGTTAGAGGACCTAGTCCTCCCCATTGTTTCTGTGTGGTCTTTTTGTTTTGTGCTTCCTGTATACTTGTTAGCTTATTTAGTATTTTGTTGTGTCTGGTAGTGGTGTTATCCTGCCTTTGTCCCTGTGTGTGTACTCCTTTATTTAGCATGTCTAAGGATTCTAAGGAACACAGGCCTTCGGGCTTTAAAAAGTGTGTTGAATGCAACAACAAAATGTCTTTGACTAATGGGCACTCAATGTGCGTGTACTGCTTGGGGGATATTCACCTCCAAGAGTCCTGCTTGTTTTGTCATTCCTTCAGTCCCCACGTGGTACAGGAGAGGATGAACAAGCTCATTTTGAAAGGACTGCTTAAACACTCTTTCGAGGAAGACTTGGTTAAGTCCTTCCAGTGCCATACCCTTTCCAGCTAAAAAGGACAAAAAGACTGCTAAAGAAGCGCTCTCCAGCTCCGTCTGTTTCTTTGGAGCTGCCAGAGAAAGTTGCTAGAACAGCTTCTCCTTCTTTGGCTCCATTGGCTTAAGTGCCAACAGAAGGTAGTGTATTGAGTAAGTTTGTATCGGCTCCCAGCCTTTTTGAGCCGGTCATGGATTTTTTGGTTCGGAGCCAGTCTCCAGTTGTTTGACCGGGTTCTCCTTCACGTAAGTCTCCCTCTGTAGGGATCCAGATCTCCAACTATATTCTCCAGTTCCTCGAGGACCCTTTCTGATGAGAGGACATTGATAGAGTGGTGAAGAAACTGCTTCAGTCATTGATACAGTGGTGAAGAAACTGCTTCAGTCATCAGTGCTGGCCAAATTGATTTCGGCTCTGACCCAGTCTGCTCCAGAGCCCATGGCCCCTTCATAGTTTGTTGTTCCTCCTCCGAGCCTTTCTCAGCCTTCGGAGCAAGAGTTGTTGGTTCCGTCGGGTGCCGTTAGGTCGGTTCCAGTAGCTTTGCCTGGCCTCTCTGTTCCTATTTCTACTCCGACCTTGTCGACTCTGTCCACAGGGTCGAGGGTCCACTGTTCCCCGGTCGGACCCAAGGGGGAGGGCTTGGATTGATCTTCATCGTTTCCGAGCATTCTTCTCAGTGCTTCGGCTCGGGTGAGCTTGGACCCGACATCTGCTTTGGACCTCATCTCCTTGGCGCCGAGGGCTACTACTGTATCCTCTATGGTTAGTTGGCCTTTTGATCCGGGGGGGGATCAGCCTTTGAGGTTATGGGGATCGTGCTGGCCAGGTTGTCAGCTGCATTTTACGGCACCGATACTCTGCCCCTACGGCACTGGTGTCAGTTTTGGACAGCGGAGAGCCAAAGCATCAGGATACCTCCATGAGTGGTCCCCAACTTTGACTTCTCCCCAGAGTTTTTGCCGGAGGAGCCCGTCAGAAAGAGACTGTGTAAGAGGAAACGCATCTACTCCCCGGATGAGTCTCTCACATCAGACATCGACCTGAAGGAGTCAGAGGGGTTCCCCAAATCATCTTCTGAAGATATCTCTTTTTTAGATATCCTTGAGATCTTGAAGCAGAGAGGCAGCTGACCCTCCAAATCCCCTTCTGATGAGGAGTCCGTGTTCCTGAAGGCTTTCGGGTCTCAACCTTCTACCTCTTGGGTCTCACCCCCTTTTGATGAGCTACTAGATCTAGTCTGTCGAAAGGTGTGGGAAACTCCTGACACTGTGGAACCAGTCCCTAGGAGATCCAATAAGTTTTTGTCTGCTCCCACAGACCAGGAATATCTGACAAAAGGCATTCCAGTAGATGCCATGGTGGTGGCAGCAGCCACCAAGAAGGGACTTGATGAAACTTTGTCTACCGTCCATCCGCCTAACAAGGAGTCCCGGGCCATGGACAGGTATGGGAAGTGTGTGTTTATCTCAGCGGCCTTTAATCTGCGGTTGCTGAATTACTTGACGCATTTTATAAGGCTCCAGAGAGATCTCCTTAAAGAGCTAGGAGATTCGTTACAGGGTAACGTTTCTGATGCCATGTCACAGAAGGTCAATGCACAGATGTCTACCCTAAATTCCCTTACCAACTCCTCCATGAGGTTGATCTCATACACAGCCGATGGAGCAAGCAGGGCAGTGGGTTCTGGAGTCTGTCTTAGGAGACACTCCTGGATGTGTCTGTGTAATTTCACGGAGGCCTTCAATTCTACGTTCACCAGTGCCCCATTTGACAGTTCATCGTTATTCGGAACCAAGGTGAAGGATACTCTCACTAGGTGCAAGCAGGAAGGAAAAATCCTGTCTGCCGTGGGAGTCCATTTTTCCATGCCTTCTAGACCTTACCCCAAGGGCCAGAAGGGTGGGGAAATGTGGTTCAGGAAGTCACTAAGGTTTTTTCAGGATACACAAAGTGATTCCCCCTCCAGAGGCAGGGAAAGGGGGTGGAAATTCAGGTAGATGCTGCCCTAGAGGCAGAGGAGGCCCGTGTAACCCAGGGGACCGTAATTCATTTCGCGGTTCTCCCTACCAGCGCTCCTGAAGGGAGGCCCAACTGTGCGTCTATGGAGCCGGTCGGGGGTCGCATTTCTTTATTCCCAAAAGCCTGGCAAGACGTCACTCAAGACGAATGGGTATTAAAGATAATTTCCAGAGGTTATCATATTCCCTTCTCTTCTCCTCCCCCGCCAACCAAGAGAATTCCAGACATTCCACCCAGTCACACGGATTCCGCAACTTTAGAAATAAAAAAAGTTGCTTTCAAAGAAAGCCATCCAGCCTCTCCCCACAGACCAAGTAGGATTAGGGACTTACTCCACATTCTTTTTGGTGCCGAAAAGAACAGGGGACCTGAGACCCATCTTAGATCTCAGCCAATTGAACCTACATGTACAAAAGTCCAAGTTCCGCATGGTCAATACTCCCTCTGTTAGGGAAAGATGTGTGGATGTGCTCCATCGACCTCAGAGTTGCTTACTACCATATCAAGATGGACAGGGCATCGAGAAGTCATCTACGCTTCTGGCTGGGAGCCAGTCATTTTCAGTTTCACTGTCTGCCCTTTGGTCTCACCACAGCCCCCAGGGTGTTCACCAAATGCATGGCAGTGGTAACGGCTCACTTGGGATATCAGGGATCCAAGTGTTTCCGTACCTGGATGACTGTCTCCTTTCTGCCACCCCTAGGCATCTACTGTTACAGACCAGGGACGCCACCATTACACTGTGCTAAAGGTTAGGAATTACTCTAAATTGGGAAAAATCTGCTTTGTTGCCCTTGCAGCATGTCACTTTTATCGGTGCCGAACTAGATATGGTGCTCATGAGGGCCTTCTTACCAGAAGAGAGAATTTAGGCTCTACAACAGCAGGTCTGTGCCTTACTGCCATTGAGGAAGGTCAAGGCAAAAGTGGTCCTCAAGTTGTTAGTGACCATGGCTACCATGATCATGCTAGTTCCCCTTGCCAGACTACACATGAGGGTTTTTCAGTGGCTGCTTTTTGCCCAATGGTCATTACAGTATCTTCCACTCTCCCATTCTATTCTGATTACGGACACGTGCAAGCAGGATCTACGCTGGTGGCTTCAGGCTAGCAATCTCAACATGGGCAAGCCTTTTGTCCCATCTTCTCCAGTTGCCACGGTGACAACGGATGCCGCCCAGATCAGGTGGGGGCATTATCTCGGCAGGGCAGTCCAAGGCACGTGGCAGGATCACGAGACCCTTTTGCATATCAGTGTCTTGGAGATGAGAGCAGTGCTATTAGCGTTGCAACCACTTCAGAGCTTTCTCCCTCTAGGGACAATTGCAATCCACTCAGACAACATGTCACTGGTATGGTATCTGAACAAGCAGGGAGGAACCAAATCATACCCCCTTTGCAGAGAGGCACTTTGAGTTTGGCAGTGGGCGGTGTCTTCCCAATGCTTTCTAGTTGCAATGCATATACCGGGGAAGTCCAACGTGATTGCCGACAGGCTGAGCAGAGCTATCCTAATGCCTCACGAGTGGTCCCTGAACAAATATGTTGCGGAGAAGATATTCCACAGATGGGGTCAGCCTTGCTGTGATCTATTTGCTGGCCCCCTCAATGCCAAATGCAGCGGCTACTTCACCCTTATCCCCTCGGAGGGGGAGACACCCAGGGACGGTCTGGTTCACGATTGGCCCTCCAGTCTTCTCTATGCCTTTTGCACCGTTTCCTCTGATATCAAAGGTTATTCAAAAAGCACAGTCTTTGGGAAGCAAAATGATCCCTGATTGCCCTACACTGGCCTCGTCAGATTTGGTTTCCCTTCCTTCAACCCTGTCTAATGGACAATCCCTGGATTCTGGACCCAGATACAGATCTGCTAACTCATATGTCAGGACAGTTCCATCCCTCCATCCAGACCCTCAAATTGACAGCTTGGCTGCTCCAGTTCCGTCCCTAGTTAGGCTTCTTGATTTTTCCCCGGAAGTGATCCACATTCTGTCATCTTCCCACAAGCCTTCTACCAGGAAGATTTATTCCAGTAAGTGGAAGAGATTCTCCATTTGGGACCATGAAAGACATATTGATCCTTATACAGCGCCTATTTCGGCAATATTAAAATTTCTTTCGCAACTGTTCAGTGAGGGGTCAGCTGCAGCAACCATTAAAGTGCAACTGGCAGCAATTTCTACCTTTCACGTTGCTGATGAGCCCAACCTTATGGCTCATAGGCTTTGTAGGGCCTTTCTGAAAGGGACAGTGTTACTCCGACCTCCAGTCTTTGATCCAGTAATGCCATGGAACCTCAATTTTGTATTACAGAAGCTCACCTAGAGTCCCTTTGAGCCCGCAGCTACGTGTGACATTAAATTCTTGTTATGGAAGACAGTATTCTTGGGGGCCATAATTTCAGCTAGGTGGGGTCTCTGAGCTGCAAGCTTTATCGATTAAGCCACCTTATTTGGTGTTTCACAAAGATAGGGTCTCCTTAAGAACCAATTCTTCCTTTATTCCAAAGGTTGCTTCTGTTGTCAGTATCAACCAATCCATTGAGTTGCCTGTGTTTTTTCCTGAAATCTCTAACAAGGCAGAATGTAAGCTGCTTCAGCTAGACGTTCATAGACAATTGCGTTTCTGTTTACATAGGACAAAAGATTTCAGATCATCAGATCAACTGTTTGTCTCGTTTTCAGACACTAGACTTGGGGTTCCTGTTTCTAAAGTAACCTTGTCTCGTTGAATTTCCAGTTGCATTTCGTTATTTATGCTTCCAGTGGCAAAGAATTACCCTTTAAAGTGAAGGCTCATTCTACACGGTCTGTGGCTACCTCAACTGCATTTCAGACTAGGATGTCTAGGGATGATATTTGTGCTGCAGCAACATGGGCTTCGCCTCATACTTTTATTAGTCACTGCAAATTAGATCTGGTCTCTAGAGGCAGATCTTCCTTTGGTTCCACAGTGCTCAAGAGTATTTTCACTGAGCCACCCAGGGTCAAGGTGCTAGGGACGCTGTCCCAAGGCTAAGAATGAAGGTGAGATTGAACTACATGATGTCAAGACGTTATGTACTCACCATAACGTTCGATGTATGTAGTCCATCTCGCCTTGCATTCTTACTAACCCCTCCTCCTACCCCCTCCTTGAGGACCTGGAGGTATAGTCTCTAGGTGTCAGTAGTCCTTTCTGTTGGGGTTGTTCTCAGTGTGTGTGTGTGTGTGTGTGTGTGTGTGTGTGTGTGTGCGCTTACAGCAAACAAGACCTGGGGAATGGGCCTGTTGCATGATGGGATACCTCTTAGCCATGAGCCAGTTGAAGACTTTGAGCTAGAGTATGGCCGAGCCAGAGCCGAGGTTCGGCTCCGAACCCAAGGGTAAGAATGTAAGGTGAGATGGACTACTTACATTGAACGTTATGGTGAGTACATAACATCTTGTTCTGTTTGGTGGGTAATCACTGATTGATGTATATTTGTTGTTTTGCATATCTGTCAGTGGTATCATTGTGAAATATTGCATGGGAGGGGTGCGACTGACATTTTAATATGGGTGGGTACTTTTTATTGGATGTGTTGCCGTTAATTATCCTAGGCCAGTTGCATAATATGGGGGACTAGCGAGCTGTTCTGCACCTATATGTTGTGACCCTTCTACCATGTGTTGTTGCTAGTTGCTGCAGCATTCAACCCATTTTATTTATGGGCATTGGGAATTGAGAAGGTGATGTATCTGTTTTAGCATACCTAGGAGCAATGCTGGGACCTTCAGATTGCAGGCAGTGACAGACTTACAGCCATTGTATAACAACAACTGGTTATGTCACATTCTTGGCATGGAATGTAAGGGGTCTTAGTGCAAAGCTTAAAAGTGCCAGTGTTTAGGAAATCTTGCAATAAATGAATGGGAAAAAGATTTTGCTTATACTGAAGTGCCAAAGGCATGATTACCTTGATTAAATAATCTCTGTTCTGAACTAGCCAGCTAAGAAGCTATTGTAGGTAAAGATGGGTAACTCTCTAGGTGATTACAGCTCAAGGTCTGGTTCTTCTGGAAATTTTTATGGATGTAATGTTGAGAGCTTAAAGGTCTTTCAGTCCTTCAAGTTTTCTTTAGAGGTCTTGCGGGGTAGATTTACACCTATCATTCTCGGTAGTGATTTTAATGTTTTGAAATCCTAATTTGATAAACTGCCTAAGGGAGAGCGTGATTTAATACAAATAAGTCTTATCTGAAAGATGTCACTAAGGAATTCTATCTTGTTGATCCATGGTGGACCCTTTATCACACTGAAAATGACAGTACCTACTTTTGCTCCTATCCCTGGCATTGCCAGTAAGATTGATAAGTTATAGGTGTGTACTAGGCTAATGACCACAAGGGCCTTTTTAAGCCTAGCTACGCATACCAAATCTCTGACAAAGTTCTGGTATCCTAGATAAGGGTAAGCAGGAGCTTGAGAGATGAAACATTTACAGTCTCCTTAAGCATATCTAAAATCCCGGTCTCTTCTTGTTTCTTGAGCTTCCCCATTTTGTTAGGTTTGTGCTTGTGCAAGGTATAGGAGCCTTAACTGTGTAGCTCTGAAATAATTATTCAAATCGGGTAATCCCAGACCGGCTTGTTCTGTTGGAAGAATCAGCTTATTCCACTTGTATCTTGCCATCTTCCCTTCCCAGATAAAATCCTTCAACTGTTTATTTAATTGCTGTCCACAGCTTCTCTGGTTGATAAAAATATGCCTGACCTGTGTACAAGACTAAAGGGACTAAAAACATTTTACCTGCTTGTATTTTGCTATCCATATCCATAAAACAGAGTTTTCCAATTTCTCAGTTTTTGTATTATCTTTTGTTTAGTCTCTTCACACATATCCTTAGCTGTCACACTAGCATCCCTTTAATCCATACTCCCATGTACTTCTTTTTATCATGTCCACATAGATATGGATATTGTTGAAACAATTCATGTTTAGGTACATAATTTACAGCTATTGCCTTTGTTTTACCATCATTAATTTTGTATCCCTAAAAGATTTGATACTGTCTCAAAATGTTCCACAACACTGAAATGTCATTTTTTGGTTTTATTAGTATAAAATAATATCATGTGCAAACAGAGCCAGCTTTTCTTGACTACAGTACAAATTATATCTTAATTTCTGAATCCCTTATTTTCTTTGCCAGTGGTTCTAAATATCATGCAAATAAAAGGGAAAGAGTACCCCCTGTCTGGTTCCTCTTCTCAAACAGTAATTATCATAGAGGGACCCACCAATTTAAATTTTTGCCTCCAATCTCTCATATGTCCTCCTAATCAACCTTATAATTGTATCAGGGTATGTAAATGCTTCCATTGTCCCTGCTCATAAACTCCCAGCTTACTCTGTCAAATGTTTTCTTTCCATTAAGACCCACCAACAACAGTGGTATTTTCTTACATTCTGCTTCCCTCTGGATTGTCTTGGTTCCTTACTGTCATCAAATGTTTGCCTCCCCTCCACAAAACCACATTAATCCATATCTGTCAGTTTTGACATCACATTTGCCATTCTTTTAGCCATTTGTAGACATAAGCACTTTATAATTGTGGTTTAGGATTGACATTGTCCTGTATGAAACTGGATCTGATCAGTCTTTACCCTCTTTAGGTATTACAGTCACCACCACTTCCAGGATGTTGGTACTTTTCCTCCTCTTAAAATACTGTTAAACAAAACCTTCCAGATCTTTCAGTTTTTTCCCTCCTAGCTTCCAGACTTCCACAGGAATACCATCTATTCCTGGGGACCTTCCTGTGGAGTGGTTATACATCACCATTTTATCTCATCTCTTCTTAGCCAAACTGTTAAGTGAGACCTATTTAATTCTTCCATAAACATTTATTTTTGTACTTTTTCTTGATTTCTGTATTTCTCAATTTATACAGACTTCCATAAAATTTTCAAAATCTAGTACCTCTACAGGATCGCTTGTTTTCTTCCTTGTTATAATCTCTCTGAGCTTGGTGACAATCCTTTGCACTTTCTGTTCTCAGTAATTTGTGTTAAAAGTTCTTGTGCTCTGGAGTTATCAAAAAAACAGTTGCTTAACAGCAGTTTTTCTAAACTCATGCATATTATGGAGGTAATCCCCTATTTTCTGTTTAGCATTCTGCAGTTGCTTCTCCTCTTCGTTTGTGAAATCCCCCCTATCCTGCAATACTTTAACTTTTGTCAGTCCTTCTAAATAATTCATTACTTCTTAACCATCTTTCTTTTTTTTATTTCCACCCTATTTTTAACTCCAACAACAAATTCAATCCAGAAACCACGAACAGTCACACTGGTGGGAAAAGACTTCAGAATCGAGTGCTGCTTAAAACATAAATTTATTACTTAAAAAAAAAAGTCATAAAACAACAATAGAGATTAAGTGCTTTCGTCCTCTGGTAACTGGACTTCATCTGAACAATTACCCATAAGTCAAGAAGCATTTTATACATCATACTAAATTAATTGATTACATAATATTTAAATTAGTAAAATGTTCTCAAAGTACCAGCATAAACAGCTACAATTTTGTGAAACCTGCTAGTAAAAACATGTAACAGTTGCAAAGAAATAATTTACAACAATATGCAGTGCACTTAAAAGATTACTGCAGCTAAAATTAAAACCATTTTTTTCAGTTTTTTATGTAGTACTCAACTAAATTTTTTTCTACCTTGTGTGACTCGTATCAAATGTGTATGCTGTGGCATCAATGCATAATTACCCAAAATAATATCCAGCTTTGAGGTTTAATATGCTGGAAGTCGAAACATTTTCATTTAAACCTGATGGCTGGGTGGCATTGGTCCTAAGTTGCCATTTAAGTTCTAAAAATTCTAAGAAGTCATGGGAATATGACCCAAAGTTTTGTGGTTGAGTATAACAGGCATTTTCATTCCCTCGAAAAGGTTTTTAATAACCATTGAAGTGTGGTATCTGGTTCCTTTAGTATGACTGATCAACTGGGACAAGAACCAAAGTTTGTTTATAAGAATAGTAAAAATCTTAAATTCCTTTTTGAACACAACAGGGACTGTCTTGATGATGTCCTTCAGAATGCTGGTATGGGAATATGTGGTACCTACCGACAGTGCAGGTTTATTTTACAAGGCAGATTTTTTTTCTGTGGCAGGGTACCCCAAATCATTATCTGTAATGGGTAAATATAATTGTGAACTGAAAGGGTCATTTGTTTGGCTTTTTGTTTTTCTTGCCCATTTTTTTATAATTGTAAATACTATTGGTCCCTTGAGAAAAAGGATTTACCAGCATCTATATGCAATCAAAATGAATCATGCAGTGAATGCTTTGTATAAGAATTCAGTAGTGTGTACAGAATTTAAGAAATTTATGTTTACTATTCTGGAAAAAGTTCCTGTGCCTATTAGAGGAAGAGGTTGGGAGGTGAGGTTGGAGCAACATGAACTTTATTGGCAGCTGTTTCTGAATGCTGGGGTTTACCCTGTCTTGAATTATTTTATTTCTATCAAACCTGCTTTGAAAGCTAAAGCTGCTGTTATTTGATTCTATTATGACATGTTTTTATATTCAAAAGATTGACATTTCAAACTGTTATATTTTTTTTTATATAAAATGGTTTCTGTATATAATGCTTTTCAGAGTGCATTTTACTGTCATACATGCACTACAGCACGTAAGCACTTTATTAAGTCAAGTTAAAGTTTATGCACTTTTTTAGCACTGTCACTTAAACATTTTTGGCACCTTTGAGGCTTGTTAATTGTATCCAAGAAGTAGTTACTTTGTTTTCTGATGAAGTTTCTTTGATCGTGGATTGAAAGTGCTAAAAAAAATAAAACACTATTAAGTTTCCTGTGACATCTGGGCGGTGTTTTTGTTTTATACGGATTTTGGGCATTGTAAAGTACAATATATCAAGTATTGGTGGTTTTGAAAGGAGGAAGTTCTTGTGCTTAAGGTAAATGTGGGATTGTATTTAATGCCAAAACTTTAAGAAAGACCATAGGTTTTGGCATTCTGAAAGGGGTGTGTGCGTGTGTATGTACATGTACATATCTAAAGGTTAGAGTAAGGGAAGTATTTAATTTTGTGCATGTGTTGTGTAATGCTTTATATGATGTGTTACTGAATGTCTTGTATAGTGTTAGTGATGTTCTTCGTGTTTCACTGTTGCAGTCATCACACTTGGGTTATCTGCCTGCAGGTAGCCCTCAGTCAGCCCAAATACCAGAGACTTAGTATTTCTGCATTGGTTGCTATCACTCCAGGACTGACGTCAGATTGTCAGTGGTATAACAACAGGCAGCCAACGCCATTACCCCAGTCTTTCTTGCCGAGGAGCCTTAAGCAGAAGCAGTTCGCAAGTGCCGGTCGGCCACTACCTGAATTTTCATTTACGAATTGAATAATCCTGAAGTCTTCTAAAGCTAAGTACACCATAGGTTCATAGGTAGGTATTAGGCTATCTGCCCGAAGGCATTTATAACCCTAGCCAGAATGTGTTGGCTTTCGCCGCCCCCTTAGATTAGTTCCCTGTGCTTCTGTCCAGCAGAGCCATTGAAGTGATCCCTGGGGTAGATTTTGTTTCCCATCCACTCGTCAAGGTTTCTCTTGAAGAGGGTTAGCGAGGAGCTCTGCCTAATGTAGATTGGAATCTTGTTCCAGAGCATGGGAAGAGTCTGGGACAGGAATCTATCCCTCCAGCATGTCCTATTTATTGTTGTGGTGAGGTTTAGATCCCTGGAGCGTGTGGCTCGAGGGGGGATATGGCTCTCTTTAGGTAGAGCATGTCCATCAATTCTGGGTTAGACATGGCCTTGTATGTCAGGCAGAGATCACCTCTGAGTAGGCGGTATGCAACAGAGTACAGCTGGAGTTTCTTCAGTCGAGCTTCATAGGGCATCTGCTTGAGGCCAGTGATCCTCTTGGTGAGGAACTTATGTGGTCTTTCCAGTTGTTGTAGGTGTCTTGTAAGGTACATCCCAAATGGAGCATTGTGCTCTATGATGGGTCTGATGAGTGATGTGTAGAGGGGCCCAATGACCTCTTTCGATCTGGATGCAAACCCTTTTGTGATTAGGTGGGCCACATAGAAGGATTTTCTAACCACTTTGACAATGTGATTATCAAGAGAGGTTACTATCCACTTGGATCCCCAGATCCCTTATTACGTCTTCTGTATTTAGGGGGCTACCACCTATGTGGTAGTTTGTGGGTACTTTGTTTTTTCCAAAGGGGATGACCATGCACTTTTTGATATTTAGCTTGAGACCATGGTTTTGACACCAGGTATCTGTCTCAGTGAGACCCTTTTGGAGGATGTCTGTGTCAGCCGGAGAGTCAGTTATAGCCCCTAGATGTCCTTCAAGGATGCATCTGCAGTCCTTACAAATGGGTTGTCCTGTCATCAGGCAGCCCTTCGGTCGGCTGGATTCCAAAGTCTGGGTCCGGCTTCGGCTGGTGTCGCACTTCACCCGACGTCATCGCTGCAGTTCTTCGGGTATAAAGGCATCAGCCGACGCCATTTTCCTCAGTCTTTCTTGCCGCGTGGCACCCGAAGCAGAAGCTGTTCGCAAGTGCCGGTCGGTCAGATCCAGAGATTACTACTACCGAATACTACATCGAAGACTTCTAAAAAGCTAAGTACCCCGTTGGGGACTCTTTCTTGCCTCAGCCGATGTCAGAGAAAGTGAATAACTGTTTATCTTGTGGGAAACAAATACCTCATAAAGATTTCCACTCCTACTGTATACATTGTTTAGGCCCAGACCACGATGTAGCAGCTTGTCTAGCCTGTGCTTCTTTTAACCGACGGACGCTTAGACGTCGGTCGGAGTTTGCTGAACAGATTTTCGGCTCTGATTTTGCCTATATTATGCCATCCTCCGACAACGCAAATTTCCAAACGAAAGAAAGGACCGACACTCGCGGTCCGCGGTTTCGCCGAAACCGATTAAGCAAACCGCGAGTGTCTCGGTTTCGGCCGAAACCGAGCAAGCGGTTCTTTCTTCAGCCGAAACCATGCCTTCTACCGAGGCCTCCTCTAACCTGGTAGAATCGGCTTCTGAAATCCAACCTTCTGTTGCGGTTTCTCAGGAATTATCAGGCACTATTCCCCTGGATATTTCTACTCCTGCACGTGGAGCTGCTAGGCCTCCTGCAGCCATGTCTATTAAGGCCTTTGCCAGGGCTAAAGCAGCTAAAGCTTCAAAAACGGTGCCTGCCAAACCCCTCACACAGGCCCAGCACTAGCTCTCATATGCTTTCTTTGGCTGAGGATCTAATTTCTTTAATTCGTGGATCCCAGCCTCATCCAGACAGGTCCTCTCCCACCTCCAGAAAAGAGGCCTAGAGCAGAGCCCCCTGAACCAGTATCCACTGATGATTCCTCTGATGACTCAGAACATACAGACCCTCCTGAGGCTTCTTATTCTCCTTACGAAGACTCTGATGATGAAGAGTCCATTCCTTCAGCCTCTCCACCTGAGGAATTTTCCTTTGGGAAACCTTGCATGCTATGAGGGAACAATTTCAGTGGCAAGGCCAAGATTTCTCAGACTCCAGAAAAGGCTTAGAACCTTTCTACATTTGCCACAACATAGGCCTTTAGCTATACCTCCAGTTCTTTCTGTTGTAGATGATGCATTTAATGATGCTTGCACTGCTCCTGATTCATTACCTCCGGCTCCTGCTAAGCCCGATAGGTTCTACAGGGTCCCGGACACTCATCACCATTTATACAAGGCTCCTTTTGCAGATCCAGAGACTATCTCCCAGGGCCCTAAAGCTGTAGCAGCTACTTCTACTAAAAACCCCCTCCCTCTGAAAGGGAATCCAGGTCCTTAGAGAGATGGGGTAAAAAAGTTTACACTTCTGCTACCTTGTCAGCTAGGGCTTTGAACTGCCAATTTCATATGATTCAATATCAAGAGTTTATGCTTGACCAGTTAACTAAAAAGCTGTCCTCTGAAGAATCTTTAGATAAATATGTTCAGGAAATGGTACATAACATACAGCAGGTTAGTAACCATTCTTTAAAATGTGGCTATGATGCACTGGAGGCTTCCTTTAGATCAGCCATGACTGGCACAGTTATCAGGAGACATGCATGGTTGAAAGAACAGGCATTACCAGACCATGTCAAATCAAAGCTTTTGGATGCACCCATGGACAAGGTCAATTTATTTGGTTCCCCTGCTCAGCAGGTACTAAAAAAGATGGAAGAGAAGGCGAAATCTGTACAAACGGTGAAAGATTTCTTACAGGTTCAACCTCCAAGGTTTAGCAGGAACTGGCCCTCCAAGAATTGGTCCTTTCCGGACTCCTCTAAGACACAGAGAGGCAGGAATAGGCATTCTAGAGGCAGAAACCAACCCAGGGGTGCTTACAGGGGACGCCAGTGGCAAGGTAACAACCAGCAAGGCACGGACGCAGCCACCACCACTACAACAACTCCATCACAGTGACTTGACAGTGGCACCGCCTACCAGGGAACAACTAGAAGCACCCTTAGGCGGAAAGCTAACCTTATTTTCAAAGAACTGGCATTGCATCACAGGGGAAAAATGGATTTTGCAAACTATAGACCAAGGTTACAGGTTCCATTTCCATACTCTACCAGGGAAGAGAGGAATGCCAAACCTACCACCTACTCAAAGGGCAGAAGCTCTAAAGCAAATATCTCAGCTATTAAGAATGAGAGCTGTGGAAAAGGTACCGTCTATGGAGCAAGGAAAGGGATTTTACTCCGGACTCTTCCTGGTACCAAGAAAAGAAAACAAATGGAGACCCATTCTAGACCTGTCCGCTTTAAACACATTTCTCATTGTTCCAAAATTCAAAATGCTGACCCTACAGCAGCTTCTTCCCATGTTGGTCAAGGAGTCTTGGCTGGTATCTCTAGATCTCAAGGAGGCATACCTGCACGTCCCCATACGACCAATTTGCAGAAGATACCTCAGATTTCTTGCAGGATCAGAGCATTATCAATTTTCAGCATTGCCCTTTGGCTTATCTACTGCGCCCAGAGTGTTCACGAAATGCCTGGCATCAGTAATTGCTCATTGCAGACTTCAGGGGATCCAAATTTATCCCTACCTGGATGACTGCCTGATACAAGCGGACAACAAAAGCAAGCTAACAGAAGACTTACAAAGAGTCATTTACCTGCTGCAAGCCTTGGGATATACAGTCAATATAAAAAAGTCAAGGCTGATTCCATCCCAAAGAATAACCTTTCTGGGTGCAGAGCTGGACACATCAAAACAAATGGCATTCCTAACTGCAGAAAAGAAAGAGCAACTACCTCTCTACTTCTTGGCATTAACAAAGCAGAACCATCAAACTGCAAGAAAAGTACTGCAAGCTCTAGGCTTCATGGCATCCTGCATAATTCTGGTCCCTCATGCCAGACTGCATATGAGAAAGCTACAGTGGTAACTAAAGAATTTGTGGTCCCAACACAAGCACAGCCTAGAAACCAAAATTCCAATAATACCATGCCTGAAGCAAGAGTTCCTATGGTGGGCTCAGGCCTGTCAATCAAACACAGGATTGCCCTTCTGCAACAGTCAACCAAGCCAAACCATCACGACAGATGCCTCAGACCTCGGTTGGGGGGCACACATGCTGGGCAAGTGCATACAAGGCTTATGGACTCAAGACCAGCTGCGCCTACACATAAATCTAAAGGAAATGCTGGCAGTAAAATTGGCAATCCAGTCATTCAGACCATTCCTCCAAGAAGGTCAGTTGATGATAAGGACGGACAACACCACAGTTATGTGGTACATCAACAAACAGGGAGGCACACATTCATATCCTCTATGCCGGCTGGCACTGGACCTATAGGATGTGGCCCTGAGTTACAACATTCAGTTACAAGCAATTTTTGTACCGGGAAAAGAAAACATTCTAGCAGACATATTAAGCAGAACTACCACAGATGCCCACAAATGGATGCTACATCCGGACATCTTCAAAGCCATCACAAGAGAATGGGGATTACCACAAATAGACTTGTTTGCATCCCCACTCAATCACCAGCTAAAGAAATTCTGCACAAGGACGTACCACCCACTTGCTTGGAAGGTGGACTCCTATCTTTCAGTTGGAAAACCTGACAGCATACGCATTCCCACCACTTCCTTTGATGCACAAGGTGCTTCTGAAGATCAAAGAGGACCGTCCAAGGATCATTCTGATAGCTCCAGACTGGCCAAGACAACATTGGTACCCATTGCTGAGGAGCATGTCTCGGGAACAAATATGGACACTACCCCTGATCCCATTACTGTTAACACAGAACAACTACAACATCCTGCATCCAAACCTGAAAACTCTGCAGCTAACTGCCTGGAACATTGCATAACAGCAATTAACCCAAATTTATCCCAAAGGGTTAAAGACATAATCCGACCTTCAACAAGAAAGAATTATGCAGCAAAATGGAAAAGATATCTCATTTGGAGTACTGCAAAGGGAGAAGATGTGACACTGGTAAACATAGCCAACATCCTGGAGTACTTGGCAGAGCTCTTCCATACAGGCCTGTCCTATTCTTCCATCAAGATACATGCATCAGCTATTTCAGCAGAATACAGCTTGGATCCTCCTGTCTTCTCTCATCCTCTGCTCAGACAGTTTCTGAGAGGAATTAAAAATGTAAAACCTCCCAGGAAACCACCATTGCCAGCATGGGACTTGAATTTTGTGCTAGAAAAATTGACACTTCCCCCTTTCGAGCCAGCAGCAACAGCAGAATTACAATACTTATCCTGGAAGACTGCTTTCCTGCTGGCAATAACTTCAGCAAGAAGGGTCTCTGAACTACAGGCATTAATGGCAGTGCAACCCTTCCTGATCTTCCATCAAGATAGAGTGTCCATGAGAACAAATCCTACAATGTTAAGTTGTCAATCTCGCCTTCATTCTTGCTTGATGGGTTCGGAGCCGATCCTCGGCTCCGACTCGGCACTTGTTTTAGCTCGAGAACTCCTTTTACCAGCTCGAGGCAGCCCCATATCCCATGATGCAAGGCAGTAAGTACCCAGATCTCATTTGCCGCTTCGCTTGGGAGGTCTTCTCTTTACCAGCTCCTGGTAAGTAGTTCACATTTGTGATTTTTCAAGCCCCTTTTTAGTTTAAAACTAATTTTTGATAGTTTAAATTTATTTCTACCCTTTTTCTGACAGAAATTCCCTGTCTCTCTTAATTTTTTGTTAGTCCATTTTCCCTATCCCATCCCCCCCCCCCTTTTAGGGTGTGTGTGTTGGTGTTTTTATAAAATACCTATTGGTATTTTGTTTAATTTAATTTTGACTGGTGTGTCTGTGTGTGTTGTGTTTCGGCACCATGTCAAAGGAGAGTGTTTCAGGTTTTAAGAAGTGTGACTCGTGCTGTCAGAAGATGTCTCCGACAGACGGTCACACTTCTTGCCTGTATTGTTTGGGCCCTCTTCACCTGCAGGACTCCTGTGCTATTTGTCACTCCTTCAGCCAGAGAGTCCTGCAGGAGAGACGTAACAAGTTGATTCTCAGGGGCCTTCTTAAGCCGGAGGGCTCTCCGGCTAAGTCGGCGCCACAAAATCAACA
Source organism: Protopterus annectens (assembly GCF_019279795.1). Taxonomy (NCBI): domain Eukaryota; kingdom Metazoa; phylum Chordata; order Ceratodontiformes; family Protopteridae; genus Protopterus; species Protopterus annectens. The sequence continues at coordinate 671,665,913 of NC_056726.1, read as the reverse complement.
AAACCTGCCAAGGCCCAGGCTTCTGTATCTAAGCCTGCGGCCTCGGCTCCGACTGCATTGAGTCGAGATGCTCCGGCTGGAGCCGATTCTGGCTTACAGCGCTTGGCACTGATGGCTATCGGTGCGAACCTATTTGACCGCCGATGTCGGCTCCGATCGGCTCCGACACCCATGTGGCACAGGCATCGGTGTCGGCTCGATCGGCTCCGACAGTTACTTTGGTGGCTGTATCGGCCCGCTGGAGCCGATACATCGAACGTTCTGTCGGCTCCGAAGTCGGCGCCGACAGGATCTGTAGTATCTGCTCCGATGGCTCATTCCAGGAAGAGGTCGAGGTCTCCTTCCTTGGAGCCGATACTTTCGGCTCGCCTCTTCTATCGAACGGAGCCATCGGAGCCGATCTTCAAGGTCATCCAGGTTGTCAGATCATGACCTAGAGAGTGGTCAGTAGATTACTCAAGTCACAGGTACTGGCCCAAATGCTACACAGTCCGTCTCAGCAGACAACTGTTGGTCCACACCCCGTTACAGTTCCTCCTTCAACTCTACCCCAGAGCTTGGAGTTGGAGTCTTCGGCATGGTTACTGCTACGGCTGGAGGACGGATACCCCTTCTGTTCCTTCAGCCCCTACTCTTATCTCCTCTTCCTTAGAGGGATTCGTGGTCGGGCTTCCATGGTCTCCTCCGAGGGGTGAGTGGCATCGGACCCTTGTCCGAGCCGCTCTTCCCCTTGGAGCCTCGGCCTTGGTGAGCTCGGCTCCGACATCTGCCTCGGAGACTTCCCTTCGGTGGTCCCTGGAGTTCCTAGCTCTTTGGAGCGGGTTCTCTCGGACCGGCCTGGGAGGGGAGCATTCGAGGTGATGAAGAGTGTACTGGCCACTGGTATCAGTCAGCAGTCTATTCCCGTAGCTCCTCCCTCTATGGTACCTGTTGACATCTCTGCCACTTCTCTTGCTACAGGACCCAGAGATCCTCCGCCTCAGGTTTCCCCATTGGGAATTTCCTCTTCCGAGGATTCTCCTGATGTTTCGGGAGATCCTCCTAGGAAGAGGACTTGTAAGAGGAAGCATGTAGACTCCCGAGTCTGTCACTTCGGATACTGACTTTGATGAGTCAGAGGGATCCCCTAGATCCTCTCTGAGGATGTCTCCTTCTCAGACATCCTAGAACTTCTGAAACAGAGGGAAACTGGCCCACCAACAATCCCTCTGAGGATGAGTCAGTATACCTAGAGGCTTTGGATCTCGGCCCTCCACCTCCTGGGTGTCTCCGCCTTCGACCCCTTATGCAGGTTATTGCACGAAGGCGTGGACAGCTCCTGACTCTGTAGAGCCAGTCCCTAGGAGGCCTTCTAAATTTATCACTGCCCCTAGTGACAAACAATTCCTTACCAAGGGTGTCCCGCTGATGCCATGGTGGTGGCGGCCACCAAAAAGGAACTTGCAGATCCTTCCGTGCCCGTCCATCCTCCTAATAAGGACTCTAGGACCATGGATAGGCGCAAGCGGATGTTTTCCTCAGCGACCTTTGCTATGCTCGCTGAATTATCTTTGTCACTTCACCAGACTCCAGAGATATCCTGAAGGAGCTGGGAGAAGTAGTTCAGGATCCTACAGCTGCAGGGGCTCAAGAAAAGATTGCTTCGCAGCTAGGAACCCTCAATTCCATTGCTAACTCCTCCATGCGGCTAATATCTTATGCTGCGGATGGAGAGTAGAGCCGCAGGCACAGGTGTGGCTATTAGACGCCAAGCCTGGATGCGGCTATGTGATTTTGCGGATCCCTTTAAGGCGTCCTTCACAAATTCTCCCTTTGATGGGTCAGCTTTGTTTGGCCCTCAGGTGAAGGAGACCTTGACCAGGTGTGAGCAGGACGGCAAGACTCTTTCTGCTGTTGGAGTCCGTTTTTCCACCCCTTCTAGGCCTTATCCCAAAGGACAGAAGGGTGGGAAGATGTGGTTCAAATCCCAAGGAGTCACGCCGGATTCACGTGGTCAGTTTACCCCTAGAGGCAGAGGGGTAACAACAACAGACGCCGCTCTAGAGGCAGAGGGGTCCAAGAACCAGGGAAACAGGGAGCCTCTCTCTGATAAGCCCTTTCAGCATCCCTGAGGTGTTGCCCGGCTGTCCCTCCTTGGAGGCAGTCGGGGAAGATTATCACTGTACCCAGAAGCCTGGCATTCCCTCACTCAAGACAGATGGGTACAGTCGATCATATCCAAGGGTTACATAATTCCTTTCGAGGAAAGTCCCTTCCCTCAAGTTCCCTTCCAGATGTACCACCCGGTCTAAGGAGATTGCAGAGTTAGGAATCGCAAATCTACTGCAAAATAGAGCCATTCAGCCAGTTACAATAGACCATTCAGCGCCCGGAGTCTACTCAAGGTTCTTTTGGTCCCCAAAAGACGGGAGACTGGAGACCAATATTGATCTCAGCAGACTCAACAAGTCTGTCAGGAAGACAAGATTCCGAATGGTCACTCTTCAGTCAATTCTGCCCTTCTTACAGAAGGACAACTGGATGTGCTCAATAGATCTTCAGGATGCGTACTATCACATCAAAATTCACAGACGCCCAGGAGATTTCTCCGCCGGCTGGGGTCCAGTCACTTCCAGTTCAGAGCCCTGCCCTTTGGTCTCACTACAGCCCCCAGAGTGTTCACCAAATGCATGGCAGTGGTCACGGCTCACCTGAGACGCCAAGGATTCCAGGTGTTTCCGTATCTCGACGACTGGCTCCTGTCAGCCACCACCAGGCATCAGCTTATACAAGCCAGGGATTACACAATAGACCTTTGTTCTCATTTGGGCATCTCAGTCAACTTGAAAAAGTCATCCTTATCGCCCTGCCAGTCTATTACCTTCATAGGCAAACTTAAACACTGTTCGGATGTCAGCTACCCTTACAGAACAAAGAGTTTCAGACATTCAGACTCATGTCAGGATCATTCTGGCCAGCAAGAAAGTACAGGCCAGAATGGTTCTAAAGGTATTAGGTCTCATGGCTGCGGCCATTACTCTTCTTCCCTGGCTCGATTCTACATGCTCCTTCAGTGGATGCTGTTCACACAGTGGTCATACCAGCAACTCCCAATGCGTCACCAGATTCTGGTGACACAAACATGCAAACAACATCTTGCTTGGTGGATCACATCGCCTCAGGTTCACCAAGGCAGGTGCTTTGTACCCCGTCCCCGATAGCCACTGTCACCACGGATGCCTCCCTGATCGGGTGGGGGTCATTATCAGGGCAGGATGGTTCATGGACGTGGCAACCGCTCGAGTACCATCTGCACATAAATGTCCTGGAGATGAGAGCAGTGCTTTTAACGTTGCAAGCCCTCAACGACTTTCTTCCGTAGGGAGAATTGCAGTCCACACAGACAACATGTCTGTAGTTTGGTATATCAACAAACAGGGCGGAACCAAGTCCTCCCCCTTGTGTCGAGAAGGGCTCAGACTTTGGCAATGGGCGATCTCCTCTCATCGGTTTCTGGTAGCAACGCATATCCCTGGGAAAACCAACATTATAGCGGACAGATTGAGCAGAGCTATTCTCATGCCTCACGAGTGGTCTCTCAAGCAATCCATAGCGGAAGAGATTTTTCTGGAATGGGGTCGCCCATGTTGCGATCTTTTTGCTACTCCCCAAAACAACAAATGTCCAGACTTCTTCAGCCTCTTCCCTCTATCAGGCCATCCCCAGAGACGCTCTGACCCAGGATTGGCCCCAGGGACTTCTTTATGCCTTCCTCCATTTCCTCTGATCCCTCAGGTGATCCAGAAAGCTACTGCTTTGAGAGCCAAATTGATTCTCATTGCCCCTTACTGGCCTCGACAAGTTTGGTTCCCGTTCCTCCATCATCACCTTTTGGTGCAGCCGTGGCATCTGGACCCAGTGCCAGATCTACTGATTCACCAATCCGGTCAGCTGCACCGGTCAATCCCTTCTCTCAACCTCACAGCATGGTTGCTCCACTTCCTTCCTTAGCCAGGCTTCCTTTGATCTCTAACCCAGTTAGAGATATCATAGTAGCTTCACTAAAATCCTCTACCAGGAGGATTTACACAAGCAAATGGAAACGTTTCTCTTATTGGGCTAAGGCCCAAAATATTGATCCTTTTACTGCCCCGGTTCAGGCAGTTCTGGACTTCTTAGCAGAGATTTTTCATGCAGGCTCCTCTTCTTCCACAGTCAGAGTTCAGTTGGCTGCTATTTCTAATTTTCATGTCGGGATAGCAGATCATAATATTATGTCCCATAGGCTCTGCAGGGCCTTCTTGAAAGGAATTTTCCTACTAAAGCCTCCAATCAGGAATCCTCCTCCTCAGTGGGATCTACATTTAGTGCTGACATCCTTGATTCTTTACCTCTTCGAGCCAGCTGTTTCTTGTTCCCTGAAATATCTTTCTTGGAAAACTTTATTCCTAGTGGCTATTACATCTGCCAGAAGGGTGTCTGAACTTCATGCTCTTCGGTTCGACCCTATTTGATTTTTCACAAAGACAGAGTATCTTTGAGAACTAATCCATCCTTTTTACCTAAGGTCGCTTCAAAAACAATCTGAATCAATCCATTGATCTCCCTGTATTTTTCCTAACTATTCAGATAGAGCTGAACAAAAGCTACATTATCTTGTCCTCCACCCTCAGCTTAGCTATTTTTTGCCCAGTACACAAAAATATAGATGATCTGATCAACTTTTTGATTCCTATGCGGATAATAAAAAGGCCTTCCTGTTTCTAAAGTGACTTTGTCCAGATGGCTTTCTTGGTCATCACTGAAATTTATACGATCAGGGGAAAACAGCTGTGCTCAAAACCTAAAGCACATTCAACTAGGAGTTTAGCTACTTCTACAGCTTTTCAAGCTAGACTGCCTTTGGACACTATTTGTGCAGCGCCACTTGGGCCACTCCTCACACTTTTGTTTCCCATTACAAATTGGACTTGGCCTCCAGGGACAGAGCCAGTTTTGGCTCTACAGTCCTCAAGAGTTTGTTCCTTTGAGCCACCCAGGATAGAGGTGCTAGGGACGCGGTCCCATCAAGCAAGAATGAAGGCGAGATTGACAACTTAACATTAGAAGTTATGTACCTACCATAACGTTCCATGTTAGTTGTCTTCTCGCTTCTTCTTGACCCTCCCTCCTTCCCCTGGCCTGGACAGACCTTGTATAAGAAACTATTATGCTAAAGACCATTCAGACCTGGTCCTTTTTCCATCTGTAAGTTTCTTCTTCCTTTGGGAAGTATTTTATGCTTGGTGTTATTGCCCTTTGTCAACAAACGAGATCTGGGTACTTACTGCCTTGCATCATGGGATATGGGGCTGCCTCGAGCTGGTAAAAGGAGTTCTCGAGCTAAAGCAGAGTGGAGCCGAGGATCGGCTCCGAACCCATCAAGCAAGAAAGAAGGCGAGAGAAGACAACTAACATGGAACGTTATGGTAGGTACATAACTTCTTATTTATGCCTAAGGTGGTATCCAGAGTGTCATTAAATCAGGCTATCCACCTACCTACATTCTTCCCAAACCCACAGAACAGGGGAGAAAGACTCTTGCATACCTTGGATGTACATAGACAATTACGCTACTACCTGGACAGGACTAAGTCCAATAGAAAAACTGACCAGCTTCTGGTAGCATATGCCACAGGAAAGGAAGGAAAACCAATTTCAAAGCAGACAATCTCCAAATGGATTGGAAATTGCATTAGATTTTGTTACTCCTACCATGGAAAGAAAACTCCAGAGAACATCAGGCCTCACTCCACCAGGGCTACAGCCACTACCACAGCTTTCTTACGAGGAGTGGCTACCAAGGACATTATAGAGGCTGCTACTTGGACCTCCGTGCATACATTTGCCAAGCATTACAATTTACCTTTATACTCTAGATCCTGAGCAGGTTTTGCCACTGCTGTTTTGCAAGGGATCCTAGCTACACCATAATCTCTACTCTTTTCCTCCTCCCCTTGTTTAGCTATGGTATTCTACCCATTTGTAAGGACTGCAGATGCATCCTTGAAGGACATAGTACAGTTTTGTACCTACCATAAATGTAGATGTCCGATAGGAATGCATCTGCAGTCAGGATTACCCACCCACCTTCCCCTCTGAGGTACTCCTAGGGTATTTGCCATCCTTCAGCTAGCTTGGGGGGGATCTATTATGGTGTATTTGTTTGTATATATGTACATACATGCTTATTTTATGTGTTTGCTCTCTACTATTTGGAAACATTGGCATTTATCCAAATTTAGCCTTCCAAGAGGGCACCTGGCATCTGGGGCAAGAAACACTGAGGAAAATGGCGTCGGCTGATGCCTTTATACCCGAAGAACAGCAGCGATGACGTTGGGTGAAGTGCGACACCAGCCGAAGCCGGACCCAGACTTTGGAATCCGGCCGACCGAAGGGCTGCCTGACGACAGGACAACCCATTTGTAAGGACTGCAGATGCATTCCTATCGAACATCTACATTTATGGTAGGTACAAAACTGTACTTTTGCAGTCGTCTGTGAACTTGGTGAGACATAGTCCTCCTGTGCTTGCCTGTACCTCTGAGATGTATATGCTGAACAGGAGGGGTCCTAGGACTGAGCCCTGGGGAACACCACTTGTAACCGGTTTAGAGTCAGACCTAGCTCCTGCAACTCTTACCATGTGGGTTCTGTCCGTGAGCCAGTTGGCAACCCATCTTGTGACATAGGGGTTTATGTTCAGGCTGGTGAGCTTGTCTATAATACCTGAGTGGGGAATGGTGTTGAAGGCCATTGCGAGGTCTAGGTAGGCTGTGTGGACGACCTTTCCCTTGTCTATAGCCTTGGTACCTGTCTCAAAGAAGTCAGCCAGGTTTAGGAGTCATGATCTGCCCTTAACAAAGCCGAACTGGGTTGGGTCCAGTGTTTGGAGGTTTCCAATGTCTCTGTTAATGAGATCCATAATGATGCGCTCCATAGCTTTGCAGACCAAGCTAGTCAGGCTTATAGGGCGATAGTTCCCGGGGTCCGTTGTGGCTCCACCTTTGTGGAGCGGAATAACCGTTGCTGTGCGCCATTCTGTGGGCACGTAGCCTGTGGAGAGGCTGAGTTTAAACAGTGTGTTTAGGTGAGGGGTTAGTTCATCTTTGAGCTCGTGTAGGACGCAGCCTGGGACAGTCCGGTCCCATTGATGCTGTGTTTTTGGCTTTGGAGAGGGCTGTTTTAATCTGAGTGTCTGTGATTTCAGGGGCACTACATTCTTCTGGTATAGTTATGGGCCATTTTGTGGGTGAGAGGGGGGTGAAGTTTGCACTGAACATGTCTGCCAGGATGTTGGCTATATCGGTCGGTTCAGTGTATTTTGTGCCATTCTGCACTAACTTCGAGCAGATCTGAGAATTGCCACTTAGATTCTTGACATAGCTAAAGAATGCCTTGTGGTTATCTTTGGAGTCCATGGCAATTTTTCTTTTGAAGCTAGGCTTGGATAATTTTATGAGGTAACATAGTTTCTTGCTGATACTGATCAGGGATGTCTTCCCTTCTTGGGAGTTTACTCTCTTCTGTACTAGTTTCCTCCTTCTATTGTATAACTTGTTTATGGCAGGGGTCCACCAGACTGGTTTCCTTTTCTTGGATGAATGAGTCTTGGTTTTGTTTGGGCTAGCACGATCCATGCATTCTTGTAGGTGCCCGTAGAATGCATTAGTAAAGGATTTTGCAGCTTGGACAGCGTTATCCTTTAGCATGGGGGCTATGAAACTTCCCACCTCGGTCTTAAGTAACGTGAAGTTTGCTTTTGAAAAGTTTTTCACAGTGGTTTCTTTGACCGGGGGTGGTGGCGGAATCTGGATATCCAGAGTAATTAGTTTATGGTCAGATCTAGCCAGCGAGGGGTTGACCTCTGGTCTGGAACACCGGTCGCCCATGTTGGTGATGACCAGGTCCAATATGTTGTCACATCTGGTGGGGGTGTTAACCAGTTGATCCAGGGTGTTTGTGTTTATAAATTCTAGGAAATGTTGGGCCAGGGAGTTCGTACTTGAGTAGTTCTCCCAGTTAGTTTGGATAATTGAAATCACCCAATGTCAGGGTGTTTGGTAGGATCTTTATGTTTCCCAGTATTTCCAGGAATGCAGAGTGGGGGTCCTGGGACATGGTGGGTGAATATGCATCTGGAGCATTTCTGAAAACAGGCTCTGTTGAACCTAGTCGGACTATCCCAGTCAACAAATGTTAAATAAATAAAATAAAATCTGTAGCAAGCTATAATTTGAATAGCAGTTTTGCCCGTTGTTAGTTGCACATGGATGATCTCTGATGCATCGTGCTGTGCCACTAACCCGGAGGTGTGGGTATCCTTGATGAATATGGATACTCCCCCGCCTTTTGTTTTTCGGTCTGGGTTTTGTGGCCAAAATGTATGGTATGCGTTGTAGCCTGGTAGTGCTGGGGTGCTCTCTGGGCCTTAAACCAGGTTTCTGTTACTGCACATATATCAATTTTCTCCATACTGAGGAGTGCCTAGAATGCGTGCATTTTGAGGTTTAGACTTCTGGCATTGAGCAGCATTACCCCCAGTTTTTTTGTTACTTGTGCTATTTACGGTGGTGGGTTTGTCTTTTGAGCCTTGCCTAAAAAAGGCACTATGGGGGTGGCAAGAGCCTTGGCCAGTATTCAAAAGCCTAAGTGGTGACAGGTGCAAGCTGTCTCAAACAAAACAGCGTGGCTTGTCGAGCATGTCATCCCAGGCTGACAGACACTGGATCCCCTTTGAATGACACCAGAAGCTTAACCAATTGTTGAAACTGATAATTTTTTCTCTATACTGTGGTATCAGTCTTGGTGAGGGCAGAATGCTACTCAGGGTCAGGGTCATACCAGCCTGGGCTACGTGATCAGAGAGCTCTTCCATGTCTCTCTTCGTGTAGTCCAGGGAGGTACAGCTCAGGTCATTCACACCAACATGGACAATGACAGAATCATATTTGTACTTGTTCTGGAGTGACCTTAGTGCTTGTGTTAAGTGGCGGATCCTGGCACCCGACAGGCAACTTAACAGTAACCTTCTCCTTGTTCAGCCTAGTGAGTGGGACGTCAGTGTGCCTGACTATAGAGTCACCTATTGGGTATGTTATTTTGCCTTAAGGGCTGTGATTGTGTGGCACATTGGTTTTGTGAAGTATGTGTGTCATGGTTTGTGTTGGGGAGTGGGATGTCTGCTTTGGAGGTCTCTGTTGCTCTTGCAGATTTTTATTTAGAGCCTCCGAGTATGTTTTTGTGTATTTGTGTGTTTTTTGCCAGTGCTGGTTTCATAGGTCTATATGAGACTGGTGGTGTGATGCAAGTAATTCCCTTCTCCACTTGACTGCCTGGTCCAGTCTTGGGTTGAGAGAGCTTAGCCTCCAGATTGACTGTATAACTGCATCTCTCACATGTATTAGTGTTTGGTGGAAGGAAGAGAGGGTTGTCTGTGTACATGAGGCAATTGTAACATTGCCTCAAAATGCCCAGATTCACCAGTTGGACTGGAGCGTACACCTGAAACTGCCCTTTGGACATGCCTGGATAAGTACAGTGAACTGTTTTACTGATTGGCTGGTAAGGTCGAATAGAGAACCTTGTCCTTCTGTACAGTATAGGGGGGTCTAGTGCTAAGCTTTATTAGTGCTTGCTATGAGTTTTGGGCAAGTGCAGGGGTGAGAAGTGAATGAATGATTTGAGTGCTTAAGTTGAAAGTTTGTCTAGTTCCAAGGGAAAAATTGAAGAGTAGACTTTGTGGAGCCAAGAATAGTTATACCCTAGCTAACCGGCGCTGCCCGGCGTGCAAAAAATGCGGATTTTATAGCAGGGAAATGAACGAGATAGAAATTAGCCCAAAATGGCCAATAAACTACTAATTACTGGGCTAAAACCACTCCTCCAGGGACAGATAGGCTGCTCAGTGCTCCCTCTCTCACAGTGAACAGAGAAACTTCCTTCTATCCAAGTAAGGTATGGGCAAACACAGAAACTTGTAACAACAGCCCTGAATTCAGCACTAACCTGAAAACTGGACTAAACTAGCTTAGAAAGGTGGAAAAACAAGTGTATTTTTTTGTTTGTTTGTTTTTTTTTACCAGAAAATAAAGCAGATACAGTCAAAAAAACACTTTAAATGCACAGAAATGGCTATCACACTTGAGTGTGTAGCCTACAACAGTTAAACAGGTAATTTAAACACAAAAATGACTTTGTTAAAGTGCAGGCAGTAAAATAAGTACAATATGTAGCTGAAACAAACTTTTTAAATCGCAGAAACTCTAGAAAATCTGCGTTTTAGGCAGAATTAGCTAAGGACAGCAGTAAAATGCCGAAAACTGATAATCACTCCAAAGTCTCTCTCTTGTTTCTCTGCTACTGTAGAACTCTGCAGGGCACCAGGCAGGAGCTTGCTAAGCTGTATACTAGTACAAAAACCTTGCAAATGTGGGTTTTATAGCAGGGAAATGAAAGAGATAGAAATTAGCCCAAAATGGCCAATAAACTACTAATTTTTGGGCTGAAACCACTCCTCCAGGGACAGATAGGCTGCTCAAAACTCCCTCTCTCACAGTGAACAGGGAAACTTCCTTCTATCCAAGTAAGATGTGGGCAAACACAGAAACTTGTAACACAGCCCTGAATTCAGCACTAACCTGAAAACTGGACTAAACTAGCTTAGAAAGGCGAGAAAACAAGTATTTTATTTTCAGAAAATAAAGCAGATACAATAAAAAAAAAACACCTTAAATGCACAGAAATGGTTATCACATTTGAGTGTGTAGCCTACAACCGTTAAACAGGTAATTTAAACACAAAAAGAACTTTGTTAAAGTGCAGGCAGTAAAATAAGTACAATATGTAGCTGAAACGAGCTTTTTAAATAACAGAAACTCTAGAAAATCTGCGTTTTAGGCAGAATTAGCTAAAGCCAGCAAGAAAATGCAGAAAAATTATATTTAATCACTCCAAAGTCTCTGTTTTGTCTCTGCTGCTGTAGAACTCTGCAGTGCACAAGGCAGGGGCTTGCTGAGCTGTATACTAGCCCATTGGGGATCCTTTTTTCTTGCTCTAACCAATGTCAAAAAAAATTAACAATTGTCTTATCTGTGGAAAGCAAATACCTCACAGAGATTTTCATTCTTACTGCGTCACCTGATTAGGCTCAGACCACGACGTACCTCGCTGTCAGTTTTCTCCCTTGTTCAATGCCCGAACCATTCGTCGTTGGGCTCTTACTGTCGCTAAATTCTTTCGCTGTCAATCTCCGTATTCCGAAATAGCTTCGGTAAGCCATCTGACAAACTATATTCCGAAAAAACGTAAGGATAAAGACAGAGACAGACCGCAAAGGTCCAAAGCTGCCGATGATGCTTCCGTTAAGCTAGTCTGCCGGTACTCATTGAGGCGCTTTTGCAGCCCCTGATGCCCACGTCTGTGGATTTGCAGGCCTCTACCGAGACCCATTCGGAGTCCAGTATACCACGAGACTCTTCTTCGTTGATGGGACTTGCGGATGTCTTTACCTTGGATGGGTCCGGAGTCGCTGAGCAGGCACCGGCTTCTGAGAGAGTTTTTCGCACTACCAATGTTCAACTCAAACCGACTTTTTTATCTAAAACTACCGAATTTCTTAGGCCTAGAGTGCACACTGTGCCTAGAAAACAGACTACCAAAGCATATGCAGCTTCAACAGATCAAACGTCCGATGACTCTGAGGTTTCTGATTATGAAGACATGCCATTATCTGCTTATGAGGATTCAGATGCAGCGGAATCAATTCCCTCTGCCTCCCCTCCAGAGGATTTTTCGTTTGGTGAAACCTTACAAACTTTAAGAGAGCATTTCAACTGGGAATGCCAAGAATATCCTCAGTCCAAAAAGAGACTCCGAGAATTTCTAGATTTGCCACAGCACAGGCCGTTAGCAATACCCTCTGTCCTGGAGGTTGTTGATGATGTTTTTATGGAATCCAGTCTTACTCCTGATACTTTACCCCCTGCCCCTAGGAAATCAGACAAGTACTACAGAGTACCGGACACTGATAAATTTCTTTTCAAGAATCCTACTGCTGACCCAGTGATCATTTCCCAGGGGCCTAAAGGTATAAAGGCAACTACAGCCAAGAATCCCACCCCTTTGGACAGGGATTTCAGAGCTTTGGACAGATGGGTAAGAAGGGTATATACCTCTGCTACTCTTGCTATTAGGGCATTGAATTGTCAGTTTCACATGCTGAAGTAACAGCAACATATTATGGAACTTATTAAACAAAAAGTGGTAACCTTTACAGAATGTGCAGAAAATAAGGAATTGCAGGAGCTTTTGCACTCTGCAAGCCAAGTCAGAATGCATACTTTGCGGTGTGGCTTTGACACCCTAGAACCATCATGCCGGGCCGCAGTCACTGTTTTGTACTGAGAAGGCATGCTTGGTGCAAGGTGCAGACCTTGCCAGACCATGTCAAATCAAAATTACTAGACGCTCCTTTGAACAAGGACAGTTTGCTTGGCACCAAAGCAGAAGATATTCTTAAAAAGATGGAAGAAAAAGCTCAGTCTATGCAGACTGTTAAAGAATTCTTACAAGTGCAACCCCCTAGATTTCAGTAGGCATTGGCCTTCAAAACACCGGTCCTTTTCAGCCCCCTCCAGGCCATCTCAAACTAGACCGAGGGGAAACAGACCACCCAGATTACATTTTCAGGGTATGCAGAGATCTAAGCAATGGAGTGCCCCCACCCCAAAACCAGGGAGTGGTAAGCCACCCCCTTACAGAAAAAACTCACGATGACTTCTCCACTCCACTCCCCAATTGCTTGTGCCCCTAGAAGGTAAACTTGCCCTTCATGCAAAGAACTGGAGGCCCATTACACAAGACTGACCCCCAGGGTACAAATTTTACTTCCACTCACTGCCAACTGCAAAAGGGTTCCCAGACCTTCCTCCCAACCAGTGGGCAGAGGCTCAAAACCAAGTTCTATCCCTGCTCTCCATCAGAGCTATTCAGCTGGTTCCAGTGGAACAGATAGGTCAAGGATTCTATTCCCGAATCTTCCTGGTACCCAGAAAAGAGGGCTGTTGGCGCCCAATATTGGATCTTTCATTCCTCAACACCTTCTTGGTGGTACCAAAATTCAGATTGCTTACCCTGCAACCGCTTTTACCTGTGCTAGCCAAGGATGCCTGGTTGGTTAGTCACCCTAGATTTAAAAGAAGCCTTATCTGTACATCCCTATAAGGGAGTTGTATAGGAAGTATCTACGTTTCAAGGCCGGATCTATGCACTATCAGATTTTCTTCATGTTTCACTGTTCCAGTCATCACATTTTAGTTATCTGCTTGCAGTAGCCTTCAGTCAGCCTGATTATCAAAGTCTTGAGTCCTGCGTCGGTTGCTGTCTCATCTTTCTTGACGTCAGGTCGTCAGGGGTATAAAGCATGCATGCAGCCGACGCCTTTACATTAGTCTTTCTTGCCATGGGGTGCCCGAAGCAGAAGCAGTTCACAAGTGTCGGTCATCCGACTCCTGAAATTTTTGTTTTCAAGTTTCAGAACCGAATTCTTCAACTAAAGCTAAGTACCCCATTGGGAAAACTTTTTCTTGCTCTAAACCGATGTCAGTAAAAGTCAGTAATTGTATTTCTTGTGGAAAGCAAATACTTATAAAGATTTTCATACGTACTGTATTCCTTGCCTAGGCCCTGACCACAACATACCTCACGGTCGGTTTTGTGCCTTATTTAAGCAACAAACTATTCATCATCTGTATATTTACGCTTTTAAATATTTTGGTACTCGGTTCAGTTATCTAGCTATGTCTTCGGTAAGCCATCCGATTACCGACATTCCAAAAAAATGCAGAGACAAAGACAGAGACAGGCCGCCTAGGTCAAAGCTGCCGACGACACTTCTCCTATGCCAGTTGCCATTTCGCCGGTACTCAGTGAGGTGCTTTTGCAGCCCCTGATACCCACTAATTCAGATTCACAGGCCTCTACTGAGACCCATTCGGAGTCTGGTATGCCGCAAAATGCTTCTTCGACTGTGGAACCTGCGGATGTCTCTACCTTGGATGGATTCAGAGCCGCTGTGTAGGCACCAGCTTCTGAGGATGTATTCAGGCGTACTGACTTGCATATTAAACCGACGCCATCTTCTTCTTCAAGGCCTAAAACTCAAACCATGCCTAGAAAACAGACACCCAGACCGCATGGTCAGGCCTCTATGCCTAAAAAACAAATGATAAGAATGGCTGAAGACCTTATTACTTTAATCAGGGGAAGCCAACCTTCCCCCTCTAAGAGACCTAGGACTGAATTTACTTATGTACTTCTGACCAGGATTCTGAAATTTTTGTTTCGTCTGATGACCAGGATTTACCCTTATCTACTTATGAAGATTCTGATGCAGAGGATTTTATTCCCTCTGCTTTCCCCCCAGAGGATTTCTCTTTTGGTGAAACCTTGCATACTCTTAGGGAGCATTTTCGTTGGGAAAGTCAGGATTACTCTGATTCTGAAAAGAGGCCAAGGGATTTCTTATCCTGCCCCAGCACAGACCTTTAGTTCTCCCTCCTGTACTAGACATTGTTGATGCCTTTTCAGAATCTAGCTTGGCCCCTGACTCTCTACCTCATGCTCCCCGAAAACCTGATAGATATTACAGGGTTCCTGACTCTAACAAGTTCCTTTTTAAAAATCCTCCTGCGGATCCTGAGACCATTTCACAGGGACCCAAGGGCATTAAGGCCAAAAATCCTACCCCCTCTGATAGAAACTCCAGGGCGCTGAATAGATGCGGTAAGAAGGTATACACTTCTGCAGCCTTGGCCATTAGGGCCTTCAGTTGCCAGTTTCATATGTTAAAGTATCAGCAGCATATTATTGTATTGCTTAAACAGAAAATTATGTTGATTCCTGATTGTGCTGAAAATAAGGATTTATAGGATTTAATGCATTCTGCTGAACAGGTTGGAAAACATACTTTGCAATGTGGTTTTGATTCACTAGAGGCACCTTGCAGGGCTGCTGTCACTGGGTCTGTACTTGGAAGGCATGCTTGGTTTAAGGAGCAGTCCTTGCCAGATCATGTTAAAGCTAAATTGCTGGATGCTTCCTTAAATCAGGACCGCCTGTTTGGCAACAAAGCAGATGAAGTTCTTAAAAAGATAGAGGAAAAAGCTAAATCTATGCAAACTGTTAAAGATTTCCTACAAGTACAACCTCCAAGATTTAGTAGGCATTGGCCCTCTAAGAATTGGTCCTTTCCTGCCTCTTCCAGGCCTACTCAGTCCAAACCCAGAACCAGCAGAATACCCAGACTTCAGTCCCAGGGTACGCACAGGACTAAGCAGTGGGGGGCTCCCACTTCCAAATCAGGGAGTAGTAAGACTCCCCCTATGGTAAACTGTCTCAATGACTTAATTTTAAAACTTCGAAACTCTTCTCAATTGACTGCTCCGTTAGGGGGAAAGATTGCTCTGCAGGCAAAAAGCTGGGAACACATTACCCAGGACAAATGGGTTTTAAATATAGTTTCCCAAGGATACAGAGTTCACTTCCACATATTACCAAGCCCAAACGGTTGGCCAGATCTACCCCCAAATCAGTGGGCAGAGGCTCAAAAGCAAGTACTCTCTCTCTTAAGCATAAAGGCTATTCAAACTGTACCAGAAGAGGAAAAGAGACAAGGTTTCTACTCAAAACTTTTTCTGGTACCCAGAAAAGACAACTCATGGCGTCCTATCCTGGACCTTTCTATCTTAAACACCTTTTTGGTGATTCCAAAAAGTTGCTTCCTATGCTAGGCAAAGATGCCTGGTTGGCAACACTGGATTTAAAGGAAGCCTGCCTACACATCCCAATCAGGGAATCTTGCAGAAGATACCTACACTTCAAAGCAGGCTACATGCACTATCATTTCTCTGCACTGCCCTTTGGCTTATCTACTACACCCAGGGTATTCACAAAGTGCCTTGCTCCAGTCATTGCATTTTGCAGGCAAAGAAATATTCAAATATACCCATACCTGGACAATTGTCTAATTCAGGCAGAAAGCCAGGACATACTTTTGAGTCATCTGGCATTTGCACAAAAGGTGCTAACTTGTCTTGGGTGCACCATAAACGAAAATAAATCACATCCGGTACCCTGTCAACAAATTATATTCCTGGAAGCAAGCTTGAACACAATTTCCCAGATGGCTTTCCTCACGTCAGAGAAACAAATTCATTTGACAACTTACTTCAAACTAGTGGCCACAAAAACCCTGCTATCTGCAAGGCAAATACTGCAAGCCTTGGGGTTCATGGCCTCGTGCATCCTACTAATTCCATATGCAAGACTGCATATGAGTAAACTACAATGCTATCTAAAAAGCCTATGGTGTCAACATTCTCAGGATCTCGAAGCAATGATACCTATCATACCCTGCCTACGGTTAGAATTCCTTTGGTGGGCAGAGGCCTGCCACCAAAACAAGGGACTACCATTCAGTCTACCCCCTGCTGCCCAAACCCTAACAACAGACACATCAGACTATGCATGGGGAAGGGAAGTGCATTCAGGGCAAATGGAACCAAAGTCAAATGCACCTGCATATCAATCAAAAAGAAATGTTAGCTGTACAGAATGCTCTGACAGCCTTCAAGGACCACATTCTTTCAGGACAATTAATGGTAAAGACGGACAACACCACTAAGTAGTACATAAACAAGCAGGGGGGTACCCATTCTTACCCCCTCTGCAGACTAGTCATGGCTCTGTGGAACACAGCCTTGAGCTACCAAGTGCATCTACAGGCTCAATTCCTGCCAGGAAAACTAAATACACTGTCAGATGAACTAAGCAGAAATCTCATGGACCCATACGAGTGGAAACTGGAACCAAAGACTTTCAACATGTTGATAAACCTTCAGCTGGAAAAATCTATCGGTTTATGCCTTTCCTCCTCTGCCTCTCCTCTCCAAAGTACTACTTAAGATCAAACAGGACAAACCAAGGATGATACTGATTGCACCAGACTGGCCATGACAACACTGGTACCCCCTCTTGTGCAGTGTGTCACAGCTAGCCCCATGGCACCTGCCACAGACCCCTACCCTGCTGTCACAGCAGGAGAGCCAGATTCTGCAACCTCAGCTTCAAACTCTCAACCTGGCAGCCTGGCTAATTACCTAATCTCTCCGTTACCATCCCTCGGTAAACAAGTGTTGGATGTCATTTTGGCAGCAAGGAGGCCTAGTACTAGAAAATCTTATTCTGAAAAATGGAAAAGATTCTCTGCCTGGAACCAAACAAAGGATGGCCACAGCAGTGCCCAGTTTACCTCAGATTATTCGATACTTAACTGAGATGCTTCACAAGGGCCTTTCCTTTTCCTCCTCCAAAATTCACGCCTCAGCCATTTCAGCTCATTACAACACAGAACCACCCCTCTTTTCTCACCCACTGCTCAAGCAGTTCCTCAAGTGGGGCCAAAAACTTAAGACCACCCAGGACAGCCCCAACTCCAGCCTGGGACCTTAACTTTGTATTGGAAAAACTCACTCTTCCTCCTTTTGAGCCAGCTAGAAGTGCAGAGTTAAAATTCCTTTCTTGGCAAACAGCTTTCCTTTTAGCAATCCCTTCAGCAAGAAGGGTATCTGAATTACATGCCCTTATGGCAGTGGAGCCTTTCATCATCTTTCATGCGGACAGGGTGTCCCTCGGGGACCAGTCCCTCCTTCATGCCCAAGGTGGTATCCAGTGTGGCTCTTAATCAATCCATTAATTTGCCAACCTTATTTTCTAATCCACAGAACAAAGGGGAACGGATACTGCACTCCTTAGGTGTGCACAGACAACTTAGATTTTACTTGTACAGGACTAAACCTCAAAGGAAATTTGAACAACTGCTGGTGACATTTGCTGCAGGGGGAGAGGGGAAGGCTATTTCTAAGCAAACCATTTCTAAATGGATAGGCCATTGCATTAATTTCTGCTATAAGCACCATGGAAAACCTATCCTACAGGAGATTAGACCCCATTCATCTAGGGCTGCATCTACCTCTACAGCCTTTCTCAGAGGTGTCCCTACCAGAGACATCCTAGAAGCTGCTACCTGGAGTTCTGTACATACTTTCACCAAGCATTACCATTTGCCAATTTTATCTAAATCCAGAGCTGGCTTTGCCACTGCAGACTTGCAGGGCCTTATAGCTGGTCCTAATGCTATCTAAATTCCTCCTCCCATCCTTCGCTGTGGGAATCTACCCAAATATGATGACTGCAACAGTGAAACACGAAGAACATAGTACAGTTGTGTACACTCACCATAAATGTAGATATCTGAGTGTATTCACTGTTGCATTCCTGGTTACCTTCCCTCCAGCCCCCTGACTTCTTTTGGCTATACCTTCTACTCTCCTTTACTATGCTTAAAGCTTTTTGGTGTATTTGCTTTTTTGTTGGAGGTATAACGTTGTATATATATGAGTTTAATTGCTTCCCATTAGGGGGGCACCTGACATCTAGTGCAAGAAAAAACTGATGTACTGGTGTCAGCTGCATGCTTTATACCCCTGACTACCTGATATCATGGAAGATGAGACAGCAACTGACGTAGGACCCAAGACTGTGATGATCAGGCTGACTGAGGGCTACTGCAAGCAGATAACCCAAATGTGATGACTGCAACAGTGACTACACTCGAACATCTACATTTATGGTAAGTATACACAACTGTACTTTCCTCACTTCCCTTTGGCTTATCCACTGCGCCCAGAGTATTCACAAAATGCCTGGCTCCAGCCATTGCATACTGCAGGCAGAAAAATATTCAAATTTACCCGTATTTGGATGACTGCCTGATTCAGGCGGACCGTCAGGAATTGCTGTTGCAGCACCTGACATTTGTGAAAAACGTTCTCACTTCCCTGGGTACACCATCAATGAAAAGAAATCAAAACTGACACCCAGTCAAAAGATTGTATTCCTGGGAGCAAGCTTGGACATAACATCCCAGATGGCATTCCTCCTTTCAGAAAAACAAGTCTATCTGACAGCCTACTTCAAACAAATGGCCACCAGAACCCAGCTATCCGCAAGAAAAATATTGCAGGCCCTAGGGTTTATGGCCTCATGTATACTGCTAATTCCATATGCAAGTTTGCATATGAGGAAACGTCAGTGGTACTTAAGTCTTTGGTGTCAACATTCTTAGGACCTGGAAACAAGTCATTCCTATTACTCCCTGTCTAAGGACAGAGTTCCTTTGGTGGGCAGAAGCATGCAACCACAACAAGGGACTGCCCTTCAATCAACCCCACGCCGACCAGACCCTTACCACAGACGCATCATACTATGCCTGGGGGGCACATTTGGACGGCAAGTGCATTCAGGGCCACTGGAACCCATGTAAAATTCATCTCCACATCAACCAAAAAGAGATGCTAGTGGTGCAGCATGCTCTAACAGCTTTCAGATCCCTACTCTGTCCAGGAAACCTGCTAATAAAAACAGGCAACACCACAGTTTTGTGGTGCATCAACAAGCAGGGGGGAACCCACTCTTACCCACTCTGCAGGCTAACCGTGGCTCTTTGGAACATGGCCTTGGACATGCAGGTCCATCTGCAAGCTCAATTCCTGCCAGGCAAACAAAACTCACTGGCAGACTTGAGCAGAAATCTCCTAGACCCACACGAGTGGCAATTAGAGCTCAGCACCTTCAACCTTCTGATTCAGAAATGGGGGACCCCAGAGGTGGATCTCTTTGCCTCCCCTTGCAATCTCCAGCTCAGCAAATTCTGCACCAGGACACCTCTCAGCAGGGCCTGGAAAGTGGACGCCCTATCCTTCCAGTGGATAAATCTCTCAATCTGTGCTTTTCCCCCTCTGCCCCTTCTCTCAAGAGTACTGCTCAAGATAAGGCAGGACAGACCAAGAACAATTCTTATTGCCCCAGACTGGTCACGCCAGCACTGGTACCCACTCCTGCGCAGCCTGTCACTGGTGCCACCCTGGCACCTTCACCAGAACCCAACCCTGCTCTCTCAGCAGGGGGGTCAGATCTTGCATCCGCAACTACAGACCCTAAATCTTGCAGCCTGGCTTATTCCTTGAATTCACCCCCAGTAACCAACCTTAGCAAGCAGGTGCTGGATGTAATCCTTGAAGCTAGAAGACCCAGTACAAGGAAATCCTGTGCTGATGAGTGGAAAAGGTACTGCTCCTGGATTCAGTCTAAAGGAGAGGACACAACTGTGCCCTCCCTGCCTCTGATCCTGGATTACTTATCAGAGCTACTCCACAGAGCCCTGTCTTTCACCTCCATTAAGATCCATACCTCTGCCATTTAGATTCATTACAGCACTGAGCCACCACTTTTCTCACCCTCTTATCAAACAATTCCTGAGAAGGGCTAACAATTTAAGGCCACCAAGGAGAATACCCACCCCTGCTTGGGACCTTAACTTTGTACTGGAAAAGCTCACGCTACCCCCTTTTGAGTCTACAGCGTCAGCAGAGTTAAAATTCCTCTCTTGGAAAACGGCCTTGCTTCTTGCCATCACTTCAGTTAGAAGAGTGTCTGAATTACAAGCACTTATGGCTGAGGAAACCTTCATTATTTTCCATGCTGACAGGGTTTCCCTCAGGACTAATCCTTCCCTTATGCCTAAAGTGGTATCCAGTGTGGCTCTCAACCAGTCTATCCAGAAGGTGAGTGACGTCAGGCATGACTGTTGAAAAAGGTATGCGAGGGGCACTGAATTGAGAATGATGGTGATATTTGACAGTACACCAGCCCAATGTAGGAAATGGGGAAAACGGTGTTGTTGATGATGTACACAGTTAACAGAACAAGTATTGCATCATGAAGCATATTTTGAGCAATATGAAATGCTAATATTGGGCATAATTGATTGATTGTAATAGTTTCTGAGTTAAAAGGGACATGGCACTTGTAAGAGGCAAAATCATGAATGCTCTGTAAAACCAGGGATAGATGTTCTTCGTGTTTTACTGTTGCAGTCATCACACTTGGGGTTATCTGCCTGCAGGTCGCCCTCAGTTAGCCCGAATACCAGAGTCTTGGGATTACTGCAACAGATGCAGTTGCCTCTTCCATGACGTCAGGGTGTCAGGGGTATAAAACATGCAGTCAACGCCATTACATAAGCTTTTCTTGCCATGCAGTGTCCGAAGCAGAAGCAGTTTGCAAGTGCTGGTCGGCCACATCCCGAAATTTTTAATGTTAAGTTGTCAATCTCGCCTTTATTCTTGCTGGATGGGTTCTGAGACGATCCTCGGCTCCGACTCGGCCACTCTAAAATCTCGAGAGCTAGTTCCACCGGCTCGAGGCTCCCCTATATCCCACAATGCTAGGCGGTAACTCCTCAGATCTCGTTTGCTGCTACACGATCGAGGTGCTTTTTTCAACCGGCTCAGGTTAGTTGAATCTTTTGACAGTTTTAGTCAGTCAGACCCCCCTTTAAGTTAGCTCTTTTTTATAACTTTTAAGTTAAATAGTTTTAATCCCCTTTTAGTCAATTTTTCACCAGTTTCCTATCCCAAAATATCGAACCTTTCCCTCGGGCTTTAGGCCCACTCCCTCCCTCCCTTGGTAGTTGGAGTGTCTGTGTTTTTTGTAGGGAGTTTTTTGGTTTAAAACTTACTTATAAGTTAAATTTTATAAGTTAAATTTTAAAGTTTTATTTTTAGAAGTGTAATCGGTGTGTGTGTGTGTGTGTGTGTGTGTGTGTGTGTGTGTGTGTGTGTGTGTGTGTGTTTGGGATTACACTTTTACTTCTCTTTGGACATGTCCAAAGAATCAAAGGTCTCAGGCTTCAAGAAGTGTGACTTGTGCTGTCAGAAGATGTCTCTGACAGACGGTCACACTTCTTGTGTTTACTGCCTGGGACCTTTGCACCTGCAGCACATGAGTCCTGCAGGACTCGTGTGCTGTTTGCCATGGCTTCAGCCCTAGAGTCCTGCAGGAGAGAAAAAATAAATTAATTCTAAGAGGCTTATTAAAGCCTGAGGGTCCCTCGACTCAGTCATCGGGGAAACCCTCCAAGTCCTCCAGACCTTCGGCTCCAGCCTCTGAGCCGACTTCTGGGGGCCCTAAGTCCATTCGAACATCGGCTCCGGCCGGAGCCGATGAATCTCGAATTCATGTACCTACGGTGTCCTCGGAGACAACTGAGTCGGCTCCGATCAAGTTGTCGGAGTCGACAACTAAGAAGAGGTCCCGTTCTCCATCTATCAGCTCCGTTCATTCGGCTCCAGCATCACCTTTGCTGTCTGAACGGAGCCATAGATCCCACTCTTCTAGGTCTTCCAGGTTATCGGACCATGACCTTCAGAGAGTAGTGAGTCGACTTCTTAAGTCCGAGGCACAAGCCCAGATGCTTCAAAGTCCGAATCAACAGTCGAAGACTATCCCCACCACTCAAAATATTCCTCCTCTGACTCTCTTGAATTCGGAGCTGGGGTGGTTCGGACCCGAGACTGTGGTGGCGTCGGAACCGATACCTTTGTCTTCGGTTCCGCTGCCGGGCTCGATGTCTTCCTTGAAGAATCTCGGCCAGACTTCCCTCGGCTCGAGGCGAGTGGCATCGGACCCTTGTCCGACCCGCCTCCCTCTCGGTGCTTCGGCGCTGGTGAGTTCGGCTCCGACATCGGCCTCGGAGCCATCACTGTCTGTGCCGGGGGAGGTTTTCAATTTTTCGGAATGGAGACCTCCGGCTCTGCCTGACAGGGGTGCCTTTGAGGTCATGAGGAGCGTGTTCGAACCAGGTTCTAATCCACAGTCGGCTCCTTCTGCCCTTCCCTCCATGGTGCCTCCGGTGATTTCTACTCACTCTCTTGTCCCCGACCGTAGAGAGCCAGCTCCTCAAGTTTCCCCTGTGGGGATCTCCTCCTCTTCCGAGGCCTCTCCTGACCCTGTAGGAGAGCCCCTTAGGAAGAGGCAGTGTAAGAGGAAGCACATTGACTCCCCTGAGTCTGTCACCTCTGACACTGATTTAGAGGATTCTGAAGGTTCCCCTCGATGTCCTTCAAGGATGCATCTGCAGTCCTAACAAATGGGGTTGTCCTGCCTCAGGCAGCCCTTCGGTCGGCCGGATTCCAAAGTCTGGGTCTGGCCTCGGCTGATGTCGCACTTCACCCGACGTCATAGCTGCTAGGGTATAAAGGCATCAGCCGATGCCATTTTCCTCAGTTTTTCTTGCCGCGCGGTGCCCGAAGCAGAAGCTGTTTGCAAGTGCTGGTCGGTCAGATCCAGAAATTTCAGCTTACCGAAGACTTCTAAAAAAGCTAAGTACCCCGTTGGGGACTCTTTCTTGCCTCAGCCGATGTCAGACAAAGTAAATAATTGTTTAACTTGTGGGAAACAAATACCTCATAAGGATTTCCACTCTTACTGCCTACCTTGCTTAGGCCCAGACCACGACGTATCAGCCTGTGTAGCCTGTGCTTCCTTCAACCGACGGACTCTTAGACGTCGGTCGGAGTTTGCTGAAGAGTTTTTTGGCTCCACTTTTGCATATAAAATGCCATCGGAGACTCCGACTACACATTTAGCTAAAAAACGCAAAGAAAAGGACCGACACTCGCGGCCCGCGGTTTCGGCTGAAACCACGGTTAGGCCTACCGCGAGTGTCTCTGTTTCGGCTGAAGCAGAGACCTCAGTTCTCCCTTCGGCCGAAAGCATGCCTCCGATTACCGAGGCCACACAGGCCATGGCTGAGTCGGCTACAGAAATTCCTGCTGAAGCAGGCACACAAGAGTTGTCTGACACTATTCCGTTGGACATCTCTACTCCTGCACATGGGGCAGCTAGACCCCCTGCTTCTATGTCTATCAAGGCCTTTTCCAGGGCTAAAGCAGCCAAACTTTCCAAGGCCTTACCTTCAAAAGCTCCCTCTCACAGGCCTACCTCTAGTTTCCAGATTCTCAGCCTTACTGAGGACCTTATTTCTTTGATCAGGGGATCCCATCCTCACCCAGATAGGGCCTCACAACCCCCTCCTGATAAGAGGCCTAGGACTGAACCCCCTGAACCTCTGTCCTCTGACTACTCCTCAGATGGTTCAGATGTATCGGACCATCAGGAAGGCCCGTACTCTCCTTATGAGGATTCTGATGCAGAAGACTCCATTCCTTCTGCCTCACCTCCAGAAGAATTTTCTTTTGGGGAAACCCTACACTCTATGAGAGAACACTTCCAATGGCAGGGTCAGGATTTTTCTGATTCTAGGAAAAGGCTAAGGACTTTTTTACACTTACCACAGCATAGGCCTTTAGCCATTCCACCTGTACTTTCAGTTGTTGATGATGCATACAATGATGCCAGTACTGCCCCTGATTCTCTTCCCCCGGCCCCTGCAAAGCCTGACAGATACTACAGGGTCCCGGATTCTCACTACCACTTGTATAAAGCTCATGCTGCAGACCCAGAAACCATTTCTCAGGGCCCTAAAGGTGTTGCAGCTGCCTCTGCCAAAAACCCACTTCCATCTGAAAGAGAATCTAGAGCATTAGAGAGATGGGGTAAAAAGGTTTATACATCTGCTACTCTTTCTGCCAGGGCTTTAAACTGTCAGTTTCACATGATTCAGTACCAGGAATTTTTGTTAGATCAACTGAATAAAAAGCTGGCCTCTCCTGAACCTTTAGACCGTAAGTCTCTTCTGGATTTGGTACACAATTCTCAGCAGGTCAGTAATCATTTCTTAAAACGTGGCTATGATGCACTGGAGGCTTCATTTAGATCAGCTATGACTGGAGCAGTGATTCGAAAGCATGCCTGGTTAAAAGAACAATCCTTACCAGACCATGTCAAGTCTAAGCTCCTGGATGCCCCTATGGAGAAGCGAAGTTTGTTTGGCTCCCCTGCACAGGAGGTTCTAAAGAAAGTGGAAGAGAAAGCAAAATCTGTCCAAACAGTCAAGGATTTTTTGCAGGTCCAACCTCCAAGGTTTAGCAGAAATTGGCCTTCAAAGAATTGGTCCTTTCCAGACACCTCCAGACCACAGAGAGGCAGAAATAGATGCCCAAGAGGCAGAGGTCAATCTAGGGGTGCCTACAGGGTTCGTCAGTGGCAACCTGCCAACCAAAGAAGTGCCGCCACAGATGCGACTGCAACCACTTCTACAGGACAAACACAATGACTTGGCTCTGATTCCGCCTACCAGGGAACAACTGGAAGCACCCTTGGGCGGAAAGCTAGCCTTATTCTCAAGAAACTGGCATTGTATTACAGGAGACAAATGGACTTTACAAACAATAGACAAGGGCTACAGGTTTCACTTCCACACTCTACCAAAAAAGAGAGGAATGCCAAACCTTCCACCAAGCCAGACATCAGAGGCTGTAAAACAAATCAGCAGTTTACTAAGGATGAGAGCAATAGAAAAGGTACCATCTATGGAACAAGGCCAAGGATTTTACTCCAGACTATTCCTTGTACCAAGAAAAGAAAAATCAATGGAGGCCTATTCTCGATTTGTCCGCACTGAACACATACCTCATTGTTCCAAAATTCAAAATGCTGACCCTACAGCAACTTCTTCCCATGTTGGGCAAGGAGTCTTGGCTGGTGACTCTAGATCTCAAGGAGGCATACCTGCATGTCCCTATACGACCAGATTGCAGAAGACACCTCAGATTTCTTGCAGGAGCAGAGCATTATCAATTCTCAGCATTGCCCTTTGGCTTATCTACTGCGCCCAGAGTATTCACGAAATGCCTGGCATCAGTTATTGCTCATTGCAGGCTTCAGGGAATTCAAATCTACCCATACCTGGACGACTGCCTAATACAAGCGGACAACAAGACCAAATTAATAAAGGATTTGGCCAATGTCATACAACTGCTGCAAGCCCTGGGATACACAGTCAACATACAAAAATCAAGACTAGTGCCATCCCAAAGGATAACATTTTGGGTGCAGAACTGGACACAATAACTCAGATGGCTTTTCTCACAGAGGAAAAACAAAAGCAACTACCAGTCTATTTCATGGCCTTAACAAGACAAACTCAGCTTACTGCAAGGAAAGTCCTGCAGGCCCTGGGTTACATGGCATCCTGCATAATATTGATCCCACATGCCAGGCTGCATATGAGTAAGTTACAATGGTACCTAAAGAATGTATGGTCTCAACACAGACACAGTCTAGAAGCCCAGATACCAATCATTCCATGCCTGAAAAAAGAATTCCTGTGGTGGGCCCAGGCCTGTCAGATAAACAGAGGGCTGCCTTTCCACAAACCACATCCAAGACAGACCATCACCACGGACGCCTCAGACCTAGGCTGGGGGCACACATGGAAGACAAGTGCATCCAAGGCCTATGGTCACAAGACCAGCTAAATCTACACATAAATCTAAAGGAGATGCTGGCAGTGAAACATGCAATCGAGGCATTCAGACTATTCATCCAGCAAGGACACCTGCT
Organism: Protopterus annectens; assembly: GCF_019279795.1. Lineage (NCBI taxonomy): Eukaryota > Metazoa > Chordata > Ceratodontiformes > Protopteridae > Protopterus > Protopterus annectens. The sequence continues at coordinate 671,639,465 of NC_056726.1, read as the reverse complement.
GATAAGGACGGACAGTACCACAGTCATGTGGTACATCAACAAACAGGGAGGCACACATTCATACCCTCTATGCCGGACGGCAATGGACCTGTGGAACTTGGCCCTAAATCTCAACATCCAACTGCAGGCCAGATTTGTACCAGGAAAAGAGAATTCACTAGCAGACAGCTTAAACAGGACTACCACGGATGCTCACGAATGGATGCTGCATCCGGATATTTTCAAAACCATAACAGAGAAATGGAGAAGGCCAATAGACCTGTTTGCCTCCCCACACAACCACCAACTGAAGAAATTTTGCTCAAGAGTATACCACCCACTTGCCTGGAGGGTGGACTCCCTTTCTTTCAGCTGGAAGGACCTGACAGTATATGCCTTTCCACCTCTTCCTTTGATGTACAAAGTTCTACTGAAGATCAGAGAGGAACAGCCAAAGGCAATTCTGATAGCTCCAGACTGGCCAAGGCAACATTGGTACCCGCTACTGAGAAGCATGTCTCGGACGCATTCATGGCATCTACCTCTATGTCCTTTACTTCTAACGCAGAACAATTACAAGACCCTGCATCCAAACTTAAAAACACTACAGCTAACTGCTTGGAAAATTGCATAAAACAAAATCAACTTGAATTATCTCAGAGGGTCAAGGACATTATCCTGGAGGTTCGCAGACCTTCCACAAGGAAAACATATTCAGCCAAATGGAAAAGATTCCTCATTTGGAGTGCCAAAAAGGGGGAAAATGTCACACTAGCAAACCTAGCACACATCCTGGAATACTTAGCAGAACTGTTCCACAATGGCCTGTCCTACTCTTCCATTAAGATACATGCATCAGCAATTTCAGCAGAGTACAACATGGATCCTCCGGTCTTCTCTCATCCTCTCCTCAGGCAATTTTTGAGAGGGATCAAAAATGTAAAGCCCCCAAGAAAAGCACCTTTACCTGCATGGGATCTCAATTTTGTGCTAGAAAAGTTAACACTCCCCCCTTTTGAACCAGCAGCAACAGCAGACTTACAGTTCTTATCTTGGAAAACTGCTTTCCTGCTAGCAATCACTTCAGCAAGAAGGGTATCTGAGTTACAGGCATTAATGGCAGTGCAGCCTTTCCTTATCTTCCATCAGGATAGAGTGTCTCTGAGAACCAATCCTACTTTTATGCCAAAGGTGGTATCCAGGGTATCCTTGAACCAAGCCATACATTTACCTACATTCTTCCCCAACCCACAGAACGGGGGAAAAACTACTACACACCTTGGATGTACACAGACAACTGCGCTACTATCTGGACAGAACCAAGAACAGCAGAAAAACTGACCAGCTTCTGGTAGCATATGCAACAGGAGTGCAAGGAAAAGCAATTTCAAAACAGACAATTTCAAAATGGATAGGAAATTGCATTCGATTCTGCTACTCATTTCATGGAAAGACAACTCCTGAAAATATCAGGCCTCACTCCACAAGAGCTACAGCCACCACTACAGCTTTCCTACGAGGAGTGGCTACCAAAGACATTCTAGAAGCTGCTACTTGGAGCTCTGTGCATACATTTGCCAAGCATTATAATCTTCCTTTATACTCCAGATCCCGAGCAGGTTTTGCAACTGCTGTTTTACAAGGGATCTTAACTACACCATCATTATCTTAGTGCCTCCTCCCCCAGATTAGCTATGGTATTCTACCCATTTGTTAGGACTGCAGATGCATCCTTGAAGGACATAGTACAGTTTTGTACCTACCATAAATGTAGATGTCCGATAGGTATGCATCTGCAGTCAGGATTACCCACCCTCCTTCCCCTCTGTGGTATTCCTAGGGTACTTACCCCTCTTTTAGTTAGCTGGGGGAATCTATTATGGTGTATTTGTTTGTATGTATATATGTATATATATATTTTGCTTTCTACTGTTTGGAATTATCTGCATTTATCCAAATTTAGCCTTCCTAGAGGGCACCTGGCATCTGGGGCAAGAAACACTGAGGAAAATGGTGTCGGCTGATGCCTTTATACCCTAGCAGCTATGACGTCGGGTGAAGTGCGACATCAGCCGAGGCCAGACCCAGACTTTGGAATCTGGCCGACCGAAGGGCTGCCTGAGGCAGGACAACCCCATTTCTTAGGACTGCAGATGCATACCTATCGGACATCTACATTTATGGTAGGTACAAAACTGTACTTTCCCCCTCTGAAGATGTCTCCTTTGCAGACATCCTTGAAATCTTAAAACAGAGGGGGAATTGGCCAGCCCTCAACCCTTCAGAGGATGAATCAGTGTACCTTGAGGCGTTTGGCTCTCGCCCTTCTACCTCCTGGGTGTCCCCTCCCTTTGACCCCCTTATGCAAGTGGTGGCAAAGAAGGCTTGGGCGGCTCCTGACTCAGTGGAACCCACCCCCAGAAGACCATCCAAGTTCATCACGGCCCCTAAGGATAAAGAATTTCTGACCAAAGGCGTCTCTGTTGATGCTATGGTGGTGGCTGCGGCTACCAAGAAGGAGTTAGCTGATCCTTCGGTGCCTGTTCATCCTCCTAACAAGGAGTCTAGGTCGATGGACAGGTATGGGAAGCGGATGTTCTCATCAGCGACCTTTACTATGAGATCGCTGAATTACCTGTCATTTTACTCGACTTCAGAGGGACTTACTCAAGGAAGCGAGTGAAATGTTGAAGGACCCAACAGCTGCGAGTTTTCAGGATAGGATGAACTCTAAGCTGGCTACCCTTAATTCTATAACTAACTCCTCCATGCACCTCCTTTCATATGCGGCGGATGGAGCAAGTAGAGCAGCAGGTACAGGTGTAGCCTTGCGTAGGCACGCCTGGATGCGGCTTTGTAACTTTGCAGACCCTTTTAAGGCGTCCTTCACTAATTCCCCCTTTGATGGATCATCCCTCTTTGGTCCTCAAGTGAAGGAAACCCTGACTAGGTGCGAGACTGATGGCAAAACTCTCTCTGCCATCGGAGTCTGTTTTTCTACCCCTTCTAGACCTTACCCCAAAGGTCAGAAGGGGGGAAAGATGTGGTTCCGTAAACAATCCCAAGGAGACTTGCCTGACGCACAGAGTCGATTCCCCTCTAGAGGCAGAGGGGGGAACAACAATGGTAGATGCCGTCCCAGAGGCAGAGGGAGCCCGCAGAATCAGGGCAGTCGAGAATCCTTTTCCGACAAGCCTTTTCAGCATCCCTGAGGTGTTGCCCAACTGTCCACCTTCGGAGGCAGTGGGGGGAAGGTTGTCACTGTACCCAAAAGCCTGGCTGTCCCTAACTCAAGACAAGTGAGTACAGTCTATCATTTCCGAAGGCTACAGAATCCCTTTCCTTGTCATTCCCAAGCTGTCCAAAAAATCCCTTCCAGACGTTCCACCCAGTCAAAGGGAGCAAGCAGCATTAGAAATTTCAAAGCTGCTCGCAAAAAGAGCCATTCAACCAGTGCCAGCAGACCTAGTAGGATCCGGAACCTACTCCAAATTCTTTTTGGTTCCAAAGAAAACAGGGGACTGGAGACCCATTTTGGATCTCAGCAACTTGAACAAGTTTATCAAGAAAACAAAGTTCCGGATGGTCACGCTGCAGTCCATTCTTCCCTTTTTGGGCCGAGACAGCTGGATGTGCTCTATAGATCTCCAGGATGCGTACTATCACATCAAGATGAATCGACGCTCCAGGAGGTTTCTCCGCTTCAGGCTGGGAACCAGTCATTTTCAATTCAGAGCCCTGCCCTTTGGTCTCACTACAGCCCCCCGAGTGTTTACCAAATGCATGGCAGTGGTAGCCTCTCATCTGAGACGCCAAGGATTCCAGGTGTTTCCTTATTTAGACGACTGGCTCCTCACAGCCCCCACCAAGCATCTGTTACTCCTCGCCAGAGACTACACCTTTCGCACGTCAGACACTAGGTATTTCGATAAACTACGAAAAGTCTGTCTTGTCGCCTTGTCGTGTTATTACTTTTATAGGCGCAAATCTAGACACAGTCAAGATGTCAGCCAGACTCACAGAGCAGAGGATAGCAGACATGCACAACAGGTCTTTCTTCTTTTGCAGAACAACAAAGTCAAAGCCAGACGGATCCTGAAAGTCTTGGGGATTATGGCGGCGGCCATCCCTCTCCTCTCCTACCATTAGCTCGCTTCCATATGAGGATTTTGCAATGGATGCTCTTCACACAATGGTCTTACCAAAGCCTCCCAATGTCCCATCCTGTTCGGATAACTCAATCGTGCAAGAGTCATCTCTCTTGGTGGATCACATCTCCTCCGCTCCTCCTAGGGAGACCTTTTGTCCCTCCTCCTCCAGTTGCTACGGTGACAACGGACGCCTCCCTGATCGGGGGGGGGGGCATTTTCAGGGCAGGACAGTCCAGGGCATGTGGCAACCGTTCGAGTGCCACTTGCACATAAACGTCCTAGAGATGAGAGCAGTGCTTCTAGCATTGCAAGCCCTACAAGACTCTCTTCCCAAAGGAACTATAGCAATTCAGACAGACAATATGTCTGTAGTGTGGTACATCAACAAACAAGGCGGAACCAGATCTTACCCCCTATGTCGAGAGGCACTCAGACTATGGCAATGGGCGAGTTCTTCTCAGTGATTTCTGTTAGCAACGCACATCCCCGGGAAGTCCAATGTGATTGCAGACAAATTGAGCAGAGCTATTCTCATGCCTCACGAGTGGTCTCTGAACAATTCAGTGTTGGAGAAAGTTTTTCAAAAGTGGGGCAGGCCTTGCTGCGACCTTTTCGCTACTCCCCAAAACAGCAAGTGCGACGATTTTTTTTCACCCTCTTTCCCCAACCAGGCCACCCCAGCAGAGACGCTCTAGTGCACGTTTGGCCCCGGGGACTTCTGTATGCCTTTCCTCCCTTCCCACTGATATCCCAGCTAATACAGAAAGCCATCGCTCAGGAAGCTTCTATGATCCTCATTGCCCCTTACTGGCTTCGACAAATTTGGTTCCCCTTTCTCCACCGTTATCTGTTGGAACAACCTTGGCATCTGGACCCAATTCCAGACCTCTTGATCCATCAGTCGGGTCAGGGTCAGTTGCACCACTCCCTTCCCTCTCTGAACCTCACTGCTTGGTTCCTCCAATTCCGACCTTAGCCAGGCTTCCTTTGATATCTCACTCAGTTAGAGATATCTTGATTGCCTCTCATAAATCTTCCACTCGGAAGATTTATCATAGCAAGTGGAAACGTTTTTCCTATTGGGCGCAGTCAAAGAATATAGATCCTTTCACTGCTTCTATTCAAACAGTTCTAGACTTTCTAGCCGAACTTTTCCATGCAGGTTCGTCTCAATCTACCATTAGAGTTCAATTGGCTGCAATTTTGAGCATTCATGTTGGAGTCTCAGAGTCCTCTATTATGTCTCACAAACTCTGCAAGGCCTTCTTAAAAGGAGTTTTTCTTTTCAAGCCACCCATCAGAGATCCTCCTCCTCAGTGGGATCTCAATTTGGTTCTGGCATCCTTAATTCTTCCCCCCTTTGAACCTGCGGCTTCATGTTCTATAAAATTACTTTTGTGGAAGACACTCTTTTTAGTAGCTATCACCTCAGCTAGAAGAGTCTCTGAACTTCATGCTCTGTGTAGTCGACCCTCTTATCTAGTTTTTCATAAAGACAGGGTGTCCTTGCGTACTAACCCGTCCTTTTTGCCCAAAGTAGCTTCATTGACAAATTTGAATCAAACCATTGAGCTTCCTGTTTTCTTCCCAAATTACTCTAATAGGTCAGAACAAAAGTTACACTGTTTAGATATTCATCGCCAACTTAGGTACTATTTAGACAGGACCAAACAATTCAGGAAATCTGACCAACTATTTGTTTCTTATGCAGAAGGTAGAATGGGCCTTCCAGTTTCTAAAGTCTCTCTCTCTAGATGGCTTACTTTGTTGATTACCCTAGTGTATCAGATAAGACATCAACGATTGCCATCCAAACCCAGGGCTAATTCAACTAGAGCTTTAGCCACTTCGGTAGCTTTCCAAGATAGGCTGCATATTGATTCAATTTGTTCTGCAGCTACTTGGGCTTCTCCCCATACCTTCATTTCTCATTATAAGTTGGACTTGGCCTCTAGAGACTGAGCCAACTTTGGTTCCACTGTACTCAAGAGTCTGTTCCGATAGGCCACTCGGGACAAGGTTTTAGGGACGCGGTCCCATCCAGCAAGAATGAAGGCGAGATTGACAACTTAACATTTAGAAGTTATGTACCTACCATAACGTTCCATGTTAGTTGTCTTCTTCTCGCCTTCTTAAGGGCCCCACCCTCCTTCCCGCTAGCCAGGACAGACCTAGAAGAGTTTTCTTGTTCCTTATGGAATTTTTTTTTGCTGGCCTTAGCTTTCAAATGAGATCTGAGGAGTTACCGCCTAGCATTGTGGGATATAGGGGAGCCTCGAGCCGGTGGAACTAGCCCTCGAGCTTTTAGAGTGGCCGAGTCGGAGCCGAGGATCGGCTCCGAACCCATCCAGCAAGAAAGAAGGCGAGAAGAAGACAGCTAACATGGAACGTTATGGTAGGTACATAACTTCTAATTTTTCGAGTTTCAAACCTGAAGTCTTCTAAAAGATAAGTACCCCATTGGGGATCCTTTTTTCTTGCTCTAACCGATGTCAGACTAAGTTAATAATTGTCTTGCCTTTGGAAAGCAAATACCCCACAGAGATTTTCATTCTTACTTACTGTGTCACCTATTTAGGCCCAGTCCACGACGTTCCTGACTTGTCGATTGTGTGCCTTGTTCAACACCAAAACTATTCGTTGTTGGGCTACTTTTGTTGCTAAATTCTTTCACTCTTGTTCTCCATATTCCAAAAATGGCTTCTGTAAGCCATCTGACTACCGATCTTCTGAAAAAACGTAAGGATAAACACAGGGACAGACTGCATAGCCCGGTACTCAGTGAGGTGCCTTCGCAGCCCCTAATACCTGCTTCTACAGATTCGCAGGCCTCTGCTGAGACCCATTCGGACTCTAGTATGCCACGAGTTGCTTCTTCGACTTTGGAACCTGCGGATGTCTTTACCTTGGATGGGTCCGGTGCCGCTGTGCAGGCACCGGCTTCTGAGGTTGTATTCCAACCTTCCGATGTTTGTATTAAACCAACTTCATTTTTGACTAAAACTATCTACTTTCTCAGGCCCAGAGTTCGCATGACGGCTAGAAAACCGACGACCAAAGTGCATGCTCAAGCTCCCATGCCATGGAAACAAATGCTTAGAATGGCTGAAGACCTTATATCTTTAATTAGGGGAAGCCAGCCTTCCCCCTCTATACGACAAAGGATTGATTTTCCTTCTGATTCTACAGACCGTGAGTCCGATGACTTTGATCCCTCTGATTACTAGGACATTCCCTTATCTACCTATGAGGATTCAGATGCAGATGATTCCATTCCCTCTGCCTCCCCACCAGAGGACTTTTCTTTTGGTGAAACCTTGCATACCTTAAGTGAGCATTTCCACTGGGAATGCCAGGACTACCCACAGTCCAGAAAGAGACTCAAAGAATTTTTAGACTTGCCTCAGTACAGGCCTCTAGCTATACTCCTGTCCTGGATGTTGTACATGATGTCTTCATGGAGTCCAGTCTTACTCCTGATTCTTTACCAGCAGCTCCTAGAAAGCCTGACAGGTACTACAGAGTACCTGACTCTCACAAATTTCTCTTAAAGAATCCCACAGCGGATCCAGAGACCATTTCCCAGGGATCTAAAGGTATTAAGGCCACTACAGCCAAAATCCCTACCCCTTTGGACAGGGATCTAGAGCTTTAGACAGATGGGGTAAGAAGGTATACACCTCTGCAACTCTTGCCATAAGAGCTTTAAATTGCCAGTTTCACAAGTTGAAGTATCAGCAGCATATCATGGAACTAATTAAACAGAAAATGTTGTTGCTTCCAGATTGTACAGAGAATAAAGAGTTATAAGAGTGAATGCATTCTGCAAACCAAGTTAGTAAACATACTTTGCAAGGTGGTTTTGATGCCTTAGAAGCATCTTGCATGACTGCTGTCACTGGGTCTGTACTGAGAAGGCATGCTTGGCTGAAGGAACAAGTCCTGCCAGAATATGTCAAAGCAAAATTGCTAGATGCTCCATTGAACCAGGAATGCTCGTTTGGCACAAAATAAGTTGTTCTTAAAAAGATGGAGGAAAAAGCTAAATCTATGCAAACTGTTACAGATTTCTTACAGGTACAGCCACCTAGATTCAGTAGGCATTGGCCTTCTAAACACTGGTCCTTTCCAGTCCCTCCAGCCCTTCTCAGTCCAAACCCAGGGGCAACAGACCACCAAGACTTCAGTCTCAGGGTATGCAGAGATCTAAGCAATGGAGTGCTCCCACTTCTAAAACTGGGAGTGGTAAGCCACCCCCTTATGAAAAAAGTTCACAATGACTTGTCTATTGTTCTTCCTAGCCATGCCCAAGTGCTTGCACCCCAGGAGGAAAACTCGCCCTGCTTGTTAAAAAATGGGATGTCCATTACCCAGGACCAATGGGTCCTAAGCATTGTATCCCAGGGATACATATTCTACTTCCACTCACTGCCAACCCCAAGCCAGGTGCCAGACCTTCCTCCAAACCAGTGGGCAGAGGCTCAAAAGCAAGTCATTTCTCTTCTCAGTATCAGGGTTATTCAACCTGTTACAATAGAGCAGGGGGAAGGCATTCCTGAAGGCAGGTAAAGGCGATGACTGTGATTGTGAGGGTCAGAACTTTGAATGTTGGCAGTATGACTGGTATAGGTAGAGAGCTAGCTGATATGATGGACAGAAGGAAGGTTGGTATATTGTGTGTGCAAGAGACCAGATGGAAGGGGAGCAAGGCTAGGTGTATCGGAGGCGGGTTCAAATTGTTTTATCATGGTGTGGATGGGAGGAGAAACGGCGTAGGGGTTATCCTGAAGGTATGCTAAGAGTGTTTTGGAGGTGAAAAGAGTGTCGTATAGAGTGATGTTTATGAAGCTGGAAATTGATGGTGTAATGATGAATGTTGTTAGTGCATATGCTCTGCAAGTTGGGTGTGTGATGGATGAGAAAGAAAAATTTCTGAGCGAGGTGGATGAAGTGGTGATGACTGTACCCAAGGGTGAGAGAGTGGTGATTGGAACAGATTTCAATGGGCATGTTGGTGAAGGGGAACAGAGGGGATGAGGAAGTGATGGGGTAGGTATGGTGTTAAGTAAAGGAATAAAGAAGGTCAAATGGTAGTGGATTTTGCGAAAAGGATAGACATGGGCTGTGGTGAATACGTATTTTAACATGAGGGAGGAGCATAGGGTGACATACAAGAGTGGAGGAAGATGCACACAGGTGGATTATATCTTATGTAGAAGGGCCAGTCTGAAGGAGAGTGGAGACTGTAAAGTGCAGGCAGGGGAAAAGTATAGCTAGGCAGCATAGGATGGTGGTTTGTAGGATGACATTGGTGATCAAGAAGAGGAGGAGGAGTGTGATGGCAGCACCAAGGATCAAATGGTGGAAATTGAAAATAGGTAATTGTGAGGTGGAGTTCAGGGAAGAGTTAAGACAGGCACTGGGTGGCAGTGAAGAGTTACCTAATAGCTGGGTAACTACAGCAGAGCTAGTAAGGGAGATGACTAGAAAGGTGCTTCGTGTGACATCTGGAAAGAGGAAGGAGGACAAGGAGACCTGGTGGTGGATTGAGGAAGTACAGGAGAGTATACAGAGAGAGAGGTTGGCGAAGAAGTGGGATTGTCAGGGAGATGAAGAAAGTAGACAGGAGTATAAGGAGATGAGGTGCATGGCAAAGAGAGAGGTGGCAAAGGCTGAGGATAAGGTGTATGAAGAGTTGTATGAAAGGTTGGACACTAAGGAGGGAGAAAAGGACCTGTAACGATTGGCTAGACAGAGGGACCGAGCTAGTAAAGATGTGCAGCAGGTAAGGGTGGTAAAGGATAATGGGGGAAACATACTCACAAGCGAGGAGAGTGTGTTTAACAGATGGAAAGAATACTTTGAGGGGCTGATGAATGAAGAGAATGAGAGGGAGAGAAGGTTGGATGATGTGCGGATAGTGAATCATGAAGTGGAGTGGGATTAGCAAGGAGGAAGTAAGGATAGCTATGAAGAAGATGAAAATGGAAAGGTTGTTAGTCCCAGATGACATACCTGTGGAAGCATGGAGGTGTTTAGGTGAAATGGCAGTGTTTTTTTTAACTAGATTGTTTAATGAAATCTTGGAAAGTGAGATGACGCCTGAGGAATGGAGAAAAAGTGTTTTGCTACCGATTTTTAAGAATAAGGGTGATGTGCAGAGCTGTAGTAACTACAGAGGGATTAAAATGATCAGTCACAGCATGAAGTTATGGGAAAGAGTAGTGGAAGCTAGGTTAAGAAGGGAGGTGATGATTAGTGATCAGCAGTATGGTTTCATGCCAGGAAAGAGCACTACAGATGCGATGTTTGCTCTGAGAGTGTTGATGAAGAAGTACAGAGAAGGTCAGAAGGAGTTGCATTGTGTCTTTGTGGACTTAGAGAAAGCATATGATAGGGTGCCTAGAGAGGAGTTGTGGTATTGTATGAGGAAGTCGGGAGTGTCAGAGAAGTATGCAAGAGTGGTACAGGATATGCACGAGGGTAGTGTGACAGCGGTGAGGTCTGAGGTGGGAGTGACGAATGTGTTTAAGGTGGAGGTGGGATTACATCAAGGATCAGCTCTGAGCCCTTTTTTATTTGCAATGGTGATGGACAGGTTGACAGACGAGATCAGACAGGAGTCCCCGTGGACTATGATGTTTGCAGATGACATTGTGATCTGTAGTGAAAGTAGGGAACAGGTGGAAGAGACCCTGGAGAGGTGGAGAGATACTCTAGAGAGAAGAAGAATGAAGGTCAGAAGGACTAAGACAGAATATATGTGTGTGAATGACAGGGAGGATAGAGAAATAGTGAGGATGCAGGGAGTAGAGGTGGTGAAGGTGGATGAGTTTAAATACTTGGGATCAACAGTTCAGAGTAATGGTGAGTGTGGAAGATAGGTGAAGAAGAGCGTACAGACAGGATGGAGTGGGTGGAGAAGAGTGTCAGGAGTGATTTGTGACAGACGAGTAGAAGTAAGAGTGAAAGGGAGGGTCTACAAGAGGGTAGTGAGACCAGCTATGTTATATGGGTTGGAGACAGTGGCATCGACAAAAAGGCAGGAGTCGAGAGCTGGACGTGGCAGAGTAAAAGATGTTAAGATTTGCACTGGGTGTGACGAGGATGGACTGGATTAGGAATACGTATATTAGAGGGTCAGCCCAGTTTGGAAGGTTTGGAGACAAAGCCAGAGAGGCAAGAGTACGTTGATTTGGACGTGCTGAGGAGGGATGCAGAGTATATTGGGAAAAAGATGCTAAGGATGAAGCTGCCAGGTAACAGGAAAAGAGGAGGGCCTAAAATAAGGGGTATGGATGTGGTGAGAGAGGACATGCAAGTGGTTGGTGTGACAGAGCAAGATGCAGAGGACAGGAAGAAATGGAAACAGATGATCCGCTATGGCGACCCCTAATGTGAGCAGCCGAAAGAACAAGAAGATGACAGAGCATAGGAGACAGGGTTTCTATCCAGACTGTTCCTCGTGCCCAGAAAAGAGAGCTTATGGCACCCTATCTTCGATCTGTCCATTCTCAACACCTCCCTGGTGGTCCCAAAATTCAAAAGGCTTACACTACAACAACTTTTTTGTATGCTAGCCAAGGACTCCTGGCTACTCACCCTAGACTTAAAAGAAGGTTATCTGCGCATCCCCACAAGGGAATCTTGCAGGAAATGTCTGTTTCAGGGCAGGCTCTATGCACTATCAGTAATTTGCACTTCCCTTCGGCTTGTCTACTGCACCCAGGGTATTTACAAAGTGCCTGGCTTCAGCCATTGGATACTGCAGGCAGAGAAATATTCAAATTTACCTATACTTAGATGATGGCCTGATTCAGGCGAATAGTCAGGAATTGCTACTTTCAGCACCTGGCATTTGTAAAGAGACTTTTAACTTCTCTGGGTACACCATCAACAAAAATAATTCACATCTGGTGCCCAGCCAAAAGATTGTATTCCTGGAAGCAAGTTTGCACACAGCTTCCCAGATGACATTCCTCACTCCAGAAAGGCAGGTTCAGTTGACAAACTACTTCAAACTAATGGCCTCCAAGACCCAGCTATCTGCAAGAAAAATACTGCAAGCCCTAGGGTTCATGGCCTCATGCATTCTACTAATTACATATGCAAGACTGCATTTGAGGAAACTTTAATGGTACTTAAAAAGTCTCTGGTGTCAACTCTCTCAGGACTTTGAAATACTGATGCCTTTCATTCTTTGTCTAAGGGCAGAGGCAGAGTCTTGCAACCACAACAAGGGATTTCCTTTCCCTCAACCCTTCGCCGCCCAAACCCTGTCAGCAGGCACATCAGACTATGCATGGGGGGCTCACATGGCAGGCAAATGCAATCAAGCCAAATGGAGCCCAGGACAAATTCACCTGCATATCAATCAAAAAAGAAATGTTAGCTGTACAGAATGCTCTGACAGCCTTCAAATACATTTTCCTTCCAGGACAACTCTTGATAAAGACAGATAACACCACAGTTGTGTGGTACATAAACAAGCAGGGGGGAACTCATTCCTACCCACTCTGCAGGTTAGCCATTGTCCTGTGGTACAAAGCCTTGAGCAACCAAGTGCACCTGCAAGCTCAATTCCTGCCAGGCAAACAAAATACACTGGCAGATGACTTGAGCAGAAAGCTACTTGGACCCACGCAAGTGGAAACTGGAACCAAACTCATTCAAATGTCTAATCAACAGGTGGGGAACACCAGAGGTGGACCTCTTTGCCTCCCCCCAAAACCATCAATTGAGCAAACTTTGCACCAGAAATTCCCACAACCAGGCATGGTGAGTGGATGCCCTATCCTTTACATGGGAAAATCTATCAACTTATGCCTTTCCCCTCTGCCCCTCCTCTCAAAAGTACTACTCAGGATTAAGCAGAACAGACCAAGGACAATCCTTATTGCGCCAGACTGACCACGCCAGCACTGGTATCCACTCCTACACAGTCTGATAGCAGTGTCACCCTGGTGCCTACATCAGACCCCCTCCCTGCTGTCACAGCAGGAGGGACAGATTTTGCATCCTCAGCTGCAAACTCTGAACTTTGCAGCCTGTTTTTTTCCCTGAACACAACACCAGCAATCCTGAGCTAACAGGTGCTGGACGTCATCCTTGAGGCCAAATGGCCTAGTACTAGGAAATCCTATTCAGAAAAGTGGAAAAGATATATTCTTGGAGCCAGTCTGTAGGAAAGGGCACAGCCGTGCCCGCCTTACCTCAATTTCTAGATTACCAAGCAGAGCTGCTCCACAAAGGCCTTTCCTTCATATCAGTTAAGATTCATGCCTCGGCCATCTCGGCTCATTACAATACAGAGCCACCTCTCTTTTCTCTCCATCTGATCAAACAGTTCCTGAGAGGAGCTAACAATTTAAGACCCTCGAGGAGAGCTCCCACCCCTGCCTGGGATCTTTTCTTTGTACTAGAGAAGCTCACACCTCCCCCTTTTGAATCTGCTGCTTAAAACAGAGTTAAAATTCCTTTCTTGGAAAACAGCCTTACTTCTAGCCATCACTTCAGCAAGAAGAGTGTTTGAGCTACAGACACTAATGGCTGTGGAACCCTTGATTATTTTCCAGGCTGACAGGGTCTCCATCAGGACTTAACCCATCATTTATGCCCAAGGTGGCATCAAGTGTGGCCTTAAACCAATCCATCCATTTACCAACCTTTTTCCTTGATCCTCAGAATAAAGAGAGGAGGATCCTGCACTCCTTGGATGTGCACAGACAGCTCAGGATCTACCCTGACAGGACTAAGCCTTTCAGAAAATCTGACCAGCTGCTAGTCAGCTTTACTACAAGGGCAGAGGGTAAGGCCATTTCAAAGCAAACCATTTCCAAATGGATAGCACACTGCATCAATCTCTACAGGGACATCCCGGAAGTGGCAACCTGGAGTTATGTACACACCTTCACCAACCATTGCCACTTACCCGTCCTTTCTAAATCCAGAACTGGATTTGCCACAGCAGTCTTACAAGGCCTGCTAGTCAGCCCTAATACTTATTGACTGCCTCCACCGTTACTCAGCTTTGGGAATCAACCCAAGTGTGATGACTGCAGCAGTGAAACACGAAGAACATAGTACAGTTGTGTACACTTACCATAAATGTAGATGTTAGAGTGTATTCACTGTGGCAGTCCTGGTTACCCTCCCTCCAGCCCTCTGACTTTTCGAGACTTTCTACCTATCCTCTTTTTGGCCATATCTTATGGCTATGGTATTTACTTTTTACTGGAGGTGTTCCACACCATGTAATTGCTTTCTATTTTGGGGGCTGCTGACATCTGGAGCAAGAAAGACTGATGTAATGGTGTTGGCTGCATGTTTTATACCCCCTGACGTAATGGAAAAGGCAGCGACATCCGATGCATAAGTCCCAAGACTCTGGTATTCGGGCGACTGAGGGCTACTTGCAGGCAAATAACCCCAAGTGTGATGACTCCAACAGTGAATATACTCGAACATCTACATTTATGGTAAGTGTACACAACTGTACTTTGAGAGGTATGTGCTTGTTTCCAATGTGTGTGTGTGTGTTTAAGTGAATAGGAGGGGCAACTCTCAGCAACAGTTTCCCTTGCAGAAAGGAGGAGTTTCAGTGGATAAGTGAAATTATAGATCCATAAGCTTGAGCAGTCTCATCTGTAAGGCTATGGAGAGGATCATTATGCGATTAATAAATAAAGATGTAGGTAACCTGTAGACTCAAACTAACCCAGTTTGTATTTGCCAAGAGCAGGTTCTGCCTTCTTAACCTGCTCGCCTTCCACAAAAATGTTACTGAAGCAATGGATGATGGCAAGACAGTGCACACCACATATCTAGACCTCACAAAAGCATTCTACACCATCACATACTCTGGTATCCTGTCAGTCCCTATGTAACCCATGGGATAGCAAATTGGCTTAGAAATAGAACCCAGAAAGTTAGAGTGGGTGGCCATATCTCTTTCAAAACACCTGTTGCTAGCAGTATACAGCAGGGTTCATTACTTGGGCCATTTATTTCTCACAGTTTAAAGCTCATGTTAAGGCTTTGTATCATCATAAACTTGCCAAAGGATTCTGTGACCCTACAAGAAGGCCTGTCTCAAACAAATCGGTGCTAAAACCATGAACTGAAACTAAATGCCAGGAAATGTATACTCATATCCTTTAGCAAGCATAACTCCCCTTGTAACTCTCACATTGCAACACGCCCCTAAAAATTTAGAGATCGGGATACTATGTCTACAATTAACTGTCCTTTGATCACCATGTATATACTGCTGTAAGGAACTCTTTTTTTTTTTTTTTCTCTCTCCATTTTATAGCTTGTATCTAATAGTATTGTGTCCAGATCCAGAGATGTAATTGTTCTTCTGTACTCGGCCGTCATTAGATTGACCATTGAGTATAATGCCTCCTTCGGAATGTAGCTGCTATCTGAACACTTTTCTCACTTGGAATGACCACAACATGTCCTCAGTAATAAAATCAAGGACCTAAGTCATAAACACTAAGCATGCTGTCTCAAAAACGTGTCCCTCTTCTTAGGATCATACAGGCTACAGGTTTTCTCATGATCATGCTGGTATAGACCATCAACAAACCCTGTTCTGTAAGATCTGATCTGTTATTGTTAATCCTCGTTCATTCCTTACGTATGGGTATCGGTTCCGACCTCAGAACCAAGCCGGCCATCTTCCAAGCTCGCATCAGCTTCAAACTCTCAAGCTAAAACTCTTACCCAGAATTCTCCTCTCCCTGTTAACTCAGATTTCGTTTGCCGCATCGCCATTCAGATGTGTCAAGCTACTTCTCTTGAACTAAGTACAATATTTGTGGTCATTCTAGTCTAAAACAACTTTTTCTCTCAGAAAAGTTTCTAAATTGTTTTCTCTTACCTTATCGCATTTAGCAACCATCTCTTCTTAATTTTTTTCCAATCTTTTTACCACAAGGTATTTTCTTCTATGCCATTGTTGGTAGACCCCTTTTTCTTCATTACCTTCGGGTATTTCTTGTACCATTGCTGGTATTCTTTCTGATTTCTTTCTTTTCTATCATGGATAAAAAAGATAGTCTAGGATTTAAGAGATGTTCAGATTGTGGACATAAATTACCTACTTCAGATGCACATTCTCTGTGTGTCTATTGTTTGGGTGTGCCTCATTTATCAGTTGATCTGCCGTGTGCAATTTGTAAGAACTTCTCTAACAGAACATTGATTGAGAGGAAAAATAAATTGTTACTGAAGGGGCTACTCAAATCTCCATTTTCAGAGGCTATTTCTGGGTTGGAGGCCTCAACCCCTCCTAGATCCCATAAGAAAAAAAATGATGATCTTTCAAAGGCCAAATCTCTTCCTTCGTCCCCGGCTGGGGACTCCCATCAACCGAGACCCAAGAAGGCTAAGCTTTCTACTTCGGATCTGACTCTTTTGGTGCCTAGACCCTCGGCACTGAGGCCATCGGTGCCATCTGTGACTTCGGCATGAGGCCATCGGCGCCATCTGTGACTTCTGCACTGACTAGCGTGCCTTTTACCGCATCGGTACAGAGGGGCTCCTTGGTTCAGACCTCTCTGCTGGCACCGACTATCCTGTTGGCGCAGACTGTAACCACATCGGCTCCGATACCTTACCTGGAACCGACAACTTAGTTACTGACACAGATTTTTTCAGTCCCAGCTTCGGCACAGACAACCACTTCGGCACCGATCTTACTGTCTGTGCAGACCATGACTTCGGCACCAATTATTTCCTTGGTGCAGACACCTGGTAGTACAGTCCCTTACGGCACCGTTGTTTTCAGTGCAGACTGGTGATGTGGACACCGAGCTTGTCCCATCTGTGGATAGACCTGACTCCCCCTCAGCCGTGTCAGTGAAATCCACTAGAAGCCTCTCTGAACACGACGTGTTGCGTCTTGTGGATCAAGTGCTTTTGGCCAGAGGTATCCCACCCCCCAGGACCTATCCTTCCTTGGGAGGTGATCATCCTTCGCCAAAGACCCCTACTTATTCTCCTCCTTCATTGCCTTTGAAGCCCTTTGATATAGCACAGTCTTCCCCCTCTACGGTTCCCTACATGGACCTCACTAAGGAACCGCAGTTGTCTTCATGGCAGGAGAGTTTTGCTATGACCCAGGATGTCAGCTGTGGCGTACATAATTTGTTTTTTCACAGCCATCCAGGGACTCAGAGTCTGCAGGCTGAGCCACTTAGGGAAGGGGTGACCCCTGTCCAGGACACTTACCCCTCTTCAGGTGGACCAGCCTTCCAACTAATGGAGAAGGCTTTGACGTCGGCTGGCGATACTGTGCTGTCAATCTCCCCCACTCTCCTCTGGCCCACTATGTACACAAGTCGCTCCTAGCGGACACCGGGCGCAAGGGCCTCAGGATGTACTCCCACAGGAAACCCCTTTTGCGTAGTCTTCCCCAGCCTCTCCCTCTGAGGAAGTTCATCGCAAAAGCTTGTGTAAGAGGAAGCACATGGACTCCACAGAGGAGTCCCTTACTGAAGACACAGACTTTGATGATAAGGAAGGATCCCCCCGCTCACCCACTGTGGTATCCTTTGGTGATATCCTCAAAATCCTTAGAGGGAGGTGACTGGCAGCCCTCTAACCTGACCTCTGAAGAGTCTGTGTTCCTGCAGGCCTTTCGTGCCCGGCCCCCTACCTCCTGGGTTACTCCACCTGTCGAACTGGTCCGGCTCGTCTTGCAGTGTGCGTGGAAGGCTCCTGACACCATTGAGGCCATTCCTCGGAGGCCAGATAAATTTTTGTCCCCTCCTGCTACTGAACCCCATTGGTCCAAAGGTCTTCCTGTAGATGCTCTGGTGGTGGTGGTGGTGGCCGCAACCAAGAAGGACCTGGCAGAAGAAGAAAGCCAGACTGTCCATACGCCCAACAGAGTCACGGGCTTTGGACAGAATAGGGAAGCGTACTTTTGCATCAGTGACCTTTGCTATCAGGTCACTGAATTATATCGCAAACTTCACCAGGCTTCAAAGGGATTTAGTATCTGAGCTCTCTGAATCTTTGGCTGGTGCTGTGTGTGATGAGGTTTGTGACAAAGTGGCCTCTCAGCTGGCTACCAGTTGATATCAAACTCCTCCATGCGCCTGATATCTCACGCATCAGAAGGAGCAGCTAGAGCAGCGAGTTCAGGCGTTGTTTTGAGATGGCATGGATGGATGCACTTATGTAATTTCGTGAAACCCTTAAAGGCTTCCTTTCTCAACGCTCCCATCGCAGCCTCCTCACTGTTTGGACCCAAAGTTAAAAGTACACTGGCCAGATGTGAACAGGACGGTAAGACCCTTTCTGCCGTAGGTGTCCATTATTCTTCCCCTCAATGTGATTTCTCCAGAAGCCAGAAAAGTGGGAAGATGTGGTACAAAAAGTCTCAGGGTCCTTTCCGTGACACACAGGCCGAGTTCTCCCCTAGAGGCAGATGGGGAAACTCTCAGGGAAGATGCCCTTTTCGGGGCAGAGGAGGTCAGCATAACCAGGGTTCCAGAGATTCCTTTCCTGGTCAATCCTATCAGCGCTCCTGAAGAGCGGCCCAACTCCTTTCCTCTGGAGGTGGTTGGGGGTCATTTCTCCTTGTACCCTTCTGCCTGGCTAACCATCACCACCAACTCTTTGGTACAAAGGATAATAACCAGAGGTTACCATATCCCCTTCAATCTTTGTCCTGCCCCCCCCCCAACAAACTTACTCGACGTTCCACCCAGTCAAAGGGAAGAAGCAGCACTAGAGATAGCAAAGCTGCTAAGAAAAAGTCGTCCAAATAGTTCCTCCAGACCAGATAGGATCTGGATTCTACTCAAGACTATTTTGGTGCCAAAGAAAACCGGGGACTGGAGACCAATTTTCGATCTCAGTGTATTGAACAAGTTTGTGAGAGTACAAAAATTCCGGATGGTCACAATACAGTCTATCCTCCCGCTTTTGGAAAAAGACAATTGTATGTGCTCGATAGATCTTCAAGATGCGTACTACCACATAAAAGTGGACAGGCCATCAAGAAGATTTCTGCGCTTCCATGTGGGAGCCAGTTACTATCAGTTCAGAGTGCTGCCCTTCAGACTCTCTACAGCCCCCAGTGTGTTCACAAAGTGCATGGCAGTTGTCACAGCTCACTTGCGACTACAAGTTTTCCAGGTGTTTCCATACCTAGATGACTGGCTCATCTCCGCCCCCACCAGACATCTATTGGAAGAAGCCCTGGCATACTCTCCCCTCATTTCAAAAAGGCTAGGCATAACCACAAACTGGCAAAAATGCAATCTCACCCCATCTCAATCCACAGAATTCATAGGGGTCATATTGGATACAAAGAATTGCAGAGCATCCATTCCACAGCACAGCATTCTAAGGATAAAGCAACACTGATCCCAATCCTTTCAAGGGAGAAATCCACAGCTCACTCTGTCCTACAGCTGTTGGGTTCCATGGCAGCCTCTATCACCATTGTCCCCCAGGCCAGGTTTCACATGAGGCTTCTACAATGGCTACTGCTCACCCATTGGTATCTTTTTCAGCATCCTCTTTAAGCCAAGATTTGAGTAACCCACAGGTGCAAACAAGATTTAAGTTGGTGGATGACCCACAACCCATCACAATGGTCTCGCCCTTTCTCCCCCCCAGCAGCTGAAGGCTACAGTGACTATGGACGCATCCCTGATGGGGTGGGTGGGCTATGTCAGGGTCAGACAGTCCAAGGCACTTGGTCTGAATTAGAGGCCCAACTGCATATAAATGTTCTGGAGCTGAGGGCGGTGCTTCTGCTGTTGCAAGCATTTCATCCCCTGCTGCCGTCCGGGACTAGTGCGGTACAATCAGACAATATGGGCGGTGGTCTGGTACATCAACAAACAGGGCGGAACCAAATCTTACCCCCTTTGTCGAGAGGCCATGAGGATATGGCAATGGGGGATGGCTACCAACCGTTTTCTTCTAGCAACACACATTCCCGGGAGTTCCAGCGTGATAGCAGACATTCTACAACCTCACGAGTGGTCCCTGAATCCCTTGATAGTGACGGAGATCTTCCACCGCTGGGGCCGTCCTTGCTGTGACCTCTTTGCATCCCCGACCAACTACAAATGCAGCAACTACTTTGCCCTGATTTCCCTTTCCGGGACAGTCACCCAGGGACGCTATAGTCCACGATTGGCCCTCAGGTCTTCTTTATGCTTTTCCACCTCTTCCCCTCATTCCCCAGTTTCTGAAGAAAGCCCATTGGTTGAAGAGCAAGGTGATCCTCCTAGCACCATATTGGCCTCGTCAGATTTGGTTCCCCTTCCTTTGGCCTCACCTGCTAGATTAACCATGGATTCTCCATCCAACCCCGGGGTTGATCTCCCATCGGCAGAATCTGATTCATCCCAACTTGGACAGCTTGAAGCTCACAGCTTGGCTACTCCAATTCCCTTGATTGCCAGGCAGAATGATCTTTCTTTACCAGTGCGGGACATTCTTATTGCATATCATAAGTCTTCCAGTAGAATAAGTTATCTAAGCAAATGGAAAAGATTTACCTGTTGGCTGAAAGAAAAGCAAGTAGATCCTTTTTCAGCACCAGTGTTGATAGCTCTAGAGTATCTAGCAGATCTATTTCAATCGTGTCTGTCTGCCTCTACCATTAGAGTTCATTTGGCTGCAATATCTAATTTCCATGAGGGTGTCCAAGACTCCTCTCTTATGTCTCACAAATTATGCAAGACCTTCATAAAAGGTGTGAATCATCTGAAGCCCCCTTTTAGAGAACCTATTCAACCATGGGACCTGTCATTAGTTCTACAAATGCTTAACAATGCCTCCTTTCGAACCAGCTTCTTCATGCGACCTCAAATATTTGTCATGGAAAACCTTGTTTTTGGTCGCCATTACTTCTGCCAGATGTATCTCTGAGCTTCAAGCCTTATGCATCAAGAGTCCATACTTGATTTTTCATAGAGATAGTGTCTTTGAGAACTAATCCTTCCTTTCTGCCAAAAGTGATTTCTGAAATGTCCATTAATCAAACCATTGAATGGTCAAATGTTCTTCGTGTTTCACTGTTGCAGTTATTACATTTAGGGTAAAATCTGCTGGCAGGTTGCCCTCAGTTGGCCTGAATTCCAAAGTCTTGGGTCCTGCGTCGGTTGCTATCTCCTCTTCCATGATGTCAGGTCATCAGGGTTATAAAACAAGCAGCCAACGTCATTTTCTCCAGTCTTTCTTGCCGTGCGGTGCCCGAAGCAGAAGCATTTCGCAAGTGCTGGTCGGCCGACTCCTGAAATATTCAAGTTTGAGTTTCAGAGCCAAAGTCTTCACTAAAGCTAAGTACCCCATTGGGGAAACTTTTTTTCTTGCTCCATACCGATGTCAAAAAAAGTAAATAATTGTATTACTTGTGGGAAGCAAATACGTCATAAGGATTTCCATTTAGACTGTATTCCTTCCCTGGGCCCTGATCACAACGTGCCTGGCTGTCAGTTTTGTGCTAGATTTAACCAACGCACTATTAAGCATCTGTATATTTTTGCCTCCAAGTATTTTGGAAACAGATTTAACTACCCAGAAATGTCGTCAGATAGCAATCTGACTACTGGAGTACATAAAAAATGCAAAGAAAAGGACAGAGATAGACAGTCGAGGTCCAAAACCGATGACGAAGCTTCTCCTAAGCCAGTCGCTCAGTGAGGCGCTTTCACAGCCGCTGGTACCTGCTAATTTCGAGTCTCAGGCCCCTACTGAGACCCATGTGGAGTCCGGCATGCCATTAGATACTCAAAGTATTGGACCCACGGATGCATCTCCCTCGGATGGGTCCGGAGCCGCTGAGCAGGCACCAGCTTCTAAGGGTGCATTTTTATATCAAACAGACCGCTGCAAAACCAGAGACAAAAGCAACTTTAAAACTAAAAAAATGATGCATGAGCCGTGTGCACAAGCCTCTATGCCTAAAAAAACATATGATCAAAATGGCTGAAGACCTAATTACCTTGATCAGGGGCTCCCATCCCCCTCCAGATAAGCAGCCTAGGCAAGACACTGATTATGAATCTTCAGATCAGGTTTATATATATATATATATATATATATATGTATATATATAGACATATATATAGACATATGCATCTCCTGCATATGTCTTGCTTTCTCCCAGCTCTAAGCTTTTAGTGTTCTCAATTTTACTAGAAATGCTCTCTCTAAACTTGTATCTATACCCTTCCCTATATTCTACTGCTAACTTCTAAACTCCCTATTGTATCCTATCTTATTCTACCCATTCCAATACTCAAGTAACAGCTTTATCTCCTATTACCTTTCTGTACTTTCCTCTTATTGTCATTCAAATGCCCTAAGTATTTTGTGCTTGAAATTCCTTTATACTGTGTACATACTTTTCATGCTTTATTTTTGAATTTGTGTATATACTTTTCATGCTTGTAATGCCTTATGTTTTGTGTATATACTGTTTGTATCATGTGTTAGATAGCGGAGCTTTTCTCCTTGGGCCCCCACTGAAAATGGACATGTATCCAGTTGGACTAGCCCGGTTAACAAATGTAAAATAAATAAAATTTCTTTTGATTCCTCTTCTTATCAGGAATTATCTATAGCTCCCTATGAGGATTCTGATGCAGAGGAGTCTATACCATCTGCATCACCTCCTGAGGATTATTCATTTGGAGAAACCTTGCATACTTTGAGGGAGCATTTTCACTGGGAGAGTCAAGATTTCTCAGAATCAAAAAAAAGGCTCAGGGATTTCCTTCTTCTCCCACAGCACAGGCCTTTAGCCATAACCCCTGTTTTAGACATTGCGGATGATGTGTTTTCGGAGTCAAGTTTGACCCCTGATTCCTTGCCTCCGGCCCCCAGCAAGCCTGACAGATATTACAGGGTCCCTGACTCGCACAAATTTTTATTTAGAAAACCTGCTGCTGATCTTGAAACTATTTCACAGGGTCCAAAGGGAATTAAAGCCTCAAGAGCAAAAAATCCTACCCCCTTTGACAGAGATTCAAGGGCGCTGGATAGATGGAGAAAAAAGGTTTATACATCTGCAACCTTGGCAGTTAGGGCCTTAAACTGCCAGTTTCCTATGCTCAAGTATCAACAACGTGTTATGGGATTGCTGAAACAGAAAATTATGTTGATTTCTGAATGTGCAGAAAATAAAGAATTGCAGGAATTATTGCATGCAGCTGAACAAGTAGGAAAGAATACTTTGTAATGTGGTTTTGATTCCTTATAGGCCTCCTGCAGGGCCACAGTTACTGGATCTGTGATTAGGAGGCATGCCTGGTTAAAGGAGCAAAATTTGCCTGATCATGTTAAAACTAAATTACTAGATGCACCTTTACAGCATGATACTCTGTTTGGTGTTAAGGCAGAAGAGGTTTTAAAGAAAATGAAAGACAAAGCTAAGTCTATGCAAACTGTAAAAGACGTCTTACAAGTACAGCCACCAAGATTCAGTAGACACTTGCCTACAAAAAATTGGTCCTTTCCTGTGTCAGACAGAGCTCAAAGGGGCAAATCTGGACGCCCTAAGGGTTCCAGATACCAGGTGCAAGATTCATACAGGCCAAAGCAATGGGGCGCTTCTACCTCCAAAGCTGGAGGAGATAAAGAGCAAACCTACAGAAAACAGTCCCAATGACTTCCTTCTGCCTTCACCAAGCACTTATCTTTTGGCAGCACCTCTAGGGGGGAAAATTAGCACTTTTTGCTCAAAATTGGCAGTTAATAACCCAGGACAAGTGGGTGCTAAACATAGTATCACAGAGATACAGATTCCATTTCCATACTCCACCAATAGCAAATGGATGGCCAGATCTGCCAAAAAATCAATGGGCAGAGGCACAGAAACAGGTTATTTCCCTCATGGATATGGGGGCCATTCAGCCAGTACCAGAACAGGAAAAAGGACAAGGTTTTTACTCAAGACTGTTCTTGGTACCGAGAAAGGACAAGGCCTGGCGGCCAATACTGGATTTATCAATTTTGAACACATACCTGGACATTCCAAAATTTAAAATGCTGACTTTGCAGCAGCTTCTGCCCATGCTGGGCAAGAATGCTTGGCTGGTGACAGTAGACCTAAAAGAGGCATACCTGCATGTCCTGATAAGGCAATCGTGCAGAAGATATCTCAGATTCAAGGCTGGCTCAATGCATTACCAATTCTCTGCACTGCCCTTTGGCTTATCTTGGGCGGCACAGTGGTGCAGTGGTTAACACTGTCGCCTCACAGCAAGAGGTTCTCCGGTTCGATTCTCTGCTGGGGTGCCTTCTGTGTGGAGTTTGCATGTTCTCCCTGTGTTCGCATGGATTTCCTCCGGGTACTCCGGTTTCCTCCCACATTCCAAAGACGTGCATCTGGAGCATTTCTCCCCAGGCCTCCACTGAAAACAGGCTCTGTGAAACCTAGTCAGACTTTCCCGGTCAACAAATGTTAAATAAAAAAAAATAAAAAATAAATTGTCTACTGTGCCCAGGGTCTTTACAAAGTGAATGGCACCAGTGACTGCATTTTGCAGACAAAGAAGTATACAAATATATCCTTAGTTGGACAACTGTCTCATTCAAGCAGAGAACAAGGACATTCCTCTTCAACACCTGGCATTTGTGAGAACGCTTCTAACATGCCTAGGGTACACAATAAATGAAAAGAAATCACAACTGGTACCCTCTTAAAAGATAACATACCTGGGTGCAAGCTTGATTACAACTGCCCAGATGGCTTTCCTCACGCCAGACAAAGGCAACTGACTACTTACTTCAAACTGATGGCAACAAAGACCCAGTTATCTGCAAGACAAATTCTGCAGGCTTTGGGTTTCATGGCATCCTGCATTTTACTGATTCCATGTGCAAGACTGCATATGAGGAAACTTCACTGGTACCTAAAAAGTTTATGGAGTCAACATTGTCACAGACTGGAAACAATGATTCCTCTCATTCCCTGCCTACAACAGGAGTTTCTATGGTGGGTAAAGGGATGTCACCAAAACGTGGGGTGGCCCTTCACTCTACCCCCTGCCAGCCAAACCTTAACAACAGACGCATCGGATTGTGCTTGGGGGGCCCATATGGCAGGAAGATGCATTCAGGGCATATGGACCCCAAAACAAATGCATCTACATATCAACCAGAAAGAGATGCTAGCTGTTCAAAATGCCCTGACAGCCTTCAAGGACTTACTTCATCCAGGACAACTACTGATAAAGACGGACAACACTACGGTCATGTGGTATATAAACAAGCAGGGGGGCACGCACTCATACCCCCTTTGCAGATTAGCCATAGCACTGTGGGACACAGCTTTGACTTACCAAATACATCTTCAAGCTCAATTCCTGCCAGGAAAACAAAATACTCTGGCAGACAAGTTGAGCAGAAACCTTATGGATCCTCATGAGTGGAAACTCGATCCACAAGTCTTCAGCATGACAACAAAGAAATGGGGGAGCCCAGGCATAGATCTCTTTGCCTCTCCTCAAAATTACCAATTGAAAAGATTCTGCACAAGGACTTATCACAGACAAGCATGGAAAGCGGACGCCCTATCCTTCAGTTGGAAAAACTTATCAATTTATGCCTTTCCTCCTCTGCCTCTTCTTCCCAAGGTACTCCTAAAAGTCAGACAAGAAAAGCCAAAGATGATACTAATTGCCCCAGACTGGCCCCACCAATACTGGTACCCATTCCTAAGAAACTTGTCTCAATACCCAGCTTGGACCTTACCTCAAAGACCTCAACTGTTGTCCCAGCAAAACAGTCAGATCCTGCACAATCAACTCCAGACACTGAACCTGGCAGCATTGCTGATCATATAGTTATACAAACACCACCTCTGAGTAAAGCTGTGATGGATGTCATTTTGGAAGCCAGAAGGCCTAGTACTAGAAAATCTTATGCCGACAAATGGAAAAGGTTCTGTGCTTGGAACCAAGCACAAGGAACTGATACAGCAGAACCAAATATTCCTCAGATATTACAATACTTGACTGAGATGCTTGACAAAGGCCTATCTTTCTCATCAATTAAAATCCATGCCTCTGCCATTTTGGCTCATTACAATACAGAGCCACCAATCTTTTCCCATCCTTTACTAAAGCAGTATCTTAGAGGAGCCAAAAATTTAAGGCCTCTTAGAAGATCACCAATACCTGCATGGGACCTCAATTATGTGTTGGAAAAGCTCACCCTGCCTCCATTTGAACCAGCTGCTACTGCTGATATAAAGTTCTTATCATGGAAAACAGCTCTGCTACTAGCAATTACTTCAGCAATAAGAGTCTCAGAGCTACAGGCCCTCATGGCTGTGGAGCCTTTTATCATATTTTACCCAGACAGGGTGTCTGAGGACAAATCCAACATTTATGCCTAAGGTGGTTTCCAGCATGGCTCTTAACCAAACTATTCATCTGCCAACCTTTTATCCAAATCTGCAGAACAAGGGGGACAGAATTCTGCATTCCTTGGACGTACACAGACAGCTAAGATTCTACTGGAGCAGGACTAAAGCTCTAAGAAAAACTGAGCAATTGCTAGTGACATATGCTGCAGGATCAGAAGGAAAGGCTATTTCAAAGCAGACTATTTCAAAGTGGATAAGCCACTGCATTTGTTTCTGCTACTTACACCATGGTAAACCATGTGCCCAAAGGCATTAGGTCTCATTCCACCAGAGCTGCAGCTACTTCAGCAGCCTTTCTCAGAGGAGTACCAACCAAAGACATTCTAGAGGCTGCTACTTGGAGTGCTGTCCACACCTTTACAAAGCATTATCATTTGCTTCTCTACTGTAAGTCCAGGGCAGGCTTTGCCACTGCAGTTCTGCAGGGCCTTATAGCCACACCTAATGCTGTTTAGCTCCAGCCTCCCAACCATAGCTTTGGGATTCTACCCAAATGTGATGACTGCAACAGTGAAACACAAAGAACATAGTACAGTTGTGTACACTTACCATAAATGTAGATGTTCGAGTGTATTCACTGTTGCAATCCAGGTTACCCGCCCGCCATCCCCTTTCATTCTGGAGTTTATCTTTCCTTCTCTGTCTTCTGCAACCTATGTGGTGTATTTGCTTGTAGATGAAGGTAAAGTTTATATTGATGCATGTATATATACTTGTTATACATATATATTTTTGCTACCTTTTTGGGGGCACCTGACATCTGGAGCAAGAAAAACTAAAGAAAATGGCGTTGGCTGCTTGTTTTATACCCCTGATGACCTAACGTCATGGAAGAGGAGACATCAACCTATGCAGGACCCCGAGACTTTGGAATTCAGGCCGACTAAGGGCAACCTGCCTGCAGATTACCCTAAATGTAATGACTGCAACAGTGAATACACTTGAACATCTACATTTATGGTAAGTGTACACAACTGTACTTTTTCTTTCCCAATCATTCAAACAAAGGAGAGTATTGCCTACATACCCTAGATATTCACAGGCAAATTTGCTTCTACTTGAATAGGACCAAGGCCTCTTGTAAATTAAACCAGTTGTTTTTCACCTATTCTGGACCTAGATTAGGATGTGCTGTTGCTAAGGTCACATTGGCTAGATGGTTGAAAGACCTTGTGACCTTCATTTATACACAACGTAATATTCCATTACCGACTACTATCAAGGCTCATTCGACAAGGTCGGTGGCAATTTCTGCTGCCTTCCATGCCAGAGCTTCTTTACATGACATCTATGCAGCTGCAACTTGGGCTACGCCTCATACCTTCATCCATCATTGCAAATTGGATTTGGCCTCCAGGGGAAGAGCATTTTTTGGTTCTATGGTGCTCAGGAATGTCCTTCCATGACAGCCTCCCAGGAATAGAGGTAGCTGGGGACTCTATCCCATACGTAAGGAATGAGCGAGGATTAACAATATCAGATAAAGAAGTTATATCTTACCATAACGATCCATCTGTATTGTTGATCCTCGTTCAGTCATTATGACCC
This sequence comes from Protopterus annectens, assembly GCF_019279795.1. Taxonomy (NCBI): domain Eukaryota; kingdom Metazoa; phylum Chordata; order Ceratodontiformes; family Protopteridae; genus Protopterus; species Protopterus annectens. The sequence continues at coordinate 671,611,373 of NC_056726.1, read as the reverse complement.
TCCCTCCTTCCCCCTCCTGTTGCATTCTAGTGCATCTCACCATCCGGTTCTTTTAGGTCATTTGACCAAAGGTAGCCTCTACCTTCTTTTGACTTGCAAACTCAATCTGAGGTAACAGGGAGAGGGAAATTCTGGATAAGAGTTTTAGCTCGAGAGTTTGAAGCTGACGCGAGCTTGGAAGATGGCCGGCTCAGTTCCGAGGTCGGAACCGATACCCATACGTAATGACTGAACGAGGATCAACAATACAGATGGAACGTTATGGTAAGACATAACTTCTTTTTACACATTCCAAAGTCCAATGATGTCGTAAAACCAGCTTGTGTTCTACATAAAACAAGGTACTTACTCTTTTCAAATGAAATTTGGACATTGGACAGCTGAATATGTAACAAGAAATTCACCCCAAATTTAGTACCCCTGTCCCTCGTGAATAGGAGAAACCTGTAAATATCTCATCACATGCTTGTTTGGCCCATCTCTGGATAATTAATATGCAAAATACAAGTACTAAAAACTATGATGGGAATGTAGGGCTAGGCTTCTTAAGATCTTCACAAATCAATAACCAGGTAAGTACCTATGAACCTATACAATTACCCATGTCACTTGTGTTCATAATGCATTTGGAAAGGAATCCCATTTATAACACGAGTTGGGAAGAGTTTTTGTTTCTTTTTTGATAAAAAACTTCTATGTTACGCTTTTTTTGTATTTATTTTGAGATGGTTTCCAGTATACCAGGTATGTGCATATTTCAGCCCTTTTTGGAGCAATTTAACATTAGCTGAAAAAAAGATAACAGTGCTCATGCTGCAGTCAACAACAGACTTGGTCAGCCATGCTTTAGGAATGCTGGCTTTGGATATCTGCAAAATGAATGTCAAATAGGAGAGGGTCCAGTGCCTTACTAGTTTCAATTTCACATTCTATAAGGGTACCAGCAACTTTCATTAGTTTGGAATCTCTGCGAGAGCATGTTTGCAGTCCAGTAGACAGTGTTGAGGTTTACATTAAAGTTGAAAAACACACCAAAGGCCAGCACACTTTCTGTGCTGGCCTTTGGTGTGTTTTTCATGTATGGTTGGCCGTGCACAGCCGTACTTGCGAGGTGTAGTGTTTTTACATTAAAGTTGTCCATCTTTTCAGTAATACCAGCATGGGTGATTGTGTCAAAAGACTTGGCCAGGCAAGATAAGCAGCATGCATAGAATGCCCTACTGTAACCTTTTCAAAGAGTTTACTAGGTTCAGGAGACAGGACTTGCCATTCACAAAACCATACTGACTGGGATCTACATCACTTTATCTGTATAATTAAGTTCAGTTAAGATGCATTCCATGGCTTTTCATACAAGACTGATGAGCCTGTAATTATTTGGATAGGAAGTTCCACTGTCCTCTCACTCTATTACAGTTGTCTGTCAGGTGTGATCAGTTCCTCAGATCCTTTCCTACAGTGCTGTGACCAGATGCACCCACAGCTAATAGTTCACAACAAGGTCACTGTGGTTTAAGTGCAGTACATTATATTTCTGTGTGTTAAACCTCAAATGCCACATTTGTGCCTAATTGGTTCATCTTTCCACAATCCTTCCTTATCCTTTACTGCTGTATACCTTTGTTTTATCATATAAGAGGGAGATCTTGTTCTGTATTGCCTGATGTATTTGAGGCAACTACTTTGAAGTGTAGTGGACCCATCTCTGATCCCTGCTATACAGTAGTCACTTTTTTATTCCTGACAGTGTGCATCTCACCACAGTTTTGTATTTTCTACCATTCAGTCATTGGTTTTGCTCCCACCTCCTCCAGTTTTCTGTAAGCTGCCTGTGCAGGCTTTAGTCAAGTGACCTTGCTGATGTCCAGATAATTCACATCTACTGGTTTTTCCCTGTCAGTTTCACATGTAACATAAATATAAAAGTGGATTAGGTCTGACACAACTCTTTCTAAACGTGAACCTCTTTTGGTTGCTGTACTATACTTGTCCTCAAGCAATGCTGTCAGTCTTTTTCTCATGATATTCTTCATGTCCTTTCCTTTTACTGCTCTTAAGCTAACCAGCTACTTACTTCTGTTTCTCAGACAGTTGTGTAGTTGGTGTAGATCTAAGCAAGATCTCCTTTAAGGGATTTGCCAGCACACTGGGCATATTCTTGAAGGTTCAAGTTGAGAGATAGCAAATAGGGTCTTATTGCTTCATCCTTCGTAAAGAAAACCAGTTCCCTTTCCCTTCTGTCTATCCTGAAGGCTGTCATTCACTCTCTCCAAATCTGCTTTGCCTGTGGTTAGCATGGCTCCCTCTCCCTACTTTCATTTATTAAGACTGAATCAAAATTTTCATTCAATACCTGTGCTTTTTCCAGATGACTGTTTTTTTTTTTTTTTAGGTCCCCTTTCTGTAATGTTACTGATCTAGCACCCAAGTACTCCACGTCCATACCAGGTGCACCTCCCCATAGCTTCTCTGCACATATTCTTCTGCATGCTGGGGCTAATCTTGGAACTTAAAGGCATGTTGTATGCCATACTCACTCCCCCCTCGCTTGAGCAATGTTGTTGCATCTGAGAGCAGATGTGCAATGATGATGCTGCTGTGTAACTACTCACCTGTGCGGCAGCTCAGCCAGGTCCACTCTGCCTCCTTTTTGGACCACTCCTCCCCCAACAATGTCCTCCGCCTATAATAGGGATCATCACAGGAGATGCCCATGTCGCCACCATTCCCCCAGAGTAGGCACACCCCTCCTCCTCTGCCCGTCAGTTAACTACCTGAGTTGAACACAGGTCTTCCTGGATTGTAGTTGGGGCTTTATCCATCTATGCTACCAGAGCATCCATTTCCAGTTGTCTTTGATATCCTTTCCATCATTGCTTAGTTTATCCCTGTCTCTCCCTTCTTTTATATTGTCTACCTACAACCGACACTTGTTCCCCTTCCTTATGCCATCTGAAAACTCTTTTCAGTTTGCAGTGTTGCAGCCATCAGTACCATTTTCCCCTTCTAGTTTTCATTTCCCATCACTCTTTTTTTTTTTTTTTTTAACCTTTTATAGGCCCTATCCTTTGCCTAAATTGGTAACCTAAGATTTCTGTGTAGCCACAATTGTCTTTTTGTGTATGCATTTTTCTCTTCTTCACACAGCACACTTACCTGTTGTCCTGAGTACTCCATCCCTCATTCATATATTATTCATATATCTTGTTTTTTCCTTCACTTTGCTTTTAGTTTACTTTTCCCATCTCCTCCAGTCCAACGTAATTCCTTTTCCTAATGTTTCATGCCATCATCTTTGTGTGTGTATTCTAAACCTCTTCTCCATTCTAAACAATGTAGTAATAGCATGATCAGTGTTTGATAATGATGCTTTCATCTGAATAGCCACAGTCCCCTTCTGCTTTGGTTAGAGCAATATGTAAAGTACTATCCTTTCTGATGCAGTTGTGCATTGTTAGGTGACTCTCATGGTCAAGGAACTCATTCAGCTCCCTATTTACGTAGGATCCTGGGATCCATCTGTCTACTCCTGCAGATTCAGATCCCCATAAACCTCAAGCTCCTCCACCTGCTACACTCCTTTATTCTCTCCTTCAGTCTCTTATCCTCCTTCCTAGATATGTATGTGGATGATGCACTTTATTGATGTACCAGCTGTCCGCCCTTTCATCTACCTTAACTGCCAAGGTAATTGACATAGTTTTGAATCCTGTGTACTATCCATCCCATTCTTTGTTTGGTGTCCTCTTCTTTGACATCAAATATGCTGCCGTCTTTTATTTATACTGATATTCCGCCTCCATTTCCTCCTTTTTTGTAATTCCTGAGCAGGTACCTCCATGACTCACCCCATCTTGTCACTGGCTCATTTTTAGTGATGCCAGTAATGTCCGTCCATACTTCATAAGTCAGCACCTGCAGCTCCCTAGCTTCCTTCCCAGAGTCCTTGCTTTGCAAATTAGTAATACGTAGCCATACTCCCTCATGTGAGAGTGAACAGCATATTTTCTTGTTAATTTGCATGAAAACAAGTTTTCAATGGAATTCACAACTTTTTCTTTGGTTGACGCAACTTCCCTCACCCATGTAGTAGGCCTGCCCTTTGCACCCCCATTGCCAGTGTAATCATCTTCAGGGTTGCTGAAGTGCAGTCACTCCATCAGGGACTTCTTGAAGTTTGTTCATTTTCACACTGGCCTGTGGTCAGAAAAGTGTCCATTGCATTGATGAGACTAATAATGTTACAAGACAGATTGCTTTGAATCCACTTGAAAAAAATAAACTTGCATTTCATACAGTGTATGAAATTGATGTTTTTCTTTTGGCTTTTCCCGATTAGGGGTCAATACTAGATGAAAAAAAATGCCATGGCTCTATGCAGTGACTTCTTTGCTAAGAATTCATGATTTCCGTCCAGTTCAGATTGCAAATTTTTAAATAATAATTTGTAAAGAAGATGTTGCTGAAATAAATCCTTTAAAACCATGTGCTTTGGAGAATTTACTAGGTGTGAGACCACAGTATTCTTGATTAAAATTTCCTTTTTTCTGCTGTTTTCAGGTGTACTGTATCATTCTTTAGGAACAGATATCAAATTGCCATGCAAGAATGCTGACAGCAGGTAAGCATTGCTTTGCTGTAACTATACTAAAAAAGAGACAGTGATTTTACTTTATTATGAGCATGCTGGTGTGGAATACCAAAAGCAAAGCATACTAATATCTTCAAACAGTGCTTTAAAATTTTAAATCATTTATAGATGGCTGATGTACTTATATAAAAAAGGAACTGAGTAATTTCTTTTGAAGTAGGAAACAGAATATCAGATAGTACATTTTAGATCTTTTATGCAAACTTGAGTGACTCAACCTTTGAATTTTGCATTTTTTGCCATTTTATAACAGGCTGTTATTATCTGGATATGTCTTTTTGTATGTCTGGCTATTATTCTTAATATTTCTGATTTGCACTGATTTGTGCGTAGTGTATGTGTATTTGTGCATGTGTAATTTTATATATATATATATATATATATATATATATATATATATATATATATATATATATATATATATAGATAGAGGTAGATATAAGATTTATATAATATGCCATTGTTGTCATTCTTGTTTGCATTCATACCAGGGGTTGGGATATGGCTTCAACTGTTACCCTGTCCTCTTGATTCATTGTCACAGTCTTATCTTTTCAACAGTCATGCCTTACTGTCATAGGTCATCTGTCAGGCAATCCAGCCATCTCTTGGTCAGATGTCCGGGTCTCCTCATTTTTCCATTCTGACTCTCCATATGTGCTTTGCTAAATCATCTTCTACTGTAGGATTATAGGAGTTATAAGTCAACTCAGCCACAAGTCAATTTCCTCCGTGGCATTACCCACCCTTAGGCATTCCCTCCCTTTTCCAGAAGACTCAGTCCAGTCATATGTAGGGGGTGAATTTATGAATACCCATCCAGTTGTCCAGCACCTTTTTTAGACAGACAGTATGTTACACTACTTATCTTGTATAAGACGTTTGTTTCAGAGATGGGTAGGCACAATATGACAAATCTGTCCCTCCATCTTGTCTTGTTTGTTTGATGGAGTAGATTTAGATCACTGGCCTAGTGTTAGTAGGGCTATTTGACCTTTAGAGGTATAAGAGTTCTTAGACTACTGGTTCCATTGTACCCCTATAACTAAGGCACAGATCATCCATAAGAAGACTATATAATACTGAGTATAGAAGTAAAGCCTTCAGTCTCTTGGTAGTTCAGGTCTTTGAAGCTAATAATCTTTTTAGTTACAGTCCTTTGGGATATTTCCAGTTGCTTGATATATTTAGGAAGATGCATCCCAAAGGAGGCATTGTGATGGGTCTAATCAGTGTGCACTACAAGGAGATGAGGACTTGTTTTAATCTAGGAAAAAACTAACACTTGCTATGAGTCATGCTGTGTAAAATGATTTCCTAACCACAGTTGCAAATTGTCCACCCAAGTATCTAGGATTCTCTCACCTTTTCATTTTTAAGTTGTGTTATATTGGAACTAGGGGGTGTTTAGTGAATGCTACTCTGTTGCACTTTTTAACGTCGAGTTTAAGGCCATGTTTTGTACATCAGCTGTAGACTAGTGTAAACTCTTGTTGGAATGCCTGTATGTCAGACAGGACTTGAGAAAAACTACCAGTTTACATTCATCTGCAAACTTTGTTAATCAGACATCTTCATTTAATGTATGGAGAGCTGAGAAAGAGATGCCAATTAGCAGGGGTCCCAGCACAGATCCTTGAAGAGCTACACTGGTCAACTTCCTTCTCTTGGGGTCTGCATACGTTACTCTTACTGTGCGAGTCCTGTCCACCTAACAGTGTATGGTTCAGTACAGAGCTTTCCAATAGTCTACAAACTGAGTAACCCTCTCAAAGTTCACTAGATTCATTAGACACGATCAATCCTTGACAAAGCCAAACTGATGGAAGTTGAGTCTGATAAGATTTTTGTTTCTGTAGTTAACTAGGTCAGTTATGGTACATTACATGGCCTTGATTGTGAGACTCATTAAACTGAGGTCTGTAATTTCTAAGGTCAATAGTGGGGCCACCCTTGTGGAGTGGCATGATTACAGCTATGTGTTGCAAAGCCATTTGCTAGCCTCAGGTTAAAGAAATTGAAGGGTGGGTCTGCCAGTGCTTGTTTGGTGCTTTTAACTAGGCAACTGGGTATGTTGTCAATCCCTATAGATGAGGTGTTTTTTGTTTTGTAGAATACCTTCAACAATTGTTCTTTTATGATGGCTGGTGGCTTGATTCCTTCAGGAATAAGTGGGCTTGGAGCAGATGTCTCTAGGTTAAAGTTGACAGTTTGGCACTAAATGTATTTTTAAGTATATTGGCAATATCCACTGGCTCGGAGTAGGTAGTACCATTATGAATAAAGTGTGAGCAATGTTTAGTGTTTTTTTTTTTTTTTCCTAACATAACTAAAGAAGGGTTTGTAGATGCCCTTCTATTCCCATGTTGCAGTATTCTGCATATGGGTTTTACCCTTCAGTCTTGCTTATGTACGATCAGTATCCAAAAGCTTTCAGTCCCTCTGTGGTGCGTGAGATGTCTGACATGGACGAGAGTCCGTGGGCCATAAAAGTGATGTCGACACGCACCAGCCCTCAGAACTTTTCAGCTGTCAGTCATATGCAAGGTGATGTTCATCGTGCATACAGCTGCAGTCATAACAGATGGGTTCTCCTGCCGTCAGGCGGGTCCTCGGTCGGCCGAATTCCAAAGTCTAGGTCCGGCGTCGGTTGTCGTCGCTTCTTCCCTGACGTCAGTGCGACAGGGGTATAAAAGAACCAGCCGACGCCATTTTCTTCAGTCTTTCTTGCCGCGCGGTGCCCGAAGCAGAAGCAGTTCGCAAGTGCTGGTCGGCCAGCTCCTGAAATTACGAATATTTCTCAACCGAAGACTTCTGTAAAGCTAAGTACCCCGTTGGGGAAACTTTTCTTGCCTCAGACCGATGTCAGACAAAGTTAATAATTGCATTTCATGTGGGAAGCAAATACCGCATAAGGATTTCCATTCCCTCTGTATACCTTGCTTAGGCCCAGACCACGACGTCTCGGCCTGTCGGTTTTGTGCCACATTCAACAGACGCACTATTAAGCGTCGGGCGGAGTTCGACCAACACTATTTTGGCAAAAAGTTTAATTACAACATGTCGTCGGATACTCCGACTCCTATTTTGAGTAAACGACGTAAAGATAAGGACCGACATACGAGGTCCGCGACTTCTACCGACACCACGCTAAAGCCGACTACATGTGCTCTGGTTCTCAGCGAGGCGCCTACGCAGCCCCTGACTACTGATGACACTTCATTAGCGGTGTCTTCTGTGCCCGAGGTCGCAGGCTCTTCGGCACACACCCCGACTACAGATACCAAAGTCACTCTTGGCGGGAAAACTCAGAGTTCAGACAGGCCTGCCACTTCTCAAGGTGTCTTCAGGCCTTCTTCTTTTTCCATTAAGGCTTACACTAAATCTAAAGCAGCCATGCATTCTAAAAGACAAGCTTCACAGGGCCCCTCTCAAGGCCCCATACCTAAAAAGCAGATGCTCAAAATGGCTGAGGATTTGATTACTCTTATCAGGGGTTCTCAAACCCCCCCCCCCGGACAAGAGGCCCAGAGTGGAGGAAGAATACCTTTCCTCGGACCAGGCCTCCATTACTTCAGAGCATTCTGAGGACTAGGAACATTCTTACTCCCCTTTCGAAGATTCTGATGCAGAGGAGTCCATTCCCTCTGTTTCCCCCCCTGAGGATTACTCTTTTGGGGAAACCTTGCATACCTTAAGGGAACACTTCCACTGGGAGGGCCAAGAGTATTCAGACTCCAAGAAAAGGCTCAGGGATTTCCTCTTGCTCCCTCAGCACAGGCCTCTGGCTATACCTCCTGTCTTAGACATACTAGATGATGTGTATTCAGAGGCCAGCCTTAACCCAGATTCTTTACCTCCAGCTCCAGTCAAGCCTGACCGGTATTACCGGGTTCCTGATTCACACCAATTCCTATACAAAAGCCATGCGGCTGACCCAGAAACTATTTCACAGGGTCCCAAGGGAATTAAGGCCTCCACTGCCAAAAATCCATTACCTTCAGAGAGAGATTCCAGATTAGAAAGGTGGGGGAAAAAGGTATACACCTCGGCCACTTTAACCATGAGGGCATTAAACGGTCAGTTCCATATGTTAAAGTATCAACAGTTTTTGTTATCTCAGTTGAAAATTAAAATGTCACAACCTGAACAACCAGACTTGAAGGAGTTGCAGGATTTGTTGCATAGTGCACAGCAAGTGGGTAAACATACCTTGCAATGTGGTTTTGATGCTTTAGAGGCCTCTTGTAGAGCTGCTGTTACAGGATCAGTCATACGTAGACATGCTTGGCTCAAAGAGCAAACCTTACCAGATCATGTCAAAACGAAATTACTAGATGCACCTCTTCAAAAGGATGTATTGTTTGGTATTAAAGCTGAGGAGGTATTAAGGAAAATGGAGGAAAAGGCGAAATCAATGCAAACAGTGAAAGATTTCCTACAGGTACAACCACCACATTTCAGTAGAAATTGGCCTTCAAAAAATTGGTCCTTTCCAGCCACGGACAGACCTCAAAGAGGTAGATACAGGCGCCCGAGAGGTAGAGGGCAATCTCAAGGATCATTTAGAGGCAGACAATGGCAAACACCTACACCAAGAGGGGGTGAGGATAGTTCACAGCCATTCAGAAAGCAGACCCAATGACTTTCCCCTTTGCATGCCAAGCAAGGCTCAAATGGCAGCACCTTTAGGTGGAAAACTGGCATTATTTTCAAAAAATTGGCATATTGTCACAAAAGACAAATGGATCCTGGACATTATAGACCGAGGCTACAGATTCCACTTTCACACCCTTCCAAAAATGAGAGGCATGCCAAACCTGCCACACAATCAAAGGGCAGAGGCACAAAAACAAATTTCAGATCTCATGGACATGAAAGCTATTCAAGAGGTACCTGCACAAGAACAGGGTCAAGGCTTTTATTCCAGACTATTCCTGGTACCAAGGAAGGGCAAAAATTGGAGACCTATTTTGGACCTATCCATCCTAAACACATATTTACTCATACCAAAGTTCAAGATGCTCACATTACAGCAGCTTCTTCCCATGCTGGGCAAGGAGTCTTGGCTGGTGACATTGGACCTCAAGGAGGCATACCTGCATGTCCCAATCAGACAAGATTGCAGAAGATACCTCAGATTTCTTGCAGGTTCATCCCATTATCAATTCTCTGCATTGCCCTTTGGCTTATCTACTGCGCCCAGAGTGTTCACGAAATGCCTGGCATCAGTAATTGCCTTCTGCAGACTTCAAGGGATGCAAATATACCCATATCTGGACTGCCTGATCCAAGCGGACAGCAAACACACTCTTTTGAAACACCTGGCATTTGTAATAATGTTGTTGAAATCTCTGGGATACACAGTCAACAAAAAGAAGTCAAGACTAACCCTCTCAAACAATAATTTTCCTGGGTGCCAGCTTGGATACAAGCACCCAGATGGCCTACCTCACGCCAGAGAAACAAGGGCAATTAACTCAATACTTCAGAAAACTGGCAACCTTCACCAGGCTGACTGTAAGAAAAATCCTGCAGACTATGGGATTCATGGCATCTTGCATCCTACTAATCCCATGTGCAAAGCTGCATATGAGGAAGCTTCAATGGTACCTAAAAAACTTATGGTCTCAACACAGCCACAGTTTGGAAGCAATCATACCACTGATTCCATGTCTTCAAAAGGAATTTCTGTGGTGGGCTCAAGCATGCCAAAGAAACATAGGTCTCCCATTCTGCAAGCCTCAAGCAAATCAAGTCATCACAACAGACTCCTCGGACTACGGCTGGGGGGCGCACATGACAGATTGGTGCATTCAGGGCAAATGGTCACAAAAAGAGAAGCACCTACACATCAATCAAAAGGAAATGCTAGCAGTAATAAATGCTATTATGGCTTTCAAAGACCTACTGCATCCAGGGCAGCTATTGATAAGAACAGACAACACCACAGTGATGTGGTACATAAATAAACAGGGAGGAACTCATTCATACCCCCTGTGCAGACTAGCCATGTCCCTTTGGAACACGGCTCTGGAATTGCAAATCCAACTTCAAGCACAATTCCTGCCAGGGAAGGAAAATACACTGGCAGACAACCTGATTAGAAATATGACAGATCCACACGAATGGAAGTTGCATCCTCAAGTTTTTACAATGATAATTCAAGCATGGGGAAGGCCAGACATAGATCTCTTTGCCACCCACAGAAATTACCAATTGACAAAATTCTGCTCAAGGACCTTTCATCCACACAACAATGACGGTTTATGCCTTTCCTCCTCTTCCACTGCTGGCCAAAGTTCTATTAAAAGCCAGAGCAGACAGACCAAAGATGATTCTCATTGCTCCAGACTGGCCAAGACAACACTGGTACCCACACCTGAGGAGCCTGACGCATTCCCCACCATGGATCCTGCCTCTAATGCCTCTTCTACTGACTCAGCACAACTTCAAAACTCTTCATAGTCAGCTGAAAACACTCAATCTAGCCGCATGGAGGATTCCTTAAATTCACAGCAGACCCTACTCTCCAAGGAGGTGCAGGATGTCACTTTGGAGGCCAGAAGGCCTTCTACTAGAAAAGCCTACTCTGCAAAATGGAAACGGTTTTGTGTCTGGAATCAGAAAAAGGGTCAGAATCCTGGAATACTGAATTTACCTCAAATACTACAGTACCTAGCCGAGCTGCTAAGCAGTGGACTTTCATTCTCCTCCATCAAAATCCATGCCTCAGCCATTTCTGCAGAGTACAACACAGATCCTCCTTTATTCTCTCACCCTCTCTTAAGACAGTTCCTCAGAGGGGCTAAGAATATAAAACCCCCAAGGAAGCAACCAATACTGGCTTGGGACCTCAATTTCATTCTAGAAAAACTAACCCTGCCTCCTTTTGAGCCAGCTGCTTCAACAGATCTGCAATATTTGTCATGGAAAACAGCCTTCCTTCTAGCTATCACCTCAGCACGCAGGGTTTCGGAACTACAAGCCCTCATGGCTGTGCAGCCTTTCATAATTTTCCATCAGGACAGAGTTTCCTTATGAACCAATCCTTCATTTATGCCAAGGTAGTATCCAGGGTAGCCTTGAATCAGGCTATCCACTTACCTACGTTTTACCCTAATCCACAAAACAAAGGGGAGAGGCTACTACATTCCTTGGACATTTACAGACAGCTCCGTTATTATTTGGACAGGACAAAGCCTTCCAGAAAATCAGAGCAGCTCTTTGTGTCCTATGCTACAGGTGCTCAAGGGAAGCCTATTTCCAAACAGACAATCTCAAAATGGATAGCCCACTGCATACGCTTTTGTTACTCTTTTCATGGTAAATCTGTACCTACAGGCATCAGATCTCACTCCACAAGGGCCACAGCTACCTCTGCAGCTTTCCTCAGGGGGGTTCCTACCAAAGATATTTTGGAAGCAGCCACTTGGAGTTCTCTACATACTTTCTCCAAGCACTATCACCTACCTTTATACTCCAAAACTAGAGCGGGCTTTGCCACTGCAGTCTTGCAGGGCATCCTGGCTCCACTTAGTGCCTACCACCCCTTTATTAGCTTTGGGATTCTACCCATCTGTTATGACTGCAGCTGTATGCACGATGAACACAGTACAGTTTTGTACCTACCATAAATGTAGATGTTCGAGTGCTAATACAGCTGCAGTCCAGGATGTCCTTCAAGAATGCAACTGCAGTCATAACATGTGGGTTGTCCTGCCTCAGGCAGCCCTCGGTCGGCCGGATTCCAAAGTCTGGGTCCGACGTCGGCTGATGTCGCATTTCTCTCCGACGTCAGAGCGGCTGGAGTACATACGCATCAGCCGACGCCATTTTCTTCAGTCTTTCTTGCCGCGCGGTGCCCGAAGCAGAAGCAGTTCGCAAGTGCCGGTCGGTCAGCTTCTGTATTCTACGATACCGAAGTCATCAAAAAAGCTAAGTACCGCATTGGGGACCTTTTCTTGCCTCAGCCGATGTCAGAAATTACTGAAAAAGTTAACAGTTGTCTTTTTTGTGGTAAACAAATACCTCATAAGGATTTCCACTCTTACTGCCTCCCTTGCCTGGGCCCAGACCACGACGTCTCGGCCTGTGTAGCCTGTGCTCGCTTCAACAAGCGCACTCTCAGGCGCCGGGCGGAGTTCGCTGAAGATTTTTTCGGCGATAAATTTGCTTACACCATGCCGTCGGATCCTCCGACATCGCAATCTCCCAAAAAGCGAAAAGACCGGGACCGACATCCTCGGCCCGCGTCTACCACCGACTCCACGCCAAAACCTAGCGCGAGTGCTCCGGTTCCCTCTAAGACGGTCTCTCCACCGCTCGGAACCGAAGACACTGCATTACCGACGACTCCGATTCCAGACATTACTCCGACGCCAGTTATAGATTTTCCTCCGGATACCGAAACCGAGGAAATGCCCGAGACAATTGCTGTAGACAAGGTCACTCCTGCACGTGGAGCTGCCAGGCCTCCTATGGCCATGTCTATTAAGGCCTACACTAGGGCTAAGGCAGCCAGCAAAACAAAGCATATTACTTCTAAATCCTTACCTCAGCCAACTCCGGAGACACAAATTATGTCCATGGCTGCTGATTTAATTTCCATGATTAGAGGTTCACAGGCCCATCCTGAGAGAGCATCCCAGCCTCCTCCTGATAAAGGCCCGGGTTGAACCCTCTGACCCTACTCCTTCAGATGAAGACTCTGAGGGCTCTGTCCACTCTGATAGCCAGGAAGAGCTCTTCCAGACCTATGAGGACTCGGATGCAGAAGATTCCATCCCTTCGGCCTCCCCTCCTGAGGATATTTCTTTTGGGGAAGTTCTGCACACCATGAGGGAACATTTCAAGTGGCAAGGACAGGAATATTCTGATTCTAGGAAACGCCTTAGGACTTTCCTTAAGAAGCCTCAGCACAGACCCTTAGCTATTCCTCCTGTACTTGATGTTCTGGATGATTTGTATTCTGACTCTAGTGCTACCCCTGATTCTCTTCCAGCCAAGCCAGACAGGTATTACAGGGTCCCAGAAACTCATTCCCATTTATTCAGGGCCCATACTGCTGATTTGGAAACTATTTCACAGGGGCCTAAAGGAGTTTCAGCCTCCACCTCAAAAAATCCTTTGCCCTCCAACAGGGAATCGGTCATTAGAGAGATGGGGCAAAAAGGTTTACACATCCACTACCTTATCTATGAGAGCTTTAAATTGCCTTTTTCATATGTTACAATATCAGGATTATCTCTTAGAAGATTTACAAAAAACATTAGCTTCTCCTGATCCTTTAGACAGGAAGACTTTGCAGGAAGCTGTACATAACACTCAGCAAGTAAGCAATCACTTCCTGCAGTGTGGATATGATGCACTGGAAGCTTCATGTAGGGCAGCTATGACAGGGGCAGTGATTCGTAGACATGCTTGGTTAAAAGATCAACCTCTACCAGATCATGTAAAAGCAAAGCTTCTGGATGCACCCTTGGAAAAGAACAAGCTTTTTGGTGCAAATGCTAAGGATGTGTTAAAGACCATCGAAGAAAAAGCAAAATCATTTCAGACTGTGAAAGATTTCCTCCAGGTTCAACCCCCCAGGTTCAGTAGGAATTGGCCTTCAAAAAACTGGTCCTTTCCTAATCCAGAAAAGTTTCAAAGGGGTAAGAACAGACGTGGCCGAGGAAGAGGCCAATACAGAGGCCCTTACAGAGGAGACAATGGCAGCCAGGAAACCAAAGAAGTGATGCAGGGGTTTCACCTGCCCAACAACCACAAACTCAATGACTTTCCTCTACTATCGCCTACCAGGGAGCAACTAGAAGCTCCCTTGGGTGGGAAATTATCTCTGTTTGCAGAAAACTGGCACAGACTGACAAAGGACAAATGGATTTTGGACATTATAGACCGAGGGTACAGGTTTCATTTTCATACCTTACCAAGAAAACAAGGCATGCCAAACCTACCACAAAATCAGAGGGCAGAGGCTATCAAGCAAATCACTCTGCTGACTCGAATGAAAGCAATAGAAAGAGTTCCACAACAAGAACAAGACCAGGGGTTTTACTCAAGACTGTTCCTTGTTCCAAGAAAAGAATCTCAATGGAGACCAATACTGGACTTGTCCGCATTAAACACCTTTCTCATAGTACCAAAGTTCAAAATGCTGACTCTACAGCAACTCCTTCCCATGCTGGGCAAGGAGTCGGCTGATTACTCTGGACCTCAAGGAGGCATACCTGCATGTCCCTATCAGACACAGCTGCAGAAGATACCTCAGATTTCTTGCAGGGCCAGAGCATTATCAATTCTCAGCATTGCCATTTGGCTTATCTACTGCCCAGAGTATTTACAAAATGCCTGGCTTCAGTGATTGCTCATTGCAGGCTCCAGGGAATACAAATTTACCCGTACCTGGACGACTGCCTCATACAAGCGGATGACAAATTGATGTTGACAAAAAACCTGGATTATGTCATACGATTACTTCAAGCTCTGGGATACACAGTCAACTTCCAAAAGTCAAGACTGCAGCCATCCCAGCAAATAATCTTCTTAGGAGCCAAACTAGACACAGCCTCTCAGATGGCTTACCTGACAGAAGACAAGCAAGAGAAGTTAACTCATTACTTCAAAGGTTTAGCAAAACTCACCCAGATGACTGCAAGGAGATTCCTACAGGCCCTGGGTTACATGGCATCCTGCATTCTACTGGTTCCATTAGCAAATCTACACATGAGAAAGCTTCAATGGTACCTAAAAAGCATTTGGTCTCAACACAGCAACAACTTGGAGACAATCATACCACTCATTCCATGCCTACAAAAGGAATTCCTATGGTGGGCCTCGGTGAGCCAGGAAAACACAGGTATGTCATTCAAAAAACCACAGATAACACAGACCATGACTACAGACGCCTCAGACCTTGGATGGGGGGGCGCACATGGAAGGCAGGTGTATACAAGGACAATGGTCTCCAAAGGAAACACATCTGCATATAAACCAAAAGGAAATGCTGGCAGTAATGCATGCCATCGAGGCTTTTCAACACCAACTCCAGCAAGGCCATTTAATGATACGGACAGACAACACCACTGTAATGTGGTACATAAACAAGCAGGGGGGCACCCACTCATATTCCCTTTGCAGACTGACAATGCAGCTTTGGGAGAAATCACTGAGCCTAAACATCCAGTTACAATCCCAGTTTGTTCCAGGAAAAGACAATGTGTTGGCGGACAGCCTAAGCAGGAATTTCACAGATCCACACGAGTTTAGGTTACATCCGAAGGCCTTCAGACAACTCACTTCGACATGGGGCAAGCCAGAAGTGGACCTATTTGCCTCTCACCTCAACCATCTTCTACCAAAATTTTGCACAAGGACATACCATCCAAAAGCTTGGAAAATAGATGCCCTCTCATTCAACTGGAACTCCCTAGCAATCTATGCATTCCCACCTCTACCACTGATGACCTCAGTATTACTAAAGATCAAAGCAGAGAAGCCCAAGGGAATCATAATAGCTCCGGATTGGCCAAGACAACACTGGTACCCACTACTACGGAGCATATGTCACACCAGGAGGCGGGCCCTCCCTCAGTGGCCTATACTTTTGACTCAACACAATTTCGAAACACTGCATCCAAATCTTCAGACACTGCAGCTAACAGCCTGGGAGATCCCATAAATAACTTCAGCTTATCTCTCTCCAAGGAAGTTCAGCGGATACTAACAGAGGCTCGAAGACCATCCACCAGAAAGGTTTACTTAGCAAAGTGGAAAAGATTCAGCAATTGGAATACAGCAAGGGACATGATGCATCATTGTTGAACATCCCACTCATCTTGGAATATTTGGCAGATATGTTAAAGAACGGCCTCTCATATTCTTCCATAAAGATACATGCATCTGCTATTTCAGCTAGATATAACACTGATCCTCCTGTTTTCTCTCACCCCTTACTAAGACAATTCCTCAGGGGAATCAAGAACATTAAGCCACCAAGAAAGGCCCCAGTGCCAGCCTGGGACCTCAATTTTGTCTTAGAAAAACTGACTCTACCTCCTTTTGAGCCAGCAGCTTCAGTTGACTTGCAATTTCTCTCATGGAAGACAGCTTTCCTGTTGGCAATTACCTCAGCAAGAAGGGTTTCGGAGCTACAGGCCCTAATGGCAATACCACCCTTTATTATTTTCCACAGAGACAGGGTTTCATTAAGGACCAACTCTACTTTTATGCCAAAGGTGGTATCTAGGGTTTCTCTAAATCAAGCCATTCATCTGCCTGCTTTCTTCCCCAATCCTGAGAATAAGGGGGAAAGACTTTGCATACCTTGGACATTCACAGACAACTTCGATACTACCTGGACAGAACCAAGGCCAGTAGGAAGTCTGAACAACTTTTCGTAGCTTACGCCCCTGCAGTCCAAGGAAAAGCAATTTCAAAACAGACTATTTCTAAATGGATTGGACCTTGCATCAGATTCTGTTATTCCTTTCATGGAAAGACTGTTCCAGCCAATGTCAGACCACATTCCACCAGAGCTACAGCCACCTCTACAGCATTCTTAAGAGGGGTGCCTACCAAGGACATTTTAGAAGCTGCTACATGGAGCTCCGTGCATACATTCTCCAAACACTACAATCTCCCTCTATATTCCAGATCCAGAGCAGGCTTTGCTTGGCAGTCCTGCAGGGTTTGATTGCCACACCATCTCTTTCCTAGAGCATACCTCCTCCCCCAGCTAAGCTATGGTATTCTACCCACATGTTATGACTGCAGTTGCATTCTTGAAGGACATAGTACAGTTTTGTACCTACCATAAATGTAGATGTCCGATAGACATGCAACTGCAGTCGGGTTTTCCTCCCTCCATACCCCTCTATGCCTAGGGTCCACTCCTATCCCTGTTATTCTTAGCTGGGGATATCTGTTATGGTGTATTTGTTTTATTACTCATTTATTTGTTTGGAATCCTGTTTTTGTCTTCCAGTTTGATTGCAGCCTTCCTTGGAGGGCACCTGGCATCTGGGGCAAGAAACACTGAAGAAAATGGCGTCGGCTGATGCTTATGTACTCCAGCCGCTCTGACGTCGGAGAGAAATGCGACATCAGCCGATGTCGGACCCAGACTTTGGAATCCGGCCGACCGAGGGCTGCCTGAGGCAGGACAACCCACATGTTATGACTGCAGTTGCATGTCTATCGGACATCTACATTTATGGTAGGTACAAAACTGTACTTTTCCTCCCTCCTTTCCCTCTTGGGACAGGCCTTATGGCTAACACCTCCTCATACAACCTCATTGGGGTATTCTTTTATGGTGTATTTGCTTGCAACTACTGTTTTTTGATTTTATTGCATTTGCTTTACTACATAAATTTATGTTTTGCCTTCCTTCTGGGGGCACCTGACATCTGGGGCAAGAAAAACTGAAGAAAATGGCGTCGGCTGGATATCCTTCAAGGATGCATCTGCAGTCCTTACATATGGGTTGTCCTGCCTCAGGCAGCCCTTTGGTCGGCCGGATTCCAAAGTCTGGGTCCGGCGTCGGCTGATGTCGCCCTTTCCCCGACGTCAGAGCGCCTGGGGTATAAAAGAATCAGCCGACGCCATCTTCCCCAGTCTTTCTTGCCGCGTGGTGCCCGAAGCAGAAGCAGTTCGCAAGTGCTGGTCGGCCAGCTCTTGTAAATTCAGCTACCGAAGACTTCAAAAAGCTAAGTACCCCGTTGGGGACTCTTTCTTGCCTCAGCCGATGTCAGATCAAACGCTTAAAGTTAATAATTGCTTGACTTGTGGGAAACAAGTACCTCATAAGGATTTCCATTCCTACTGCCTCCCTTGCCTAGGCCCAGACCACGACGTCTCGGCCTGTACTGCCTGTGCCTCCTTTAATCGACGCACTCTTAGGCGTCGGTCGGAGTTTGCAGAGGAATTCTTTGGGGCTAGTTTCTCTTATAAAATGCCGTCGGAGACTCCGACTTCTCATTTAACCAAAAAACGGAAGGACAAGGACCGACACACGCGGATCGTGGTTTCGGCTGAGACCACGCCTAGGCCTACCGCGAGTGTCTCGGTCTCGGCTGAAACCGAGTCCTTGGTACTTTCGACTGTGGACACGGTACAACCGACAGCCTCGGCCCCGGAGGCTTCTTCTGAGTCGGTTTTGGATTTACCCTCGGAAACCGGTGTTCAGGAAACTACCGACACCATTCCCTTAGATAAGACTACCCCTGCACATGGAGCAGCCAGGCCCCCTGCATCCATGTCCATTAAAGCATTCACTAGGGCTAAAGCTGCTAAGCAGCAAAAAACTCTGCCTCCCAAGACTATTTCTCAGGGATCCACTACAGGTTCACAGATACTAAGTTTGGCTGAGGATCTTATTTCCTTAATCAGGGGATCCCAGCCACATCCGGACAGGGGCTCTCAACCCCCTCCAGACAAAAGGCCCAGGGCTGAGTCCGCTGATCCTCAGTCCTCTGATGAGGCCTCTGATGGCTCTGCTCTATCAGATTACCAGGAGGAGGCCTTCACGGCCTACGAGGATTCTGATGCAGAGGAATCCATTCCCTCTGCCTCCCCTCCTGAAAAGCTGTCCTTTGGGGAGACCCTTCACTCCATGAGAGAGCATTTCCAATGGCAGGGCCAGGAATTCTCCGATTCCAGGAAGAGATTAAGGACTTTTCTTCATTTACCTCAGCATAGACCTTTGGCTATTCCTCCTGTTTTAAGTGTCCTTGATGATGTGTATTCTGAGTCTAGCACTACCCCTGACACCCTCCCTCCGGCTCCTGTTAAACCCGATAGGTACTACAGGGTCCCAGACTCTCATCATTTCCTTTACAAGGCCCACTCTGCTGACCCAGAAACTATTTCCCAGGGTCCTAAAGGGGTTCCAGCTGCCACTACTAAAAATCCACTCCCCTCTGAAAGGGAGTCCAGGGCTTTAGAGAGATGGGGTAAAAAAGTGTATACTTCTTCCACTCTGTCTATGAGGGCTTTAAATTGTCAATTTCATATGATACAGTACCAAGAGTATTTGTTAGATGAATTGCAGAAAAAGCTGTCTTCTCCTGAACCCCTAGACCGTAAGTCACTTCAGGATCTGGTACATAATTCACAACAGGTTAGCAACCATTTCTTGCAGTGTGGTTATGATGCATTGGAAGCTTCATGTAGGTCAGCAATGACAGGTGCAGTCATACGTAGACATGCTTAGCTGAAGGAACAATCTCTGCCAGATCATGTTAAGGCTAAGCTTCTGGATGCTCCACTGCTCAGGAGGTATTAAAGAAATTTGAGGAAAAGGCTAAATCTGTACAAACAGTCAAAGATTTCCTCCAGGTACAACCACCAAGATTCAGCAGAAATTGGCCTTCTAAGAGTTGGTCCTTTCCGGAAGAGAGATATCAAAGAGGCAAGAACAGGCGTGCCAGAGGTAGAGGGCAAGCTAGAGGCTCCTACAGAGGACATCAATGGCAACCTCCTAACCAGCGAGGTAGTGCAGGACCAACAACTGCTGCACAAGGACAGACTCAATGACTTCACCTTGATCCCGCCAACCAGGGCTCAGTTAGAAGCACCTTTGGGTGGAAAATTGTCTTTATTCTCAAGAAATTGGCACAGTATTACAAGGGACAAATGGACACTGCAAATAATAGACAAAGGATACAGGTTTCATTTCCATACATTACCAAAAAGAAAAGGCATGCCAAACCTACCACCAAATCAAAGGGCAGAGGCTTTAAAACAAATTGTCAACCTATTGCAAATGAAAGCTATAGAAAAGGTTCCTCTCGCAGAACAAGGCCAAGGATTTTATTCCAGACTATTCCTTGTCCCAAGAAAAGAAAAACAATGGAGGCCTATTCTCGATTTGGCTGGTAACTCGAGACCTCAAGGAGGCATACCTGCATGTGTCTATCAGACAAAGTTGCAGAAGACACCTCAGATTTCTTGTAGGTTC
The DNA here is from genome assembly GCF_019279795.1 of Protopterus annectens. Classification (NCBI taxonomy): domain Eukaryota; kingdom Metazoa; phylum Chordata; order Ceratodontiformes; family Protopteridae; genus Protopterus; species Protopterus annectens. The sequence continues at coordinate 671,590,758 of NC_056726.1, read as the reverse complement.
AGAGCATTATCAATTCTCAGCATTGCCCTTTGGCTTATCTACTGCGCCCAGAGTATTCACGAAATGCCTGGCATCAGTAATTGCACACTGCAGACTTCAGGGGATTCAGATATACCCGTATCTGGACGACTGCCTTATACAACCGGACAGCCAACAAACTTTGGAAAAACATTTGAATTATGCCATCCGCCTTCTGCAGGCCTTGGGATACACAGTCAACATTCACAAGTCAGGACTTGTGCCATCCCAAAGAATAACTTTTCTGGGTGCGGAACTAGACACAACCACCCAAATGGCTTTTCTCACAGAAGAAAAACAAAGACAACTACCGGATTACTTCAAAAATCTGACAAAACAAACTCAGATGACTGCAAGGAAAATCCTGCAGGCCCTGGGTTACATGGCATCGTGCATTCTTCTGATTCCACAAGCAAGGCTGCATATGAGAAAACTACAATGGTACCTAAGGAGTTTATGGTCTCAGCACAATCACAGCCTAGAAACTTTGATACCACTCATTCCATGCCTTCAAAAGGAATTCCTGTGGTGGGCCCAAGCAAGCCAGTCAAACAGGGGTCTGCCTTTCAGCAAACCAGTAACCAGCCAAACCATTACCTCGGACGCTTCAGACCATGGATGGGGAGCACACATGGAGGAAAGATGCATCCAAGGACTATGGTCTCAGAAAGAATTGCACATGCACATAAACCAAAAGGAAATGCTGTCAGTGATGCATGCAATCGAGGCCTTCAAGGACTTTCTACATCAAGGCCACCTGCTAATAAGGACAGACAATACCACAGTTATGTGGTACATAAACAAGCAAGGAGGTACACATTCCTACCCTCTTTGCAGACTAGCAATGAATCTTTAGGAACTTTCCCTAAAACTCAATATAGAGCTGCAATCCCAGTTTGTGCCAGGAAAAGACAATATACTGGCGGACAGCCTAAGCAGAAATACCATGGATCCACACGAATGGATGCTACACCCAGACATCTTCCTTCAGATAACACAATTTTGAGGAAGGCCGGACATAGATCTTTTTGCCTCCCACCACAATCATCAGCTGAAGAAATTTTGTTCAAGGACATATCACCCACAAGCATGGAAAGTGGACGCCCTCTCTTTCAGCTGGAATACTCTAACAGTGTATGCATTTCCACCTCTTCCACTAATGTCCAGGGTCTTACTGAAAATCGGGACAGAGCAGCCAAAAGTGATTCTAATAGCCCCGGATTGGCCGAGGCAGCACTGGTACCCACTGTTACGATGCCTGTCGCACACGAAACCGTGGCCTCTACCACAATGGTCACTCCTTCTAACACAGCACAATTACAAAACTCTGCACTCCAGCCTGAAAACCTTGCAGCTGACAGCCTGGAGAATACCTTGACTCCTCACCAGGAAGAGCTATCCAAGAGAGTGAAGGATATCATCATGGAAGCTCACAGACCTTCCACGAGAAAAGCATATTCAGCAAAATGGAAAAGATTCCACACTTGGAGCACCGCAAAGGGCCTAGATGCCACAGTAATGAGCATGGCACATATCCTGGAATACTTGGCAGAAATGCTCCACAATGGCCTTTCTTACTCTTCCATAAAAATACATGCTTCAGCGATTTCAGCAGAATACAATACTGATCCGCCTGTCTTCTCTCATCCTCTCCTAAGGCAGTTTCTAAGAGGAATTAAAAACATCAATCCTCCAAGAAAACCACCAGTGCCTACATGGGACCTTAACTTCATGTTGGAAAAGTTGACTCTACCTCCCTTTGAACCAGCAGCATCTTCAGAGTTACAGTTCCTGTCTTGGAAGACTGCCTTCCTTCTGGCCATAACCTCAGCAAGAAGAGTATCTGAATTGCAGGCACTCATGGCAGTACAACCATTTCTTATTTTTCATCAGGACAGAGTCTCCTTGAGAACCAATCCTTCATTCATGCCAAAGGTGGTATCCAGGGTCTCATTGAACCAAGCTATTCACCTGCCTGCCTTCTTTCCAGATCCGCAAAACAAGGGAGAAAAACTTCTACCTACCCTGGACATTCACAGACAGTTACGCTACTACTTGGACAGAACTAAGACTTTCAGAAAAACTGACCAGCTGTTGGTAGCATATGCTGCAGGCATCCAAGGCAAAGCAATTTCCAAACAGACAATTTCAAAATGGATAGGAAATTGCATTTGATTCTGCTACTCTTATCATGGAAAAACTGTGCCAGCTAACATCAGGCCCCATTCCACCAGAGCCACAGCCACCTCCGCAGCCTTTTTAAGAGGGGTGGCTACCAAGGACATTTTAGAAGCTGTTACATGGAGCTCCGTGCATACATTTACCAAGCATTACAATTTGCCCTTATATTCCAGATCCAGAGCAGGCTTTGCTACGGCAGTCCTGCAGGGCATTTTAGCTACACCATCATTTTCTTAGATCCTACCACCCCCAGCTTGGCTATGGTATTCTACCCATATGTAAGGACTGTAGATGCATCCTTGAAGGACATAGTACAGTTTTGTACCTACCATAAATGTAGATGTCCGATAGGTATGCATCTGCAGTCAGGTTTTCCCTCCCTCCTTCCCCTCTGTGGTATTTCTTGGGTACTTATCCCTCTTATAGCTAGCTGGGGTTATCTATTATGGTGTATTTGTTTTTTATTACTGTGCATGTTTGGAATATTTTGCATTTCTCCAAATTTAGCCTTCCTTAGAGGGCACCTGGCATCTGGGGCAAGAAAAACCGAGGAAGATGGCGTCGGCTGATTCTTTTATACCCCAGGTGCTCTGACGTCGGGGAAAGGGTGACATCAGCCGACACCGGACCCAGACTTTGGAATCCGGCCGACCGAAGGGCTGCCTGAGGCAGGACAACCCATATGTAAGGACTGCAGATGCATAACTATCAGACATCTACATTTATGGTAGGTACAAAACTGTACTTTCTTTTATACCCCTGTCGCACTGACGTCAGGGAAGAAGCGACGACAACCGACGCCGGACCTAGACTTTGGAATTCGGCCGACCGAGGACCTGCCTGACGGCAGGAGGACCCATCTGTTATGACTGCAGCTGTATTTGCACTCTAACATCTACATTTATGGTAGGTACAAAACTGTACTTTCCTGTTACCGCTGATGTCGGATTGATTTTTTCAAATAAGTACCCCATTGGGGACCGTTTCAGTCCTTCGTAATTTTAATATTGCTTGTTCATGTCATCCAGAAAGGGTAAGTCTCAGTGCGGTCGCCAAATCCCTCATAATGACGCTCACGACAAGTGCCTTTTTAGTCTGGGATGGTCGCACGACCATACGGCTTGCCCGATCTGCCAGGCATTCGTACCAAAAACTTTGCACAGTCGCTTACATGTGCTAAATCTTTATCTTGAAAAAAATGCATTGGGTGGAGGGCTCTTCTGACACTTCTGCAGAACCACCTAAAACGAAGGCCAGGACCTTACTGCCTTCATCTGCTGCTGTGAGCTTCTTCCGCCCGATCCCCAACCTGTGGTCGACACAGGCCTGGTTCCAAGATTGGGTTCCAGATCTGCCACTCCGGAGGTCACTGGTACCTCTAAGGATGCCGCACCATCCTTAGGCAAGAGCACGTCTGTTGAGGGTATTCTGATGCCGCTAACCAATGCCGGGGGGGGGGGGACTTGCATTTACTGAGGTGTCGTCTGAGTTTTCCGATCCCTTGCAGTCACTGGTTTCTAGACAGGCGTCCACAGGTGGTCTTAAAAGAAGGAAAAAGGGAAAACACATCTCTCCCTCTACAGAAAGCATGCCTGATTGGAAGGCTTTCAGCCAAAGCCTCTTTAGTGCCTTCATGGCAGTGAGGCCTACCACAACTGTTACTGCCTCCACTCTTCCTCCTCCTCTCCTGAGCCCTAGGCCTCTGCCTACTGATCCAGCTTCTAGGGAAGAGGAGATACTTTCAGATTCCTGAGGAATCTCTTTCCTGCAACTCTCAACTCTCCTCCCCATTGGGGTATGGATCCCCATAGGAAGAGTCACTGGACCCTGACTCCCCAGTTGAAGACTTGGCTTTCTCTGAAACAATCAGCAGGATGAAGGAACTTCAGTGGGAGTCCTCAGAAATGTCTGAGGTACAAAAGAGGTACTATGACCTCATTCAAATGGAAACCCCTAGCCTATCTGCTGTTCCTCCCATCCTGCCTGCCTTTCTAGATACCATTTCTTCTCCATCTTTGAACCCTGACTCACTGCCTCCTGGCCCACACAGACCAGACAGGCTTTACAAAGTACCTGACATTGCTCAACATCTGATCAGGTGCCCACCAGCTGATCCTGCCACTATATCGGTTGCCACTGACAAAGCTACAATCCAGCCCACTACCACCACTCTCCCAGATGACAAAGACAGCAAGACAATGGAAAGGTTGGGCAAAAAGATTTATACTTCTGCTACCTTGGATTTTAGAGCCACAAACTATCAGACCCACATGGCCAAGTATACATTGTCCCTCTTACAATCTGCTAACAGACATCTGGCAGATATTCCAGACTCCCCTGCCAAAGCATCGCTTACCTCTCTCTTGGCTGTGTCACCCCAGCTCACTAGACACTTTATCAAGTGCAGTTATGATGCTGCTGAATCCTCTGCCAGGACAGCAGCATCAGCATCTGCCTTACGCATATACTCCTGACTTCGGCTACAACCCCTGCCAGATGATTTCAGGGCAAAGCTCACTGATGCCCCTCTGGACAATGCTGCACTTTTTGGCTCTAAGGTGTCAGACCTCTTTAAATCTCTGCAACAGAAAGGTAAAGAAATGCAGGATCTTAAACATTTACTGGTCTCACCAATTCCAAAGTTTCATAGAAACTATCCTTCCAAAACCCAGTTTATTAGGAAGCACTCCCGACCTGCTCCTCCTTCAAGGCCTCATAAGGCCACTAGTAAACAACCTCCTCCGCCCAGAGCAACCCCTTCCTCTAGTCAGAGGACTCCCTTTCAAGACAGGGCAGGTAGCATCTGACTACCTGCTAGTTTTGCCTCCCCCCTCCTTCTGTACCTCTGTCTGCCCACCTCTCTCACTGTCTCCCTTTTTGGACCCTTCTAACCTCAGATGGTCCTGTCCATTCTTTGAAATGGTTACTTCATGCCCTGGCTCTCCCCTCCCATATGGTGGGGCATACCTCAACCAACTACTCAGCAGCTGCACCTGTTGCAAACACTAATCCAGACACTGTTACATCAGGGTACTATAGAGACAGTCCCCTCTGCAGAAGGATGTGATTTCTATTCAAGGCTCTTCCTGGTCCCCAGGAAGGACGGACCATGGAGACCCATTCTAGATCTCTTCTATCTCAGCCTCTTTCTAAGGTCCCTACCTTCAAAATGCTAACCCTGCCAGCCCTTTTTCCTCTTATCCCACAAGGATTCATGGCTACATGAGATATAAAGGATGCTTATCTCCACATCCCTAATGGTTAAGGTGTTTGCCTTACAAACACAAGGTGCAGGGTTTGAGTCTCACAAAGGATAATTGGCTAGGCTTAAAATGGCTCACAAGAGCAGTTAGCTTAGTACTAACCTATGAACCTATGAACCTAAGGCCCTCCCACAGGAAATATTTAAGATTCCTGGTGGGCACTTCTCACTTGAAATGTTTTGAACTCTCCACCGCACCCAAAGTCTTTACCAAATACTTGGCACCAGTGGTGGCTTACTGAAGGACAAAGGTAATACAGATATTCCCCTACATGGACGACATGCTGATCCAGGCTGCTAGCCAAGAAGTACTGCAAGGGCACATCCAGTTTGTGGTAACCCTACTACAGTTACTAGGATTTCAGATAAACCTTCCAAAATCCCATCTTCAACCAACACAGGACATTGTGTTCCTCGGGTGCAGGATCCAGTCAGATCTCATGGAGGCATACCTATCCCCTCCAAAAGTGAGCTCCTTGACAGAACATCTTCTCCTGGTACTTCAGTCTACGGAGATGACTGCAATGCAGTACCTCAAACTTCAGGGCTACATGGCAGCCACCATACCCATGCTTCCTTTAGCAAGGCTACACATGAGGAAGCTGCAATGGTACCTTCGTTCAATCGGAAAGCAACACAACCAGCCTCTGGAGCACGTTGTGCCCCTTCTACCCTGCCTAAAAAAGGAAATACTATGGTGGTTGGCTCAGGTAAAGCACAAAAAATACAAACAAAACTGCAGAACAGTTGGAACCAAATACTTTACTGGTGCATCCGGTACCACGGCTTACGCCTTCAAGGAGTATTTAGTACACCATGCGTGTGTTGAAATACATCATTAATTAATTATTTAATTAAATTATTTGATCTACCAATTCCCAAACTCTTTAAATACACAAGTATAAATATTTAAAACCACATTGCATATATTTTCTGGAATGCCTGTATTCACATTAAATGCTGTCTTTTTAAATAACAATAACCTACTTGAGACAAAATTCCATAGTGTTCCCTAACACAAAAAGATTTGCAAACTTATATATGGAGCTATTACAGTAATAACAATAGTGATAACAGACCAGGAAATAAATAGTGTACTCTCTAGCCCACATTTAAATTAATGATAAGATTTTACCCCCCCCCCCCCCCGGATGTAAAGTACCAAAATTAATAACGAATTTTGTTTCTAATAACATTAATCTATTCAAAAAGTCCTCTCCCTGGCAAACAATGGGCTTGGCTAACACACACTGTAAGAAAGAGTGGAATCTGAGCCATCATGATATTTCATGAAGTGTTCTGCTACAGGACTTTCCAATCTACCTCTCCTGATGTCTCCTAAATGTTCCATAATTTGTTTTTTCACTACCCTTTTGGTTTGCCCTATATACCACTTAACTGGAAGACATCCACAGCCTATAATATAAATCACCCCCCCCCCCCAGACTCACAATTATATTGATCCCTGGACTTATATATCCTACTATTGATGTTAACCCCATCTATGTTTCTAATCTTATTACACACTTTACATTTACCACAAGGAAAACTGCTCTTTCTTCTGTGTCCCCTTTCTAACTTACTTGTACCTAACAACGCCTTCAAATTCATAAATCTACTATAAGAGAAAGTGACCTTATCCAGAAACAGTTTCATGAGGCTTACATCATTAGAAGTAATAGGCCAGAATGTATTCACTAGTTTCCTCAGAGTCGCTGAGAAAGGTGAAAATTTTATCCACAAAAAATATTTCATCTTTGTCTTCCCCTTTTCCAAATTCCAGAACTTCATCCTTTCTATTCAGTGGACCCCTTCCTTCCTCAGTGTGAGCCAACCCCAACACTTTTTTAACCTTGTTCTCAGCTGAGTTTAAAATAACTTCATAACCTCTGTTGTGTAGTTTATTACTAACCCTCTCAAAGTCTACATCCAACCTTGATTTATCCGAAGTGTTATTCGCTATCCGAAGATATTCCCCATATGGTAAGGATGCTACCAGATGGGGACCATGCATGCTGTCGGCCTTGAGGCCTTGTTCACAGACAAATCAGATTCTACCTGCACAACACCAAGTTTATCAGACAGGCTGACCAACTTTTTGTATCCTTTCACCCCAGAGCTCTGGGGAAGGCAGTGACCAAGCAGACTATTTCTACTTGGAACTCCAAAGCCATTACCTTCTGTTACCAATTCTATGGTAAGTCTCTGCAGGGTACAGTTAAAGCTCATTCCACAAGAGCAATGGCATCTTCAGAAGTCTTCTTCAAGGGTCTGGGTACTTCTTCTATCCTGGAACCTGCTACTTGGTCCTCGGTCCACATCTTCACCAAGCACTACACACTAAACCTCATCTCCAGATCCAGGGCAGGGTTTGCCAGGGCTACCCTTCATGGATTCCTGGAGTCTACCTCTAGACCATCACCTAAACCTCAGCTTTGGCACTCACCCATATGCAGAATACTGCAACATTGGAATAGAAGGGCATAGAAAAGTTGTGTAAAGTCTTACCATAGCCATAGATGTCCTTCTCTTCCATGTTGCAGTATTCCTATCAACCCTCCTTCCCCTCTTGTCAGCTAATTACTTCCCTTTCTGGATGGCAATGATATGGCATTGCCCTTACAGGACTGACTCCAACTGGGACTACTGTTCTGAGGGCTGGTGCCTGCCAATGTCAGCTTTATGGCCCACAAACTCTTGTCCACGTCAGATGTCTCACACACCACAAAGGGACTGAAAGCTTTTGGATAATGGCCGTACATACACGAGACTGAAGGGTAAACCCATATGCAGAATACTGCAACATGGAAGAGAAGGACATCTATGGTAATGGTAAGATTTTACGCAACTTTTCTTTGTGTTTTGTAGCTAGTCTGAGTTTGTGGTATGTCTTTGTTTTTCTGATGTCCATTTTCAGTTTCTTATCTAGCTGTTTAATAACGTTCTTCATGTTTCACTGTTGCAGTCCTGAGCTGTGGGGATTTCCTGCTGTGGAAGCCCTTGGCTGGCCCAAATACCAGAATAAAAGTCTTCCCTCCTCCTATGATTGGCAGATGCACTTGACTGATGTCAGTACATTGGGTTATAAGTGGAGTCTGCCTACATCATAACCTCATTTCTTTCTTGCAGCCAGAGCCCAAAGCAGACAAAGCTGTACATGGTTGGTCAGACCGTGCCAGAGTGAAAACTGGTAAAAGCTAAGTACCTTGTTGGGAACTTTTTCCTTTTTCTAATCTAATATCAGAGAAAATTAACAACTGCCTCCATTGTGGTAAATCCCACACTGGGATTTTCATACCCTCTGTGTTACTTGTTTAGGCCCTTCACCCGATATCCCAAATTGTCATTTCTGTGCCCAGTTTGACTCCAGAACTATTAGGCATAGGGCAGACATTTTCAGCAAGAGTACTTAGCGATTCCCCTTGTGGGATGGCATCCATTCCACATCCTGATGTTGATCTGACTAAATGCAAATGGCCTAAGCTTAGGTATTCCGAACACAACCACTCACCACCAGATAGCCTACATGATTATGATTGGTTATTGCGGAAGTCTGAGAGGTGCCTTTGCAGCCCCCTCTGGGAATCGAGTTAACAGATAAGGCCTCTACCGACTGCCTTTTTGAGGGCGGAATGCCATTGGAGCCCCCTACACTGTCACCAGTAGCTGAACACCATTCGGCCGTCAAGTCCAAGTCCAGTAAGCAGGCCTCGGCTCTGGCCAACACAGCTCTACCATTATACCTCAGAGGTATGAGTTTGTGTTTCTGACGTCCCCAGGCCAAAACAAAAATATACGACTAGGAAATCTTCTTTCCATCCCTTCCAGCTTTCAGTGTCAAAAGGAATTAATTAAATTGGCAGAGGACCTGCTTTCCCTGGTAAGGGGCAGACCACCCCCCACCCCTCCCTACCCCAAATCTACCTCTGGGAAAGGGGGGAAAAGACACTAGCCCAGAGGTTCTTACTGACCCCTTTGAGACCAGGTGGGACTCAGACCAGGAGGGTTCAACCTTTGCAGATGACCCTTCCTTGTCTTCCTTTCAGGAATCTGACTCTGAGGAAACTTTACCTTCAGCCTCCCCTCCAGAGGACATATGCTTTGGGGAAACTTTACTCCCCCTTGAACTTTTACATTGGTAAGAACAAGATTATCCCCTACCCAAGAAAAGAGTCTGGGAATTCTTCCTCCTCCCAGAACTGAAACCCTTGTCAGTACCCCCAGTTTTGAAGGTGGTTGATGATGTCTTTCTAGAATCCTCTTTAAGACAAGACTTCCTTCCCCTTGCACCCAGAAAATCTGACACTTTCTACAGGGTTATGGTTTCAAATAAGCACCTTTTCAGTAACCCTTCAACAGTTCCACAAATTTTTGGTCCTGGACACCAGAACCAGCACTCTCAAGAATCTCCTACCCAGTGATATGCAGGGTGGAATCCTTGAAAGATTTGGCAAGAAAGTATACACTTCTGCCACACTATCTATGAAGGCAGTGAACTGCCAATTCCATTTAATAAAACACCAAGAGTCAATACTGGATCAGATGAAGCAAAAACTTTTGACCATTGAAAATAAGGCCTTATCTCAAGAATTCACGGACATTTCTCAAGTGATCAACCATTCCTTGCATTGTAGGTTTGATGCATTACAGGTTGACAGCAGGGCCGCAGCCACTAGGCCTGTCATTAGGAGGCATGCATGGCTAAGAGAGCAAGACCTCCTAGAGCATGTAAAGTCCAAACTTTTAGATGGTTCCTTGGATAAGGAATCACTCTTTGGCCCACAAGCAGTAGCTATTCTCAAAGAGGTGGAAGACAGAGCTAAGTCAAGGCAGACAACCAAATAACTAACCCACCAATCTCTGCACTTTTTCTTCCCGACCCACTGCAGGCCAAAGGAAGGCCCGCAGGCTGAGGGACCACATTCAGTGCCAGGGACTCGGCCAAGACTACTTATCTATTCCATCACCAGGGACTTCCTCTACCCAGGTCTCTAGGAGGGAGCAGTAGTGATCCTTTCATAGCATGTACTCCTACCCCCCCCCCAAAAAAAAAAGAGAATGTCACTTTTCAGACAATCTGGCGCTTTCTCTTTTTCAGTCTTAGGACTTCTCTCTGTCCTTTTCAGGTGTTTTAACCTTCACCTCTCTTAAACTATGTCCTACACTAAGGGATTCTTAGGGACCCTCTCCTCTAAGTGCGCTTCTTGCTGGTTCCCAGTAGGGGATCTAGCTGAGGATTACTAGGCCTTTAGCTAACTCCAAATTTTAACTTGTTCAGTGCACCCTGGGGACTTTGTCACTAACATGGTACTACTCAGCTCAGTCTTGGTTACAAACAGATCTTAGTTTCTTCACAACACCCTAAGATTGAGACTTGGTATATTGGTTAAGGTTTTGATTCACTGACACAAGGTGCAGAGTTTCGGAATTGGGGAAGACACAGATTGGCTTGTCAAGAAAGCTGGCCTACTAATCGGCTAGGAACCCGGAATCTGAAGCTCACCCTCAAACAAAATTCGGTTCTAGGGTGGGACCCCTTTGGACCCTAACATTCCTGCTCCAGGCAAGCTGGCTCCCCTGACAAACAGTTCGATGCTCTGCAGACAGGCTGGGAATGTGACATAAATCCTTGCAGCAACACAGTTGACCCCATTTTCCCTGTGAAAAAGAAACATTAAACCAAGCATGTACCTAGTCCTGCATAAATTTCTTTGGATAGGAGTAGCTGACTGGGATTGATTCACGGTTTGACTCAGGCTATTGATTCTTCTTATAGAATAGTTTCTGGTAAAAGAAAGAGGGATGCCTCCTTTCCTGAAGAGATTCTAGATTCTGAATTTGAGCAGAATGATGCAGGAATGGATTCAGGGTTTTGTCCTCAAATTTCTGATTCAGACTCAGAGGAGAGCTCAGTTTCTAATTGTCCATAATGGAGGTTTCTCTTTCACTCAGACTATTGATAGAATGTCCCAGTGTTTTCAGTGGGAGAACACTGAGGTGTCTTAATCCCCCCAAAAAGCACTACGAGTTGTTACAGAAGGATTTTTCAGAACCTACACGTATTCCTCCTGTCTCTTCTCATTTAGAAGATTTGTGTCTTATTGCCTGCAATCTTCCTTATAGTCATCTAGCTGTCCCTAAAAAGGCAGATATGATGTATAAAGTTCTTCGATCTTTCAGTGTTTATACACTATTCCCAAACCTGACCTAGCAGCATTAACCTTAGTTGATTCTTCTATTGCTAAGCACTTATTTAATTCCAGTCCTACTCTTTCTACTAAGGATAGGAAAATTATTAGTATGTATGGGGAAAAAGTATATATTTCTGCAACTTTGAATGTCAGAATTGTAAATTGTTAAGCTCCTATGTTAAGGTTTATCCTGACATATTGTGAACGCATGAGGAATGTTTTATCTACAATTTCTTCATCTCTAGAAAAAAATCTGCATTAACCAACTTATTTTCTTGTTGCACAGGCCACTACTCATTGTTTGCAGTGAGTGTATGACTCTGTTGGTCTATGACCACTGGTACAGTTTTAAGGAGGTTTGTTTGGCTACATTCTCAGAACCTTCCAGTTGTTGTTGGTTGTGTCTTTCGGCTTTTCCCGGTTCCAGATGATGATAAAAATGAGATTTTAAATTCTCCCTTGGATAGGGATTCAGTGTTTGACCTCTCAGCTGCAGAGGTGATCAAAACGTGTGATGAAAGGGGGTGAGCTATCCAGGGAATCTCTATGATTTTCAACCTTTCTTCTCCAAATTGTCCAAGGAATTTTCTTTCTCCTCATCCAGTTTGGACAAAAAATCAGAATAAACAGTCTCAACAGAATTCAGGTAAACACATGTTTAAGAAGTGGCAAGGAGGTTCCAAAAAGAAGTCTCAAACCTCCCAAAACCAAAGACTCTAACAAGTCTGAATTATTCAAGAGACCTTGTGACTCTTTCCCACCTTGACCCTCTTTCTCTTCCAGTAAGTCTGAATATCCATGTTTCTGTTTGACAACAGATTGTTTCAGACAAATGCCTTCTGAAAATCATTTGTCAGGGTTACAGATGGCCGTGGGAGGAAATTCCACTTTTCCAGGGAGCCGTTCCTCATCCTGTAGATCAGACTGTTTTGTTTCCACCTGTTCTTCATCACATACTGTGCCAGGGAGTGATAGAACCAGTTCCTCCTTCCCGGGGGGGGGGTTGTTCAAGGATGTTCCTAGTTTCAAGAAAAAGTGCCAGGAGACCAGTTCTGAATCTTTCATTCCTAAACCTGTTTGTGATGGTGTCCAGATTCAAAATTGTAATTTCACAACCTGTTGCCTACTCTTCCTCTTGCTTTTCCTGGTAACACTTTGATGCTTATCATCACATTCCTATTCATCAAGACTTCAGGTGTTTCTTAATGTTTTGTGTGTCTGGATCACATTATCTTATTCTGTGCATTGCTCTTTGGACTGTTCACTGCACCAAGAGTGTTCATAAAGTGTCTATCTCGCTCCAGATGTCCTTCATGGATGCATCTGCAGTCATAACAAGTGGGTTGTCCTGTCGTCAGGCAGCCTGCAGTGCTGATGTCCATCTCTGCTGGTCAAGCAGAAGCTGTTGGTCGGATCCAGAGATTACTTCACCGAATACTACTTGAAGACTTGGGGACTCTTTCAGCCGATGCCTCAGAAAACGTTAACAATTGCTTAACCTGTGGGAAACACACACCTCCTAAACTTTTCCACCCTTCCTGTCTCCCTCGTTTGGGCCCAGCCCAAGCAGCCTGTTACCTGTGCCTCTTTCAACAGAACAGTTTTGGATCCTCCTACCCAATCTTCGAAAACTGCTCAAAGTACAGCTGAACCTATTCTTACAACTGAGGCCCCTGCTACAATTCTTGAATCGACCTCAGAAATTTTACCCACTACGGTGGTTGACTTATCAGACACCATCCCCTTGGATGTCTCTACCCCAGCACGTGGTGCTGCTAGGCCTCCAGCAGCCATGTCCATTAAGGCCTTCGCCAGGGCTAAAGCAGCCAAGACTACTAAATCAGTGCCTGTTAAACCCCCTCATCCAGGCCCTCTTCTAGTTCTCAAATGCTTTCTTTGGCAGAAGATTTAATTTCTTTAATTAGAGGATCTCAATCTCACCCAGACAGGGCCTCTCAGCCCCAGAGAAGAGACCTAGGGCAGAGCCCCTGAGCCAGTGTCTTCTGATGATTCTGCTGATGAATCAGACATAACTGACCAGCCTGAGGCTCCCTTCTCCAATTTTGAAGATTCTGATGCTGAAGAATCCATTCCAGCTGCTTCCCCACCAGAAGAATTCTCCTTTGGGGAAACCTTGCATGCCATGCGAGAACAGTTCCAATGGCAGCAACAGGATTTTTCAGACTCCAGAAAAGACTTTGGACCTTTCTGCTCCTCCCACAGCACAGGCCCTTAGCTATACCTCCTGTTCTCTCTGTGGTGGATGATGCTTTCAATGATGTTTGAGATTCTTTACCCCAGCCCCTGCCAAACCAGACAGATTTTACAGGGTGCCAGATACTCATCACCACCTTTACAAGGCCCCTCTTGCAGACCCAGAAACTATATCCCAGGGTCCCAAGGCAGTAGCCGACCACAGCTAAAACCCTATTCCTTCTGAAAGGGAAGCAAGGTCACTAGACAGATGGGGTAAAAGGTCTACACTTCAGCTACTCTCTCAGCTAGAGCTTTAAACTGTCAGTTTCACATGATACAATACCAAGAGTTTATGCTTGATCAGTTAACTAAAAAGCTAACTACTGATGAATCTCTTGATAAGAAATATGTATTAGAGATGGTAAATAACATACAACAGGTTAGCAACCATTCCTTAAAATGTGGCTATGATGCACTGGAGGCTTCATTTAGATCAGCCATGACAGGCACAGTGATAAGAAGACATGCATGGCTAAAGGAACAAGCTTGGATCATGTTAAAGCTAAGTTGCTAGATGCTCCTATGGACAAGACAAGTTTGTTTGGTACACCTGCCCAGCAGGTTATGAAGAAAATGGAAGAAAAGGCAAAATCTGTTCAAACTGTTAAAGATTTCCTGCAGGTTCAACCCCAAGGTTTAGCAGGAACTGGCCTGCCAAAATTGGTCCTTTCCTGACTCCACAAAATTTCAAAGGGGCAGGAATAGGCGTTCCAGAGGCAGAAACCAATCCAGAGGAGGTGCCTACAGAGTGGCAAGGTAACAACAGAGGCACAGACACAGCCACTGCCACTACATCAGCACAACCACAGTGACTTAATCCTAAATCCGCCTACCAGGGAACAAATAGCAGCTCCTCTAGGCGGAAAGTTAACCTTATTTTCAAAGAACTGGCACTACATAACAAAAGACAAGTGGATTTTACAAACCATAGATCAAGGTTACGGTTTCACTTCCACACTTTACCAGTCAAAAGAGGAATGCCAAATCTACCTCCAAATCAAAAACAGAGGCTCTACCAGATAATGGAGTTAGCAGACGTGACAGCTGGGGAAAGAGTGCCAACAGCAGAACAAGGGAAGGGGTTCTACTCCAGGCTATTCCTAGTTCCAAGAAAGGAAAAAGTTGGAGACCAATTACCTGTCCACCTTAAATACATACATCATTGTCCCAAAATTCAAAATGCTGACCCTACAGCAACTTCTTCCCATGCTGGGCAAGGAGTCTTGGCTGGTAACTCTAGATCTCAAGGAGGCACCAATCTGCAGAAGATACCTCAGATTTCTTGCAGGATCAGAGCACTATCAATTCTCAGCATTGCCCTTTGGCTTATCTACTGCCCAGAGTATTCACAAAATGCCTGGCATCAGTAATTCAAATTTACCCATACCTGGACGACTGCCTGCTACAAGGGGACAACAAAAGCAAGCTGACAACAGATTTACAAAGGGTCATTTACTTGCTACAAGGACTGGGATACACAGTCAATTTACAAAAGTCAAGGCTGATACCATCCCAAACAAGGACATTCTTGAATTGGACACAGTACAACAAATGGCATTCCTGACTACAGAAAAACAAAAGAACTTCCTCTTTACTTCTTGGCACTAACAAAACTGAACAAGTTAACAGCAAGAAAATTTCTACAGGCCTTGGGCTTCATGGCATCATGCATAATCTTGGTCCCATTTGCCAGACTACATATGAGGAAACTACAGTGGTACCTAAAGAATTTATGGTCCCAACACAGACACAGTCTAGAAACAGAAATCCCACTAATTCCATGCTTAAAACAGGAGTTCCTATGGTGGGCTCAGGCATGCCAGTCAAACCCAGGCCTGCCCTTCCGCAGATGTCAACCAAGCCAGACCATCACAACAGACGCTTCAGACCTAGGATGGGGGCCCACATGCTGGACAAATGCGTGCAAGGATTGTGGACACAGGATCAACTTCACCTGCACATCAATCTAAAAGAAATGCTGGCAGTAAAACTGGCAATCCAAAAGTTCAAACCATTCCTCAAAGAGGGCCAGTTGATGATAAGGACAGACAACACCACAGTCATGTGGTACATCAACAAACAGGGAGGCACTCATTCATACCCCTATGCAGAATGACCTTGGAGCTGTGGACCCTGGCACTCAGCTACAACATTCAGTTACAGGCAATATTTGTACGGGGAAAAAACAATACTGTAGCAGACATACTAAGCAGAACCACATGGAAGCTGCACCCGGACATCTTCAAGACCATCTCAAAGAAATGGGGAATGCCACAGATAGACCTATTCGCATCACCTCTCAATCACCAGCTCAAAAAATTCTGCACAAGGACATTCCACCCACTAGCATGGAAAGTGGACTCACTCTCCTTCAACTGGAAAGGCCTAACAGCATATGCATTCCCTCCTCTTCCTTTGATACACAAGGTACTACTAAAAATCAAGGAAGAACGTCCAAGGATAATCCTGATAGCCCCAAACTGGCCAAGACAACACTGGTACCCACTACTGAAGAGCATGTCTCGGAACAACATGTGGCCAATACCCCCTGATGCCTTTGATGTTAACTCAGAACAACTACAGCATCATACATCCAAACCTAAAAACGCTGCAACTGACTGCATGGAACATCACATAGCAGCAGCTAATCCAGAACTTTCCCAAAGAGTTAAAGACATTATTCTTGAAGCGACCTTCAACAAGAAAGAACTATGCTGGAAAATGGAAAAGGTTTGTCATTTGGAGTACCGAAAGAGGAAAAGATGTGTCAAACATAGATATGCCTAACATTCTGGAGTATCTGGCGAACTTCTTCATTCAGGCCTGTCCTACTCCTCCATCAAGATACATGCATCAGCTATTTCAGCAGAATACAGCTTTGATCCTCCTGTTTTTTTGCTCAGGCAGTTCCTCAGAGGAATCAAGAATGTAAAACCTCCAAGGAAACCACCATTACCAGCTTGGGACTTAAACTTTGTGCTAGAAAAGTTGACACTAGCACCCTTTGAACCAGCAGCAACAGCAGACCTACAACACCTGTCATGGAAAACTGCTTTCCTACTGGCAATTACTTCAGCAAGGAGGGTTTCAGAACTACAGGCCTTAATGGCAGTGCAACCCTTCCTAATCTTCCACCAAGATAGTGTCCTTGAGGACTAATCCTACATTTATGCCTAAGGTGGTATCCAGAGTATCTTTAAACCAGGCAATCCACCTACCTTCCTTCTTTCCCAACCCACAAAACAGAGGGAAAGAATACTGCATACCTTGGATGTAGCTACTACTTGGACAGAACAAAAATAGCAGAAAGACTGACCAACTTTTTGTAGCCTATGCAACAGGAAGGGAAGGAAAAGCTATTTCCAAACAGACAATCTCCAAATGGATAGGAAATTGCATACGATACTGTTACTCCTTCCATGGAAAACCAATTCCACAGAACATAAGACCTCATTCTACAAGGGCAGCAGCCACTACCACAGCCTTCTGTGGCAACCAAAGACATTATTGAGGCGGCTACTTGGACCTCTACATTTGCCAAGCATTATAATTTGCCTGTTTATTCCAGATCGGGAGCAGGGTTTGCCACTGCTGTACTGCAAGGGATCTTAAACACACCATAATCTACCTTTATCCTCCTCCCTAGTTGGCTATGGTATTCTACCGACTGCAGATGCATCCATGAAGGACATAGTACAGTTTTGTACCTACCATAAATGTAGATGTCCGAACTGGATAGCATCTGCAGTCAGGATTACCCTCCCTCCTTCCCTCTGTGGTACTCCTAGGGTGTTTACCCTCCTAATAGCTAGCTGTTGGGGAGTCTTTTATGGTGTATTTGTTTGTATATATGTACATATATGCTTATTGTTGTGTTTACCTCTATCTATTTGGAAACATTGGCATCTATCCAAATTTTACCCTGCAAGAGGGCTACTGGCATCTGGGGCAAGAAACACTGAGGAAAATGGGGCTGATGCTTTTATACCGAAGACCAGCAGAGCGACTGCAGGGCTGCCTGACGACAGGACAACCCACTTGTTATGACTGCAGATGCTATCCAGTTCGGACATCTACATTTATGGTAGGTACAAAACTGTACTTTATAGCTCATTGCAGGTTGAAGAGTATCCAGATTTTTCCGTATTTAGATGACTTGCTTGTCTTTGAATTATCTTTTTCAAAATGTCAGGAATCTCTCTCTCTCAGGTGAGAGATCTCTTGCACAAGCTGGGATTCCAAGAGAACAATCAAGTCATTCTTGACTCCTTCATACTGGATTCTGTTCTTGTGATGTCAGCTAGACAACTCAGTTCAAAGAGTTTTTCTTCCACTGGAAGTATATATTTTTATTTCAATCTATTTCTCAGGTTTTCTACTCAGACTTCAGTCACTGTGAGGGAACACAACAGGATTTTGGGTCTCATGGCATCTATGATTCTCATGATACCACTGGCAAGACGTCACATGAGAAAGATAAAGTGGTATCTGAAATCTCTCTGGTCCCAGCATTAACACCCTTTATCTTTTCAGACTGCAGTGCTGGTGTTTGTCAGAAGAGAAATCACTTGATGGAGACAACAGATATCTTTAAATCAAGGTCTCCCCTTCTCCTACCTTGCTGCAAATCAGTCAGTCATCATGGATGCTTCAGACTTTCCTTGAGGAGCATTTTCAGTTAAGATAAAAGTGCAGGGGGTGTGGGACTCCCAAGGACAGATGCAAGCACATAAATGTCAAGGATATTGCCCTGGTCAAGGCACTCAATTCCCTGAACTATCTTTGGACCCAGGACCTCTTCAAGTGGTTACAGACAATAACACAGTGATGTGGTACACCAACAACAGAGGATGAACCAGGTCATACCCCCTTCGCAGACTAGCTGTGTTAGCTTCAGATGTAGTTCACAGCACACACTCATTCTGCAGGCATCCTACATTCCATCAGTGCAAAATTGTGTGACTGATGGGACTGAGCAGGACCAGGGGAGGCCCTCACAAATGGAAACTAGATCTGGTGGTCTTCCACGATTTGCTCCATCTGTGGGAGTTCCTCATGTAGACCTAATTGCCTCCTCCTTGAACTATCAACTGGCAAAATTCTATTCCAGAACACCATGTAAGAAGGCCTGGCAGGCAGATGCCTTTTTTTTCCTTTGGAAAGGAATGTCCCTGTATGTCTTTCCACTAATATCTAGGATACTTCTGATTATTCAGAAGGAATCCCCCAAGATTATTGTGGTGACTCCCTTCTGTCCCAGGCAGCCATGGTTCTCCTTTCTTTTGGAAATGGCTGGGGCAATTTCTACAAGTTTCCTCACAGAATGGGTCTACTTACACAAGAACAGGGGAGTTTGATGCAACCAAATATCTGTCATCTTCAGTTGACTAAACCAGAATAAAAACTGAGGGACAATAAACACGGCTATGTAAAATACACCAAAGGTTTTTATTATGACTTAGTAAGTGCTTTCGCATTGATCTCAACACTTCATCAGACTTTAAAAATATACAAACTGACTCTCTCTACTTAAAATCCAAACAAAAAATCAGAGACTGATTCCAATTATGACATCATAACAAGCTATCCAATCAGCTATACAAACTGTAACAGCAAATTAAACAGCATATTATCTACCAATATGTATTAAAAAATAAAGCAACTATAATTTCTAATATAACTTAAGTATAAAAACAAAAACTACTTATCTACTCATCAGCTAGTTCTAACAGTACATATGTGCTTTGTCATGGTAGAATATACAAGTCCAAAACCATTACATTATAGTTCTGTGAGACTCAAAAAAGGACAGTCACATCAATTGATTGACAGGATTGCATAATACAATGAGTGAATATGTAATGTCTTGTATATACTTGCTTCATTTAGCTCTCTACATAAAGAAACCGTATAAAAGGAGGTGAAAAGAGTGTCAGAATGATGTTTATGAAGCTGGAAATTGATGGTGTAATGATGAATATTGTTAGTGCATATGCTCCGCAAGTTGGATGAAAAAGAAAAATTTTGGAGTGAGTTGGATGAAGTGGTGGTGAGTGTACTCAGGGGTGAAAGAGTGGTGATTGGAGCAGATTTCAATCGGCATATTGGTGAAGGGAACAGTGGGGGTGAGGAAGTGATGGGTGTTAAGGAGAGGAATGCAGAAGATCAGATGGTAGTGGATTTTGCAAAAATGATGGACATGGCTGTGATGAGCATGTATTTTAAGAAGACAGAGGAGCATAGGGTGACGTACAAGAGTGGAGAAAGATGCAGATTAGGTGAATTTTATCCTCTGTAGGTGGGCCAGTCTGAAGGAGATTAGATACTGCTAAGTGGTGACAGGGGAAAGTGTAGCTAAACAGCATAGGATCGTGGTCTGTAGGATAAGGTTGGTGATCAAGAAGAGGAGAAGTGTGAGGGTAGTGCCAAGGAGCAAATGGTGGAAGTTGAAAAAGAGTGATTGTGAGGTGGAGTTCAGAGAAGAGTTAAGATGGGCACTGTGTGGCAGTGAAGAGTTGCCGAATAGCTGGGTAACTACAGCAGAGCTGGTAGTGTTGACAGCTAGAAAGGTACTTGGTGTGACATCTGGATGGAGGAAGGAGGACAAGGAGACCTAGTGGTCGAACGAGGAAGTACAGGAGAGTATACAGAGAAAAAGGTTGGTGAAGAAGTGGGATTGTCAGAGATAAAGAAAGTAGACCGGAGTATAAGGAGATGAGGCGTATGGCAAAGAGAGAGGTGGCAAAGGCTAAGGATGAGGTATATAGAGAGTTGTATGAAAGTTTGGACAGTAAGGAGGGAGAAAAGGACCTGTTCCAATTGGCTAGATAGAGGGACCGAGCTGGGAAAGATTTGCAGTAGGAAAGGGTGATAAAGGATAAAGAGGGCAACATATTCACAAGCGAGGAGAATGTGTTGAGCAGATGGAAAGAGTACTCTGAGGGGCTGATGAATGAAGAGAATGAGAGAGAGAGAGAGAAGGTTAGATGATGTGGGGATAGTGAATCAGGAAATGCAATGGATTAGCAAGGAGGAAGTAAGGACAGCTATGATGAGAATGGAGAATGGAAAGGCCGTTGGTCCAGATGACATACCTGTGGAAGCATGGAGGTGTTTAGGAGAGATGGCAATGGAGTTTTTAACCAGATTGTTTAATGAAATCTTGGAAAGTGAGAGGATGCCTGACAAGTGGGTAAGAAGTGTTTTGGTACCAGTTTTTAAGAATAAGGGTAATATGCAGAGCTGTAGTAACTACAGAGGGATAAAATTGATCAGTCACAGGATGAAGTTATGGGAAAGAGTAGTGGAAGCTAGGTTACGAAAGGAGGTGATGATTAGTGAGCAGCAATATGGTTTCTTGCTGGGAAAGAACACCACAGATATGATGTTTGCATCCCCTCAATATTATGTTTTCACTGGTCAGGTCAGACCATATAGCTGTTTTCAAATAAATAAATAAATAAACCCCAACTAACCCTGGAACATTTAGTAATTATTCTTAGGCAAACTTCAACTATTAAGTGACACCCTAGCAAATTTCAGTTCTCCCAAACTTTGAAACATTGCTGCCTGTCTGTACAGTCATGTTAAGGGCTGCATAGAAATAGCTATAGCTATCCAGTATAAGCACAAGACAGATTCAAAAAAGCAAGCCACTCTGTTGAAATCCAAGCATCAAACGGATCTCTAACAAAATGAAGAAAATCATGGGAAACTTCAGGAAGTGCAATACTAAGCAAGGTAAAAACTCCCTTATCAATATAAACAAGCAACTAATCAAGTCTACTAAAAGCCATATACGAGGTAAAAATAGCTTCCCAGGATAAGCCATTCACAATGTATTCCACAGCTGTGGCAGCAACCTCATATGCAGTGAACTAAACTGTGTTGAACAAAGTGTAAATGGAGACACCTATACTGAGCCAGAAGATGTAGCAAATCTACTTGCAGACAAATTTAGCTCCAGTTTTACCCACCCCATCCTCCCCTCAGGAAATGCCCTCAACCTTAATTCCCCCAGTTATCACTGAGGAACAGGTCCTCAGTGCACTTTCCAAGACCAGCGTATTAATGGGCCCCACTAGTATCCCAGGATGTCCTCTTAATAGCATGAAACATGACCTTTCAGGATCACTAAAATCACTATTTAACCACAGCCTTCAAACAGGGTTCATGCCAAACGAATGGAGGATTGCAGCTGTCATCCCTCTGCACATGGGCGGGCTATCCATCTACCCAGGTAATTATAGACCCATGAATCTGACTAGTCTCATATGCAAAGCCATGGAAAGAATTATCATGGAAATGATAAACAATGACATAGGAAACCAGATCCAACCCAGTTTGGTTTTGTCAAGTGCAGGTCATGCCATCTTAGTCTGTTGGATGTCTTCGAGAAGATCACCAAAATGGTGCATACTGCCTACCCTGACCCGGGCAAAGCATTTGACAAAATATCCCACTGTAGCATTGTAGACAAACACATGCAAATAGGTATAAACTCCTATGTCATTATAAAAAATATATTCCACAAATCCACCACTTCAACAAACCGTATACTAAGAAAAACAAAAAAAGCAGAAACACAGCAGAACTGTTTGATTTTCCTTTACTTCAATCCACTGGTACCTCAGCCATTCGCTTTCAATGGACAATATGCAGTTACAAAAAACCATCTTTATATACAAAGGTTCAAACCCCAATTAATACAATTAAATAACTAATTGAAAAATTGCATCTTGTTTAAAATGCTGCATACACTTTTTTTTCAAGTACTACATGCGCATTTTATTAAATACAGACATCCTAAACATTTTAAATAAGTAATTTTAAACTATTTCTAATATAAACTATCAAATATTAATTGATGAACTTTTTAAAAAAATATAGCTAACATTTATAACTAATATTTGTAACAGACTGAGCATGACAGTAAAAACCTCATTAATTCCTGACTAAGGAGAATGTTAGGAAATTGTATGCTGCAAAATCTGTTGATCCAATGTGTTATGCATTGCCTAAAATACATAAAAATCTAAGCAGCCCGCCTGGTAGGCCCATCATCTCAGCGGTAGGTTCGTATTTACAAAATGTGGGTTTGTTCCTGGATTCCTTATTGAAGACATATTTAAGTAAGATACTTGCTCATGTTAAAAATACTGAAGGGTTGTGTAAGGTGTTTAATGCAGTGGAATGGTGTGATGATTGTTATTGGGCTGTTATAGATGTAAATTCACTCTACACCAACATTCAGACCAAATGGGGTCTTGATGCCATTTGGAACAGTATGGGTGATGGGCCTAAAACTGCTTTTGTAATCCGGCTGCTTGAATGTTTCCTTACTCATAATTACTTTAAATTTGATAGTGATGTATTTTTGCAACATAAGGGAACAGCTATGGGGGGCTTCCTATGCTCCAACGTATGCTATCTTGTATATGGGGTACTTTGAAAAGTTGTTCGTTTATTGTTCTAAATTTTTTAAAAAACATATTGATTTACAAACGCTTTATAGATGACCTTATTTTTTGTGTAGGGGTGATGTTAGTGAATGTGATCGTTTTTTTAGTGGGTTAAATTCAAATAATCGTGGTTTAAAGTTTTCCATGAAAAGAGGTGAATCTTGCATTAAATTTTTGGATGTAGTACTTTATGTGGATAACAATAGAATTCAGTACAAACCATTTAGGAAGAACGCATCAGTTAACAATTTCTTGCATGCGGATAGTATGCATCCTCCCCACTTGTTAAAATCAGTGCCCCTGGGTGAATTTAAGCGCATTTGTCGAAACACTTCTGAAGAGAGATTTAAAAAGATATTTGTGAGGGAAGCTAGTGATAGACTTGTTAAGCGAGGCTACAAGGTTGAACATTTAAATCAGGCGTTCAGTGAGGCATTGGAAATAAAATCTGGGCAAAAAGCTATGGGAAGCTATAAATTTGTTATGAATAGGGATTCAGTTACCAGTGCTTCTGATGAAAAAATGCTCTTTGTTTCTCGATACTCTGTTTTTTCAGAGGTAATGAGAAGGGCACTTTTGGACCTCTGATATATTATCTGTGAAGATGTCACAGTTGACAATTTGTTTCCAAAATATGTTAGATTTTCATATGGTAGATGTGCCAATTTAAAAGAATTATTGAATATGCCCTTAACCAGAGCTGATGTAGGTGTTTCTGCTTGTAGACACTGCAAGGTATGCAGTTATATTAAAAATATTTCTGGTACATTTATTAATGGTAGAAAATTCACCTACAGGGGCAATTTTGGATGCAATTCTTGTGGGGTAGTTTATATCGTGAGGTGTGGTTGCACAAATGTAAAATGGTATATTGGTCAGCCAAAAAGAGCAGTAAAAGTTAGGATCATGGAACATTTGAGGGACATTATCAATGGAAACTTTGAGTCCAGTGGCTGAGCATTTTGTGAATATTCATGGGGGTAGCACTATTTCCTTTTTCTTTAGCATTTTGGCACAACCTGTGTTGGTTGGGGGGGGGGTGATATGGTGAGGAGATTGAATGAGTTAGAAAGTAAGTTCATTCTCAACTATGGAACATTGTTTCCTAGGAGTCTTAACCTTGAGGTAAATATATGAAATTTATAAGCTTTTCATATTTATTAATTTATAAATGTATGAATTAATGAGGTTTTTACTGTCAAGGCCAACGTCAAGGGCCTGTGGGTGATCGAGTTTGTAGATAATTACAAACTGTGCACAGTCATAAAATCCCCCAGTGACACAAATAACCCCAAGAAGGACCGACATAGATTAATAGTGGATGCCAGACCCATGATCTAAATCTGTGCCAAGAAATGCATAATAGCATCATTAGGAAGATGGCTACCTTTGGAAGCTGCCACATTTATAATACACCCCTAAGAGTAGACCAATTGGTCAGGGATTTGAGAACACATGTAGACAGTAACTTAGCCTTTGACTGTGGTAGTGGGGAAATTATTTTATATTGTTCAACTTATAAGGAAAGGTATGGCATCTAGGTCTAAGGGTGCTATTGTTCCTCTGTGCTCTTCCCTTATCAGACCAGTCATTGAGTATAACACCCACTTTGGTACATACATGATCAGGCATATACAACAACTGGTGCATCCACAAATGTTCCTCACAAAAAAAAAAAATACATGGCTTAACATTACAGACTTCCTCAAAACCCTGTCCCTGTACTCAGTCTCCCACAGATTTCTGAGAGACTTTCTATGCCTGGCCTACAAAGCATCCTTCGAACCCGGTCTGATGGACCCTGTTGCGCATCTACAGAATAAATAGCACAAGAATTACTCACTGTCGGAACCTAAACCTCATCTGCAACATAAATAGGACATGTTGGAAGGACAGGTATGTGTGTCAGAGACTAGCCACTCTTTGGAACAGGCTTTCCAGTTATGTGAAATAGAATTCTTCCCTAACCCAGTTCAAGGGTAACTTGGTCCAGTAGATAGGGAATCGAAGCTTACACTCATGCCCAATCCTACATATGCTCCTTAGAAGGGTATCAAACCTTGTCGGATACATTTGGGAAAAATGGCTAAGCTTAAAACAGCCTCCTGGAGTCGTTGTCGTAGTAATCACCTACGAACCTAAGACTTTTCCTTTGTAATGGGCAACCCAACCACCTGGCTAAAGAGCCTGTTGACATATTTCTTAACTGCAACAAGCTTCAGAGGCATATACCATCTGAACAGTCTGTGGCCTGCACTGATAGTTTCTAATCCACAGGCACTGCTGTTAACTCCTTGTCAACCTCCTTCATCTTGTAAAATGCCTGCTTAGTCTTTATCTGAGAAAATGTAGGTAAAAGTTGTAAGGAAAAATATCATCTGTTCCCTGTAGTATCCTCATCAGTTTTGTGAACCTGCCAGATCCATTTAAGAAAAGCTTATCAGAATGACAATTCCTTCTGTCCCTCTACAGTAGTGTGAATAAGTGAGTCATGGTATACCCGCTTTTAGCAAGGTGTTTTATTTTTATCGACAGCATTAGGTATAGATTTTGTAACCAAATTATTGATGGCTTAAATTGTTTAATGTATCTAAAGATTCAATACTATCTATTGGGATTGCTAGAGCTGTTTATATTCCAAGCCACAAGACTTGATTGTTCTGTCTTGCAAAGCATAAGTCATGGATTATCTCCTGATTTTCATTGAATACTCTCATTTGTTCAGGATCCCTGTCAGGACAGCGAAAGATTCCATTCAAAGTGATAACTTGCTGCACAGATTACTCACTATCTTAATTTATAGCTGCTCACCCCAGTTTTTCCATCCTTACACTTGCGAAAAGTATGCACAAATTGGTCACCCGCAAAGAGGACAATTAGAGTCCACTCCAAACTAAAAAGTGTAAGGGGGTAACCAGGAGCCCTAGTATTTGTAAAAGGAAGGTCAAATTGTGTGCAGAAAATCTGAGTCCTATTAAATGGGCTCGTTTAACTAATAGCAGAGTGACTTAAAATGAACACGGACTAGAGTTAAACTCACCCTGGTATTTCTTGTGATGTCCTTCATGGATGCATCTGCAGTCATAACAACTGGGTTGTCCTGTCGTCAGGCAGCCCTTTGGTCAGCCGGATTCCAAAGTCCGGGTCCGGCTTTGGCTGATGTCGCACTTCACCCGACGTCATCTCTGTTGGTTTTCGGGTATAAAGGCATCAGCCGACGCCATTTTCCTCAGTCTTTCTTGCCGCGTGGCGCCCGAAGCAGAAGCTGTTCACAAGTGCCGGTCGGTCAGATCCAGAGATTACTACTTCCGAATACTACTTCGAAGACTTCTAAAAGCTAAGTACCCCGTTGGGGACTCTTTCTTGCCTCAGCCGATGTCAGAAAAAGTCAATAACTGTTTAACTTGTGGGAAACAAATACCTCATAAAGATTTCCACTCTTACTGTTTGCCTTGTTTAGGCCCAGACCACAACGTAGCAGCCTGTTCAGCCTGTGCTACATTCAACCGATTTAACGCTTAGGCGTCGGTCGGAGTTTGCTGAACAGTTTTTCGGCTCAGATTTTGTGTACATTATGCCGTCGGATCCTCCGACTACCCAGATTGTTAAAAAACGCAAAGAAAAAGACCGACACTCGCGGTCCGTGGTTTCGGCCGAAACCATGGTTAAGCAAACCGCGAGTGTCTCGGTTTCGGCCGAAACCGAGAAAAACTGATCAAAGCACAGCTGAATCAATGACTACTACTGAGGCTCCTGCTACCTTACTTGAAACGGCCTCAGAAATCTTACCTACAGTGGTTACTAGTGACTTATCAGACACCATCCCTTTGGATGTCTCTACCCCAGCACGTGGTGCTGCTAGGCCTCCTGCAGCCATGTCTATTAAGGCCTTTGCCAGGGCTAAAGCAGCCAAATCTACTAAATCAGTGCCTGTTAAGCCCCCCTCTACTAGGCCCACTTCTAGTTCACAAATGCTTACTCTGGCAGAGGATTTAATATCCTTAATTAGGGGATCTCAATCTCACCCAGACAGGGCCTCTCAGCCCCCAGAAAAGAGACCTAGAGCAGAGCCCCCCGAGCCTGTGTCCTCTGATGATTCCGCGGAGGACTCTGATATTACAGACCAGCCAGAGGCTCATTTCTCCAATTATGAAGACTCAGATGCTGAAGAATCCATTCCAGCTGCTTCTCCACCAGAAGAATTCTCCTTTGGGGAAACCTTACATGCCATGCGAGAACAATTCCAATGTCAGGAACAGGATTTCTCATATTCTAGAAAAAGACTTAGGACTTTTCTGCACCTACCACAACACAGGCCTTTAGCTATACCTCCTGTCCTCTCTGTTGTGGACGATGCATTTAATGATGTCTGCACTGCACCAGATTCCTTACCTCCAGCCCCTGTCAAACCAGACAGATTTTACATGGTTCCAGACACTCATCACCACTTATACAAGGCCCCACTTGCAGACCCCAAAACCATATCCCAGGGGCCTAAGGCAGCAGCCTCGACCACAGCAAAAAACCCTATTCCTTCTCAAAGGGAAGCCAGGTCTTTAGACAGATGGGGCAAAAAGGTTTACACCTCCGCTACTCTCTCAGCTAGAGCTTTAAATTGTCAGTTTCACATGATACAATACCAAGAGTTTATGCTTGATCAGTTAACTAAAAAGCTATCCTCTGATGACTCTATAGATAAGAAATATATATTAGAAATGGTAAATAACATACAACAGGTTAGTAACCATTCCTTAAAATGTGGCTATGATGCACTGGAGGCTTCATTTAGATCAGCCATGACTGGCACAGTGATAAGAAGACATGCATGGCTGAAGGAACAGGTCTTACCGGATCATGTTAAAGCTAAGTTATTAGATGCACCTATGGATAAGGCCAGTTTGTTTGGTACACCTGCCCAGCAGGTAATGAAGAAAATGGAAGAAAAGGCAAAATCTGTACAAACGGTTAAAGATTTCTTGCAGGTTCAACCCCAAGGTTTAGCAGGAACTGGCCTGCCAAAAATTGGTCCTTTCCTGACTCCACAAGATCCCAAAGGGGCAGGAATAGACGCCCCAGAGGCAGAAATCAATCCAGAGGGGGTGCCTACAGAGGACGACAGTGGCAAGGTAATAACAGAGGCACAGACACAGCCACTGCCACTACAACAGCACAGTGACTTGATTCTAACTCCGCCTACCAGGGAACAAATAGCAGCACCATTAGGCGGAAAATTAACTTTATTTTCGAAAAACTGGCACTATATCACAAAAGACAAGTGGATTCTGCAAACCATAGACCAAGGATACCGGTTCCACTTCCACACTTTACCAGTCAAAAGAGGAATGCCAAACCTGCCTCCAAATCAAAAAAACAGAAGCTCTACAGCAGATAATGCAACTAACAAAGATGAGAGCTGTGGAAAAAGTGCCAATAACAGAACAAGGCAAAGGATTCTACTCCAGACTATTCCTAGTTCCAAGAAAGGAAAAAGCTGGAGACCTATTCTCGACCTGTCCATCTTAAATACATACATCATTGTCCCAAAATTCAAAATGCTGACCCTCCAGCAACTTCTTCCCATGCTGGGCAAGGAGTGCTGGCTGGTAACTCTAGATCTCAAGGAGGCATACCTGCACGTCCCCATATGACCAATTTGCAGAAGATACCTCAGATTTCTTGCAGGATCAGAGCACTATCAATTCTCAGCATTGCCCTTTGGCTTATCTACTGCGCCCAGAGTATTCACAAAATGCCTGGCATCAGTAATCGCCCACTGCAGACTACAGGGAATCCAAATTTATCCATACCTGGACGACTGTCTGCTACAGGGGGACAACAAAAGCAAGCTGACAACAGATTTACAAAGGGTCATTTACTTGCTACAAGCACTGGGATACACAGTCAATTTACAAAAGTCAAGGCTGATACCATCCCAAACAAGGACATTCCTGGGCGCGGAACTGGACACAGTAAAACAAATGGCAT
This sequence comes from Protopterus annectens, assembly GCF_019279795.1. NCBI lineage: Eukaryota > Metazoa > Chordata > Ceratodontiformes > Protopteridae > Protopterus > Protopterus annectens. The sequence goes on along the minus strand of NC_056726.1, from coordinate 671,561,404 downwards.
TCCTAACTGCAGAAAAACAAAAAGAAGTCCCTCTTTACTTCTTGGCACTAACAAAACAGAACAAGCTAACAGCAAGAAAAGTTCTACAGGCCTTGGGCTTCATGGCATCCTGCATAATCTTGGTTCCACATGCCAGACTACATATGAGAAAACTACAGTGGTTCCTAAAGAATTTATGGTCCCAACACAGGCACAGCCTAGAAGCAGAAATTCCTCTAATCCCATGCCTAAAACAGGAGTTCCTATGGTGGGCTCAAGCATGCCAGTCAAATCCAGGCCTACCCTTTCACAACTATCAAGCAAGCCAAACCATCACAACAGACGCCTCAGACCTAGGATGCGGGGCTCACATGCTGGACAAATGCGTACAAGGATTGTGGACACAGGACCAGCTCCATTTGCACATCAACCTAAAAGAAATGCTGGCAGTAAAGCTGGCAATCCAAAAATTCAGACCATTCCTCAAAGCAGGACATTTGATGATAAGGACAGACAACACCACAGTCATGTGGTACATCAACAAACAGGGAGGCACTCATTCATACCCCCTATGCAGAATGACTTTGGACCTTTGGAACCTGGCGCTCAGCTACAACATCCAGTTACAGGCAATATTCGTACCAGGAAAGGAGAATACTCTAGCAGACATGTTAAGCAGAACCACCTCGGATGCTCACGAATGGATGCTACACCCGACATCTTCAAGGCCATCTCAAAGAAATGGGGAATGCCACAGATAGATCTATTCGCTTCCCCTCTCAATCACCAGCTCAAAAAATTCTGCACAAGGACGTTCCACCCACTTGCATGGAAAGTGGACTCGCTCTCCTTCAGCTGGAAAGGTCTGACAGCATATGCATTCCCACCTCTTCCCTTGATACACAAGGTACTACTAAAAATCAAGGAGGAACGCCCAAGGATAACCCTGATAGCTCCAAACTGGCCAAGACAACACTGGTACCCATTGCTGAGGAGCATGTCTCGGGACAAAATATGGCCAATACCCCTGATGCCTTTGATGTTAACCCAGAACAACTACAGCATCATGCATCCAAACCTAAATACTTTGCAACTGACTGCATGGAACATCACATAGCAGCAACTAATCCAGAGCTTTCCCAAAGGGTTAAAGACATTATCCTTGAAGCCCGCAGACCTTCAACAAGAAGGAACTATGCAGGAAAATGGAAAAGGTTTGTCATTTGGAGTGCTGAAAGAGGAAAAGATGTGTCCAATATAGACATTGCTAACATTCTGGAGTATTTGGCAGAGCTTCTACATACAGGCCTGTCCTATTCCTCCATCAAGATACATGCATCAGCTATTTCAGCAGAATACAGCTTTGATCCACCTGTCTTTTCACATCCTTTACTCAGGCAGTTCCTCAGAGGGATCAAGAATGTAAAACCTCCTAGGAAACCACCATTGCCAGCTTGGGATTTGAACTTTGTGCTGGAAAAGTTGACACTCGCACCTTTTGAACCAGCAGCAACAGCAGACCTGCAGCATCTATCGTGGAAAACTGCTTTCCTACTGGCAATAACCTCAGCAAGAAGGGTTTCTGAACTTCAGGCCCTAATGGCAGTACAACCCTTCCTAATCTTCCACCAAGATAAGAGTGTCCATGAGGACTAATCCTACATTTATGCCTAAGGTGGTATCCAGAGTGTCTTTAAACCAGGCAATCCACCTACCTTCCTTCTTCCCAAACCCACAAAACAGAGGGGAAAGAATGCTGCATACCTTGGATGTACATAGACAGCTACGCTACTACCTGGACAGAACAAAATGTAACAGAAAAACTGACCAGCTGTTTGTAGCCTATGCAACAGGAAGGGAAGGAAAAGCGATTTCCAAACAGACAATCTCCAAATGGATAGGAAATTGCATACGATTCTGTTACTCCTTTCATGGAAAACCAATTCCACAGAACATAAGGCCTCATTCTACAAGGGCAACAGCCACTACCACAGCCTTCTTACGAGGAGTGGCAACCAAGGACATTATTGAGGCGGCTACTTGGACCTCCGTGCATACATTTGCCAAGCATTATAATTTACCTCTGTATTCCAGATCCCGAGCAGGGTTTGCCACTGCTGTACTGCAAGGGATCCTAACCACACCATAATCTATTCTTCCTCCTCCCTAGTTGGCTATGGTATTCTACCCAGTTGTTATGACTGCAGATGCATCCATGAAGGACATAGTACAGTTTTGTACCTACCATAAATGTAGATGTCCGAACTGGATAGCATCTGCAGTCAGGATTACCCTCCCTCCTTCCCCTCTGTGGTACTCCTAGGGTATTTACCCTCCTAATAGCTAACTGGCGGGGGGGAGTCTCTTATGGTGTATTTGTTTGTATATATGTACATACATGCTTATTTTTTGTGTTTGCCTTCTATCTTTTTGGAAACATTGGCATTTACCCAAAATTTAGCCTTCCAAGAGGGCAACTGCCATCTGGGGCAAGAAACACTGAGGAAAATGGCGTCGGCTGATGCCTTTATACCCAAAGACCAACAGAGATGACGTCGGGTGAAGTGCGACATCAGCCGAAGCCGGACCCGGACTTTGGAATCCGGCCGACCGAAGGGCTGCCTGACGACAGGACAACCCAGTTGTTATGACTGCAGATGCTATCCAGTTCGGACATCTACATTTATGGTAGGTACAAAACTGTACTTTACCCCAGCTGCCTAGCCAGTACAAGCATTGTTTTACTTTCTTTGCTTAATAATCAATATCCTATCTCCTGGGCTCTCAAGGCAACTGTAACTCATATCACTATATCCTATTGTAAGATACAGGCTCATTCCATTAAGTGACACCTCTTTGGGATACAGAGCATCGCATGCCTCCTCTGCTACCACTCCAGTCCTGATCCCCCCCTCAAACTTAGGCTGTGCATTACAGGCTGCACAAGGACAATGGGATGACAGTGAAAAGAAACATTCTACATATAAACCTTATGGCATCTGTGTGTGGGGGATCTGTTGCTTAAAGTTTCCTCCTCTTTCGGCTTTTCCTGGTTAGGGGTTGCAACAGGGGATTACCTGTCCGCTCATGATTGGCAGTGGAGTTTTACGGTGTCGAGTTTTCAGCCCGGTGCCCAACCTTCCACAGAAGGCACACGCATGCACACACTCATGCCTAGGGCCAGTTTAGTGTGTCCAATCCACCTACAGCATGTCTTTGGGATGTGGGAGGAAACTGGAGCACCCGGAGGAAACCCACGCGACCATAGGGAGGACTTGCAGACTCCGCACAGAAGGCACCCCAGCCGATGATCCAACCGGAGAACTTCTTGCTGTGAGGTGGCAACGCTAACCCCTGCACCACCACGGCCCCCCAATTTAATACCTTATTATAAACCCCAGGTGACAGGAATGCCATGAAAGTTTATATCAGTAGCACTTGCCCACCCCTAAAATATATAAAATAGCCCACATTATACCGTTTACCTTTCTGAACAGAAATCTTCAGGGAACTTTACAGTTGCCTACTCTGACATAGTAATACCACGTAGTCTGATATCAAACAATGGGATATAACTTAGGGAAATTCTTTTTTGAGGGCTGGTATGCCATTCTTTAGTGCATGCTATGAGAGTGACACAGTCTCTTTCTCAGTCACTCTCAGTGAAACCGTTTTTTACCTGTTTGTAAAATACAATAACTCTCATAAGATGTGTAAGATTTTTCTGTAATTGATTAATATTAAGATTATCTTTCTGTGTATAGTTTCGAATATACATATAATAGGGTGACCACACTGAACCATCAACTGCATAATACTTTCGCAAATAAAGTATAAGGCCAAGGAATACTCCTGTTATCCTATAGAATTCCAGGTAGCATCGGTGGATTGTCATAAACTTTTACTAAGCATGAATGTTACTGTTTCATGCCTACATTTTTCAAAGAAAGTCTGAAAAGGTGCACAGAGCATGCTTCAGTTGGGCTGTTTTATCTCCAATAACATGAAGTATATAGGAAAAATAATCTTTGTTTTTACATCCAAAACTGCTTCTCAAAAAACATTGCAAATGTTTTGTATCTTAACAATTTGTATGTGCCAGCTGAATTCCAGTTTTGCTACATGCCACCTAGGACAGTTGCATAGAGAGTTTATCCAGACAATAGTTAATAAGAGCAAATATAGGTGATTCAAAATGTATAACAGATGTACAAGTAATATGATTTCCAGAGAACCCGTAATTATCCATCATGCATCCTTCTGAGCTTGTTACTACAATTCATGTATTTGTAACTGCATTATTTTCCTGAGCGTACACAGATTAATATAAACTACTCTTGACTGATGTGTGTTTTGTAAACATTTCTGTTTTTTACTACAGCTCTTGGGTAGAGTGGAGAGTCAACGGCACAAATTTTACACAAATAACTGAATCCATAGATGGAAATCTTCTACTGAGAAACACATCACATTCTTTGGAAGGGAATTACAGCTGTCATGACATGACCGGCCAGCTGCTGTGGTCCATTTACCTTAGACTGGGATGTAAGTAATTTTTCTAATTCTCCAATGCTAGTTTGCTCCACTTACAGTGTAGATGATAGGAAGACCATTAGTGGCTCACAGTTCAATGCAAAGTTGTACTTCTTTGTAAGCAGAGAGGTGTTTCTTCGGAGGTTTGTGTAACTCGCAATGCAGGCTCAAATATTCTGTTTCTGGACCAAATTTCATTTGGTCAGTCACTTTACTATACCCCTGCTGTTTTCACTCCATTTCTGGAGAAGGTTTCAGCACGTAGTATAAATGTCTTGAGTGTAGTCAAATGAGAAAATTAGAACCATCACAGATGCCAAGTATTGAGCTATTTAGCTGGATTGCAATGTAGAGGCAGGGTATACTCATAGACCACCAGCAATCTCCATTTGGGAATGTGTCAGGATTGTTAAAGGAAGGATGTAGTACCAAACATATGCAGAATGACTGTTAAAGCAGGCATACTAAGATTTGAATAGTCTGAAAGCTCAATAGCTTAGTTCACTATGTAAGACTGAAGTGCATCGTGCTGAACTACACAACACCTACAGGTAACAGACTGAAACTGATAATATCTAAAACACAGCATCCGAAATGGAATCAGACTGAAAGATTACAAACAGTGTCACGTCATGCTGCTGGAATAATGACATTGTCACGTCACTAACTTTTCAATCTATGTTTTTGCAGGGGTGAGGGTAAGTCCTGTATGCATATATTGAGGGATGCATCTACTGTACCACTGTTGCTTAATTATTTTCATTTACAGGTCATATAGCCTTAGAGACGAGTACAGTACCTGTAGTCAGACAAATCTGAGTGATGAACTTTTTTTCATAAAGTATGCAACTTTGGAGTGAAAATAATTAAACAGTGGGGATGGGGGGGGGATGAGGTCGCCCTCCACATAAGGAGTGCAAGGGGGCTAGCTGACTCTCTTTTTTATATATATATATATATATATATATATATATATATATATATATATATATATATATATATATATATGTGTGTGTATATATATATATATATATATATATATATGTATGTATATATATAGATATATATATATATATATAGATATATATATATATATATATATATATATATATGTATGTGTACACACACACACACTAGTATACTTTGTTAATTAGATTTGTGTTTTGTGGCCTAAATGCAGTACGCTCAGGATTGTGAGCTGTGATTTAAGTATTATCAGATGTCCTTCAAGAATGCAACTGCAGTCATAACATGTGGGTTGTCCTGCCTCAGGCAGCCCTCAGTCGGCCGGATTCCAAAGTCTGGGTCCGACATCGGCTGATGTCGCATTTCTCTCCGACGTCAGAGCGGCTGGAGTACATAAGCATCAGCCGACGCCATTTTCTTCAGTCTTTCTTGCCGCGCGGTGCCCGAAGCAGAAGCAGTTCGCAAGTGCCGGTCGGTCAGCTCCTGTATTCTTCGATACCGAAGTCATCAAAAAAGCTAAGTACCCCGTTGGGGACCTTTTCTTGCCTCAGCCGATGTCAGAAATTACTGAAAAGGTAACAATTGTCTTTCTTGTGGTAAACAAATACCTCATAAGGATTTCCACTCTTACTGTCTTCCTTGCCTTGGCCCAGACCACGACGTCTCGGCCTGTGTAGCCTGTGCTCACTTCAACAAGCGCACCCTCAGGCGCCGGGCGGAGTTCGCTGACGATTTTTTCGGCGATAAATTTGCTTACACCATGCCGTCGGAACTTCCGACATCGCAAACTCCCAAGAAGCGAAAAGACCGGGACCGACATCCTCGGCCCGCGTCTACCACCGACTCCACGCCAAAACCTAGCGCGAGTGCTCCGGTTCCCTCTGAGACGGTCTCTCCACCACTCCGAACTGAAGACACCGCATTACCGACGACTCCGATTCCGGACATCACTCCGACGCCAGTTATCGATTTTCCTCCGGATACCGAAACTGAGGAAATGCCCGAGACCATTGCTGTAGACAAGGTCACTCCTGCACGTGGAGCTGCCAGGCCTCCTATGGCCATGTCTATTAAGGACTACACTAGGGCTAAGGCAGCCAGCAAAACAAAGCATCTTACTACTAAAACCTTACCTCAGCCTACTCCAGAGACACAAATTATGTCTATGGCTGCTGACTTAATTTCTATGATTAGAGGTTCACAGGCCCATCCTGAGAGAGGATCCCAGCCTCCTTCTGATAAAAGGCCCCGGGTTGAGCCCTCTGACCCTATCCCTTCAGATGAAGATTCTGAGGGCTCTGTCCACTCTGATAGCCAGGAAGAGCTCTTCCAGACCTATGAGCACTCGGCTGCAGAAGATTCCATCCCCTCGGCCTCCCCTCCTGAGGATATTTATTTTGGGGAAGTTCTACATACCATGAGGGAACATTTCAAGTGGCAAGGACAGGAATATTCTGATTCCAGAAAACGCCTTAGGACTTTCCTTAAGAAGCCCCAGCACAGGCCCTTAGCTATTCCTCCTGTACTTGATGTTTTGGATGATTTATATTCTGACTCTAGTGCTACCCCTGACTCTCTTCCTCCTGCTCCAGCCAAGCCAGACAGGTATTACAGGGTCCCAGAAACACATTCCCATTTATTCAGGGCCCATACTGCTGATTTGGAAACTATTTCACAGGGGCCTAAAGGAGTTTCAGCTTCCACCTCTAAAAATCCATTGCCCTCCAACAGGGAAGCTAGGTCATTAGAGAGATGGGGCAAAAAGGTTTACACATCTACTACCTTATCTATGAGAGCTTTGAATTGCCTTTTTCATATGTTACAATATCAGGATTTCCTGTTAGAAGATTTACAAAAAAACATTAGCCACTCCTGATCCTTTAGACAGGAAGGCTTTGCAGGAAGCTGTACATAACACTCAGCAAGTAAGCAATCACTTCCTGCAGTGTGGATATGATGCACTGGAAGCTTCATGTAGGGCAGCTATGACAGGGGCAGTCATTCGTAGACATGCATGGTTAAAAGATCAACCTCTACCAGATCATGTAAAGGCAAAACTTCTGGATGCACCTTTGGAAAAGAACAAGCTTTTGGTGCTAATGCTAAGGATGTGTTAAAGACCATCGAAGAAAAAGCAAAATCAGTTCAGACGGTGAAAGATTTCCTCCAGGTTCAACCCCCCAGATTCAGTAGGAATTGGCCTTCAAAAAACTGGTCCTTTCCTAATCCAGAAAAGTTTCAAAGGGGTAAAAACAGACGTGGCCAAGGAAGAGGCCAATACAGAGGCCCTTACAGGGGACGACAATGGCAGCCAGGAAACCAAAGAAGTGACGCAGGGGTTTCACCTGCCCCACAGCCACAATCTCAATGACTTTCCTCTACTTCCGCCTACCAGGGAACAAATAGAAGCTCCCTTGGGTGGGAAATTATCTCTGTTTGCAGAAAATTGGCACAGACTGACAAAGGACAAATGGATTTTTGGACATTATAGACTGAGGCTACAGGTTCCATTTTCATACCTTGCCAAGAAAACAAGGCATGCCAAACCTACCACAAAACCAGAGGGCAGAGGCTATCAAGCAAATCACTCTGCTGACTCGGATGAAAGCAATAGAAAGAGTTCCACAACAAGAACAAGGCCAGGGGTTTTACTCAAGACTGTTCCTTGTTCCAAGAAAAGAATCTCAATGGAGACCATTACTGGACTTGCCCGCATTAAACACCTTTCTCATAGTACCAAAGTTCAAAATGCTGACTCTACAGCAACTCCTTCCCATGCTGGGCAAGGGGTCTTGGCTGATTACTCTGGACTTCAAGGAGGCATACCTGCATGTCCCTATCAGACACAGCTGCAGAAGATACCTCAGATTTCTTGCAGGGCTAGAGCATTATCAATTCTCAGCATTGCCATTTGGCTTATCTACTGCGCCCAGAGTATTCACAAAATGCCTGGCTTCAGTAATTGCTCATTGCAGGCTCCAGGGGATACAAATTTACCCGTACCTGGACGACTGCCTCATACAAGCGGACGACAAATTGATGTTGACAAAAAACTTGGACTATGTCATACGATTACTTCAAGCTCTGGGATACACAGTCAACTTCAAAAGTCAAGACTGCAGCCATCCCAGCAAATAATCTTCTTAGGAGCCAAACTAGACACAGCCTCTCAAATGGCTTACCTGACAGAAGACAAGCAAGAGAAGTTAACTCATTACTTCAAAGGTTTAGCAAAACTCACCCAGATGACTGCAAGGAGATTCCTACAGGCCCTGGGTTACATGGCATCCTGCATTCTCTTGGTTCCATTAGCAAGACTACACATGAGAAAGCTTCAATGGTACCTAAAAAGCGTTTGGTCTCAACACAGCAACAACTTGGAGACAACCATACCGCTCATTCCATGCCTACAAAAGGAATTCCTATGGTGGGCCTCGGTGAGCCAGGCAAACACAGGTATGTCATTCAAAAAACCACAGATAACACAGACCATGACCACAGACGCCTCAGACCTTGGATGGGGGGGCGCACATGGAAGGCAGGTGTATACAAGGACAATGGTCTCCAAAGGAAACACATCTGCATATAAACCAAAAGGAAATGCTGGCAGTAATGCATGCCATTGAGGCCTTTCAACACCAACTTCAGCAAGGCCATTTACTGATACGGACAGACAACACCACTGTGATGTGGTATATAAACAAGCAAGGGGGCACCCACTCTTACCCCCTTTGCAGACTGACAATGCATCTTTGGGAAAAATCACTGAGCCTAAACATCCAGTTACAATCCCAGTTTGTTCCAGGCAAAGACAATGTGTTGGCGGACAGCCTAAGCAGGAATTTCACAGATCCACATGAGTGGAGGTTACATCCGAAGGTCTTCACACAACCCATTTCGACATGGGGCAGGCCAGAAGTGGACCTATTTGCCTCTCACCTCTACAAAAATTCTGCACAAGGACATACCATCCAAAAGCTTGGAAAATAGATGCTCTCTCATTCAACTGGAACTTCCTAACAATCTATGCATTCCCACCTCTGCCACTGATGACCTCAGTATTACTAAAGATCAAAGCAGAGAGACCCAAGGGAATCATAATAGCTCCGGACTGGCCAAGACAACACTGGTACCCACTACTACGGAGCATATGTCACACCAGGAGGTGGGCCCTTCCCCAATGGCCTCTACTTTTGACTCAACACAATTTCGAAACAGTGCATCCAAACCTTCAGACACTACAGCTAACAGCCTGGGAGATCCCATAAATAATCTCAACCTATCTCTCTCCAAGGAAGTTCAGCGGATACTAACAGAGGCTCGAAGATCTTCCACCAGAAAGGTTTACTTAGCAAAGTGGAAAAGATTCAGCAATTGGAATACCAGCAAGGGACATGATGCATCATTGTTGAACATCCCACTCACCTTGGAATATTTGGCAGATATGCTAAAGAACGGCCTCTCATATTCTTCCATAAAGATACATGCATCAGCTATTTCAGCTAGATATAACACTGATCCTCCTGTTTTTTCACACCCTTTGCTAAGGCAATTCCTCAGGGGAATCAAGAACATTAAGCCACCAAGAAAGGCCCCAGTGCCAGCCTGGGACCTCAATTTTGTCTTAGAAAAACTGACTCTACCTCCATTTGAGCCAGCAGCTTCAGTTGACTTGCAATTTCTCTCATGGAAGACAGCTTTCCTGTTGGCAATTACCTCAGCAAGAAGGGTTTGAACTACAGGCCCTAATGGCAATACCACCGTTCATAATTTTTCACAGAGACAGGGTTTCATTAAGGACCAACCCTACTTTTATGCCAAAGGTGGTATCTAGGGTTTCTTTAAATCAAGCCATTCATCTGCCTGCTTTCTTCCCCAATCCTGAGAATAAGGGGAAAGACTGTTGCATACCTTGGACATTCACAGACAACTTCGATACTACCTGGACAGAACCAAGGCCAGTAGGAAGTCTGAACAACTTTGTAGCTTACGCCTGCAGTCCAAGGAAAAGCAATTTCAAAACAGACTATTTCAAAATGGATTGGACATTGCATCAGATTCTGTTATTCCTTTCATGGAAAGACTGTTCCAGCCAATGTCAGACCACATTCCACCAGAGCTACAGCCACCTCTACAGCATTCTTAAGAGGGGTGCCTACTAAGGACATTCTAGAAGCTGCTACATGGAGCTCCGTGCATACATTCTCCAAACACTACAATCTCCCTCTATACTCCAGATCCAGAGCAGGCTTTGCTTTGGCAGTCCTGCAGGGTTTGATTGCCACACCATCTTTTTCCTAGAGCATTCCTCCTCCCCAGCTAAGCTATGGTATTCTACCCACATGTTATGACTGCAGTTGCATTCTTGAAGGACATAGTACAGTTTTGTACCTACCATAAATGTAGATGTCCGATAGACATGCAACTGCAGTCGGATTTTCCCTCCCTCCATACCCCTCTATGCCTAGGGTCCACTCCTATCCCTGTTACTCTTAGCTGGGGATATCTGTTATGGTGTATTTGTTTTATTGCTCATTTATTTGTCTGGAATCCTGTTTTTGTCTTCCAATTTGATTACAGCCTTCCTTGGAGGGCACCTGGCATCTGGGGCAAGAAACACTGAAGAAAATGGCGTCGGCTGATGCTTATGTACTCCAGCCGCTCTGACTTCGGAGAGAAATGCGACATCAGCCAACGTCAGACCCAGACTTTGGAATCCGGCCGACCGAGGGCTGCCTGAGGCAGGACAACCCACATGTTATGACTGCAGTTGCATGTCTATCGGACATCTACATTTATGGTAGGTACAAAACTGTACTTTTCACCTTTTTGGTACTGAGTATTGTGCAGTTTGGTAAGCAGTGCTGTAGTGCTGTGCTGTAAAACCCACATATTTTTTAGCTCTCTTTATGGAGCAGATGAAAATGGGAGAACATTTTTTGCCTCTCAGAAACATAAGCCACAGGACTATTACTACTAAGGGATCCTTCAGTCATCCAAACCTGCATTTTGCATTAACAAGTAATAACTCTTGATAAGAATAGTTTTTTTTGGACAATCTACCAGGAGTAAGAGACCCTTGTGAAGGCTTGTATGACAGCAGTGCCATAGGAAGGGTGGTGTGAAAGGAGACCCTGCTCCAAGGACCAGCTTTTAGTGGGTGCCATGCCTTAAATTGTGACAGCGTCATACTGATGAATCTGTGGAATATACAGTGAAAGTGGTTTACACTTGTTTTATTTTAATAAGTACTACTTTTTGGCATTCCACAGTTTGCTAGAATCTTTGATGAATTTGTCTAGTTTGCTCTATGCACCTGTGGAGTGTAGACTGACTGTGCATTTCTCCACTTACATGGTCGTGCTCATGTCAACTGTTTGTTTAGTCAGCATGGCAGTTCTGTCGTACAACTATTGCCCTCTTAAGCATTACATATCACTTGCTCCTGCCCTAATTATAGCCAGTAAATGTGACCTCCATAGTCCTCTTCTGTCCTACATTACCAAATTTAGTTCCCATCCATAATTCTGACCATATCAAAAATATCCATCATACGATTTTGCTTTAAATTCTACACATCACTTGCTCCTATCCTTTTACCTTATTGATTACACCCTGTCCTCCTTTCCTTGAACCATCACTCGTATTCTGTAATAGATTATCATCTACTCTCCTTTCTCAATATTAACAACTTAATCTTTGTATATTTCCTAACACAGTGCTAATTAAATTTGAGATCTTTGTATTGCAGGTGACTCTTGGTAGCAGCATTATGGACCAAGCTGCCCTTTTATATGTTTCCTGTACTTTTCCCAGCTGAGTTTTATTTGGGCAACTGGATTGTCCTCCTAATATTGATGTCATACTGCACTCCTGAGTAACAGCTGTGTCACAGTAGGAATGTTTTTGACTTCTGTTCTCAACTTTACAGGATCTCAAATATGTTCAAGCACTCGAATCCTATAGTTGTGCCATTTTCCTTGCTATGTGTTCTTTTTGTTACAGCCGCCCTTCTGTTTATTTTAATTATGTCTCTCTCTCTCTTTTTTCCTGTTACCATTGACTCTACTGACATAACACTGTCAAAAGCCTAACACACTTTTATTGTAAGATTCAAAATATGTATCCATGAAGTGTTGGTTACATGCACCTGTCCAAGATGCAACTACTTCACCCAGATTTCTCATCATTGGTCTGTACTGCATAAAAAATCACCCAGAACCTAATGTCCCCTTTGATTCATACAGTTTTTTGCAATACTTTATCCCCAGTTCAACACTGGCCTGCAAACCCTCCCTGCAGATGCACTTAGATCCATCCCCTGCCCCTGGGCTAGGGACCTTTAGTCCATTCATTTCCCCTGTGTGAGAACGGAGTAGAGCAGAGCCTGGGAGCACTGTACTTACTAGGAGATCAGGCTTATTCTGAGTCCCACAGTCTCTATATACACATGCCTATGGCATCCAAGGGTAAGTATTGAAATGGACCCCCTGCAAAATAGCTTCACACTTCCATTTGCAACAAATTCATCAACTCTTACCCCCTTGTCAGAGTACCTTTAGTATAATCTACCAGAAATTGTACCACTGAACATTTATGTGGATGCACTTGCACCACCCCACTCCCGAGGAGAAGGATGCAGGTAAAGTCATAACATTCCATGTTATGTTGTCCCTATCTCGCCTTGCTTCTTGCTGGTTGGGTTCGGAGCCGATCCTCGGGTCTGACTCGGATGCAGTCTAAAACTTGAGAGCTTCCACTGGCTCAATGTTAGACCCTATCCCAACATGCCTAGCGAGAGTTACCCAGATCTCGTTTGCCACTTAAAACCTCGGGATTGCTGACAACTGGCTCAGGCTAAGTTATATTATTTTTTCTACTTATTTTTTTTAGAATATTGTTATTTGGTAGCATAGTTATTTTTGTAGGTCAGTAGAATCTGGTGTTTGTCTATCCCTCTATCTAAAGCCTTATTAGTTGCTGTTCATTGTTGAGGCCATCGTTTCTTTATCTCTCAGGCCTACCATTTCTCTTCTTTCTAACTTGTGAATCCATTTAATTCAGAGGATTCGTCCTACAGTTACAGCCTGTTTTAGTTAGAGGGCTTTACCTTATTCTCCTTCTCTACTGTTGGTCTAAGGAGCTAGCCTTTTAAGATAGAGGCATCTCCTTGGTTGGAGGTGTTGTCGTTTGAATTAGAGACTCTCTTCTTTCTGCTACTTTCCCTTTCCAGAAATAAAAAGTCTTGATTTTTGTTTTTTGGCTGATTGTTTCTTTCCATTCTATTATTTCTGTTGTAGTATCTTGTTGTTGTATTTTGTGGTAAATCTGTATAAGGAAGCTTCGAAAGAATCCAAGCCTTCTGGATTCAAGAAATGTGATTCCTGCACCCAAAAGATGTCTCTGACCGATGGACATACTAGCTGCATATACTGTTTGGGAGCTGTTCACCTGCAGGACTCTTGCTCCATTTGTCATGGATTTAGCTCTAGAGTCCTACAGGAGCGCAAGAACAAGCTAATCTTGAGGGGGTTATTGAAAGGGCCTTTTGAGGCATCGAAGGAGGGAAATCAGGCAGGAAAATCTGACAAGTCCTCCAAAGTTGGCATCTTCCTTGGCTCCATCCTCGGAACTGTTGAAGGGCAAAGACAAACTGTCAATTTCGTCGGATCCAATAGCTGTCTGGTCCAACAATGCTTTATCTCCGTCAGTTCCATCAGTGTCTTCAGAACCGTCTAGGAGCCATAAAAGAACAAGGTCGCCCTGCTTGGAACCGGTGCATTCTGTACCACAGTCCCCACTTCTCCAGTCTGTGGTGGGCGGTCACCGATCATCCACCCATTCTGCTCGATCATCCAGGAGCCTTTCAAATGATGTGAAGAGGGTGGTGAAGAGGCTACTCAGGACACCGGCCTTGGCAAAAATTTTATCGAGCCCAGCCCATATGGAAGTGGAGCTGACTGTCCGTTCTACTTTGTCTTCGATTCCTCCTTCGACTCACCTGAGTTCAGAGCCAGAGCGCATGGAGGTCATTGTTGTGGAACCATCGGATCCGAAAACCCCAGGCATCTTGGGTCCGACATCAGGTCCGATCCCGTCTATACCACCTTCTCTTGAGGGATTGGGGAGGGGGAACACACTCCCTCATCGGCTCCGGGGGAGAGCGAGATCGGACCCTTGTCGGATCCTAGTCTCCCACTCGGAGCTTCGATGCAGGTGAGTAGGATCTGACAAGGGTCGGATCCTACGCTCCTACTCTCCCACTCGGAGCTTCGGTGCAGGTGAGGTCGGCATCTACATTGGCCTCGGCGCCATCACTGTCGGTTCGGGGGAGATCTCCTGGCTCTTCGGAGCCAGAGACTCTATCGGGCTGGGATTGTGGTGCCTTTAAGGTGATGAGGAGTGTGCTGTCCTCTCAGACCACTCCACCCTCGGCTCCATTTGCTTCTTCCCATTCCGGGCCAGTGTACATGTCTGAACCACCCCTCCTCCTCAAGCATTGGGAACCAATGCCCCAGGACGCCCCTTCGGGTGATCCCCCCCCCTTCCAAAACCTCTCCAAAGCACCCCTCGGAGGAGGTCCCTCTGAAGAGGACTTGTAAGAGGAAGCATTTGGACTCCGCTGTATCTCTGACATCAGACATGGACTTGGAGGACTCAGAAGGGTCCCCACGGTCCCCCTCATAAGATGTCTCATTTTCAGACATCCTGGAAATCCTCAAGCAGAGGGGTGGCTGGAAATCCCTTTCCCCTTCTGAAGACGAGCCTGTGTACCTGGACGCATTAGTTTCCTGACCCTCCACCTCTTGGGTGTCTCCTCCTTTCGACCCACTGCTAGGTATAGTAAGTTATAAGGCGTGGAGCTCCCCAGAATCTATGGAACCAGTTCTGCGGAGGCCCAATAAGTTTATCACTGCACCGGACGACAAACCTTTCCTGATTAAGGGCATGCCAGTTGATGCTATGGTGGTTGCGGCAGCCACAAAGAAGGAATTAGCAGAAACCCCTTCTTCTGTCCATACGATGGCCAGATATGGGAAGCATGTGTTTTCTTCAGCGGCCTTTACCCTTGGGTCACTGAATTATTTGTCCCATTTCCCTCTTCAGAGGGATCTCCTGAAAGAGCTAGGAGATACCCTACAGGATCCTACAGCTGCAGGAGCTGCAGACAGAGCTGCTTCCCAGCTTGCGACCTTATCTTCTGTAGTTAACTCCTCCCATGCGGCTCATCTCCTACGCAGCCGATGGAGCGAGCAAGGCAGCAGGCACAGGAGTTCTCTTATGGAGACATTCCTGGATGCACCTTTGTCTGTTCGCGGAGACCTTCTATTCCTCCTTTACCAACTCCCCATTTAATGGCTCATCATTGTTCGGGCCCAGGGTAAACAAACTCTCACCATGTGCGGGCAAGATGGCAAAACCCTCTCTTCCGTGGGAGTACGTTTCTCTGCTCCTACTAGACCTTATCCCAAAGGTCAAAAAGGCGTGAAAATGTGGTTCTGGAAATCCCAGGGAGCTTCGCCTGATGCACGTGGTGACTTTTCCCCCAGGGGCAGAGGGGGGAAAAATAATGGGAGACGCTGCCCGTGCGGCAGAGGGGGGGTCCACAGAGTCAGGGTGACAGAGATACATTCTTTGGTAGGCCCTTCCAGCACTCCTGAAAGTAGGCCCACTTGTCCACCTCTGGAGGCAGTCGCGGTCAGATTGTCACTGTACCCAGAAGCCTGGCAAAGCATCAGAAAAGACACATGGGTACAGTCAGTAATATCCAGTGGATACAGTATTCCTTTCTCCATGCCACCTCTTCCCAGAAAACAAAAATCCATCCTCGATGTGCCACCCAATCTAAGAGAGCAAGCAACCCTAGAAGTTCAAAGGTTGCTAGAAAAATGAGTCATCTAAGAAGTCACCGCAGACCAAATTGAATCCGGAACTTACTCAAGGTAATTGTTAGTTAAAAAGAAAACAGGGGACTGGAGTCCCACTTTGGATCTCAGCAGACTCAACAAGTCTGTCAAGAAGACAAAGCTCTGGATGGTAACACTGCAGTCCATACTTCCTTTTTTGGGAAAGGACAATTGGATGTGCTCCATCGATCTCCAGGATGCATACTACCATATCAAGATGAACAGGCGATCCAGGAGATATCTACGCTTCTGGCTGGGAGCCAGTCACTACCAGTTCAGAGCTCTGCCCTTTGGTCTCACCACAGCCGCCAGGGTGTTCACTAAACGCATGGCAGTAGTCACGGCTCATCTGAGGCATTTAGGATTCCGGGTGTTTCTTTAGATGACTGGCTTCTTACTGCCACAACCGAGCATCGACTAACCAAGGCAAGGGACACCACAATTCGCCTCTGCTCACAGCTAGGCATCATTATAAACTACAAAAAGTCTGCCTTGTTGCCCTGTCAATATATTACATTTATAGGGGCAGATTTAGATACAAAAGACATGATAGCAAAATTGCTTCAGGAGGGGACGTCTACCATTCAACATCAGGTTTCAATCTTAATAGAGAGAAAAAAGATTTGGTCAAGATTTGTTCTCAAAGTCCTGGGCTCAATGGCGGCAGCAATATCACTAGTTCTCTTGGAGTGCTTTCACATGAGGATATTACAGTGGCTCCTATTTGCTCAATGGTCTATGCAAGATCTAACCATGTCACACGAAATTCTCATCACGGAGACCTGCAAGAAGGACCTAAAATGGTGGCTTCATTCTGAGCAGGTGACAATAGGCAGGCCGTTCACCCTCCCCCAACCAGTAGCCACAGTGACCACGGACACTTCCCAGATAGGGGGGCATTATCTGGGATAGACTGTTCAAGGAACTTGGCAACAACACAAGTACCACTTGCACATCAACGTCCTAGAGATGAGAGCGGTGCTTCTGGCGTTGAAAGCACTACAGGGCTCTCTACCTACGGGGACAATTGCAATTCAAACGGACAACATGTCAGTAGTGTGGTACATCAACAAGCAAGGCGGAACCAGATCCTACCCCTTGTGTCAAGAGGCTGTAAGAGTATGGTAGTGGGCAGTGTCTTCCAAATGCTTTCTGATTGCAACGGACATTCCAGGAAAATCCAACGTTATAGCAGACGACCTCAGCAGAGCTATCTTGATGCCTCATGAGTGGTCCCTGAAGCAGGATATTGTGAACCAAATTTTTTGCATGTGGTGATCAGCCTTGCTGCGAATTTTTTGCCACCTCCATCAATACCAAATGCAGCAGCTATTTCACCCTAGTCCCCCAAGGATGCACTTATTCACAATTGGCCCCCGGGACGACTTTATGATTTTCCCCCGTTCCCTCTAATACCCAAGGTTCTTCAGAAAGCAAAATCGTTGGGTTGCAAACTAATACTCATTGCCCCTTACTGGCCTCATCAAATATGGATGTTCTTCGTGTTTCAATGTTGCAGTCATTACATTTGGGTTATCTGCTTGCAGGTAGCCCACAGTCGGCCTGATTAACAAAGTCTTCAGTCCTGTGTTGGTTGCTGTCCCTTCTTCTGTGACATCAGGTCATTGGGTATAAAGCATCTAGCCAACGCCATTACATCAGTCTTTCTTGCCGTGCAGTGCCCGAAGCAGAAGCAGTTCGCAAGTGCCGGTCGGCCAACTCCTGAAATTTTCGTTTTCGAGTTTCAGAACCGAAGTCTTCAACTAAAAGCTAAGTATCCTGTTGGGGAAACTTTTTCTTGCTCCTTACCGATGTCAGTAAAAGCTAATTATTGCATTACTTGTGGAAAGCAAGTACCTCATAAAGATTTTCAAAAAGAAATGTTAGCTGTACAGAATGCTCTGACAGCCTTTAAGGGCCACATTCTTCCAGGACAACTAATGGTAAAGACGGACAACACCACTGTTATGTGGTACATAAACAAGCAGCGGGGTACACATTCTTACCCCCTCTGCAGACTAGCCATGGCATGGTGGAACACAGCCTTGAGCTACCAAGTACACCTACAAGCTCAATTTCTGCCTGGAAAATTAAATATACTGGCAGACGGACTAAGCAGAAACCTTATGAACCCACACTAGTGGAAACTGGAACCAAGGATTTTCAACATGTTGACAAGCAAATGGGGGAGCCCGGATATAGACCTGTTTGCCTCTCTCCAGAACTACCAGTTGGACAAATTTTGCACAAGGACTCCCCACAAACAAGCCTGGAAAGTGGATTATCTGTCCTTCAGCTGGAAAAACCTATCGGTCTATGCCTTTCCTCCTCTGCCTCTGCTCTCCAAAGTACTACTAAAAATCAAACCAAGGATAATTTTGAATGCTCCAGACTGGCCACGCCAACACTGTTACCCCCTCCTGCGCAGTGTGTCACGGTTATCCCCATGGCACCTGCCCCAGACTCCGTCCCTGTTGTCTCAGCAGGAGAACCAGATTCTGCACCCTCAGCTTCAAACACTGAACCTTGCAGCTTGGCTAATTACATAATCTCTCCTTTACCTTCCCTCAGTAAACCTGTGATGAATATCATTTTAGAGGCAAGGAGGCCTAGCACTAGAAAATCCTATGCTGAAAAATGGAAGAGATTCTGTGCCTGCAACCAATCTCAAGGGATAAGCACAGCAGCGCCCAATTTATCTCAGATTTTACAATACTTAACTGAGATGCTTCACTAGGGCCTGTCTTTTTCCTCCAATAAAATCCACGTCTCAGCTATTTCAGCTTATTATAACACAGAGCCCTCCCCTTCTCTCATCCACTGCTCACTCTACCTCCTTTTGAGCCAGCTGCTACTGCAGATTTAAAATTTCTTTCTTGGAGCTTTCCTTTTAGCAATCGCTTCAGCTAGAAGGGTATCTGGATTACAGGCCCTTATGGCAGTGGAGCCTTTCATCATTTCATGCGGACAGGGTGTCCCTCAGAACCAATCCAGCCTTCATGCCCAAGGTGGTATCCAGTGTGGCTTTTAATCAGTCCATTCATTTGCTAACCTTCTTTCCCAATCCACAGAAAAAAGGGGAACAGATGCTGCATTCCTTTGATGTGCACAGACATATCAGATTCTACTTGGACAGGACTAAGTCTCAAAGGAAATGTGAACAACTGCTGGTAGCATTTGCTGCAGGGGCAGAGGGGAAGGCTATTTCAAAGCAAACCATTTCTAAATGGATAGGCCATTACATTCATTTCTGCTATAAGCACCATGGAAACCTATCCCCCAGGGGATCAGACCTCACTCCACCAGGGCTGCATCTACCTCTACAGCCTTTCTCAGAGGCGTCCCTACCAGGGACATCCTAGAAGCTGCTACCTGGAGTTGTGTACATACTTTAACCAAGCATTATCATTTGCCAATTTTCTCTAAATCCAGAGCTGGCTTTGCCACTGCAGTCTTGCAGGGCCTTATAGCTTGTCCTAATGCTATCTAAATTCCTCCTCCCAACCATAGCTTTGGGAATCTACCCAAATGTAATGACTGCAACAGTGAAACATGAAGAACATAGTACAGTTGTGTACACTTACCATAAATGTAGATGTTCGAGTGTATTCACTGTTGCAGTCCTTATTACCCTCCCTCCAGCCCCCTAACTTCTTTTGGCTATACCTCTACTTTATTTTACTATGCTTAAAAGCCTTTCTGGTGTATTTGCTTTTTTGTTGGAGTTATATCATTGTACTTTTATGTTTATTTAATTGCTCCCCATTAGGTGGGCACCTGACATCTTGGGCAAGAAAAACTGATGTAATGGCGTCGGCTGCATGCTTTATACTCCTGACGTCATAGAAAAAGGGACAGCAACTGACGCAGGACCCAAGACTTCGTTAATCAGGCCGATTGTGGGCTACCTGCAAGCAGATAACCCAAATGTAATGACTGCAACAGTGAATATACTAGAACATCTACATTTATGGTAAGTGTACACAACTGCACTTTCCCCTTCCTATGGCTTTCAATTCAAAAAGCACAAAGGCCAGCAGGCTGTGGTATAGAAATGCTTTATTAAAGCATTTATAAATAGAGCAGTAACCACTTTCGGCTAAGCAAGTTAAGCAGCCTTCATCAGTATTAAGTCAGAAAGCCATAAAAATCCTTGCCCTTATATAACACAATGTGGGAACAAAATTCATGCTCATTGGTTAATCAAAAAATTCTCATTAAGCCCCTGTGGGAATAAACCACCCAACTTAATGATCCATTTTTTTTCTTTTATATTTAATATTGAATGCCACCCCACTTTATTTGTTCTATTGCCCACAATCCTTTCTATAATAATAAATCTAAAATTAGCATTCTTGTGTGCCGTCGAATGTTTATATAAAGCATTACTGGGTTTTTTGGTCCTAATGTCACTGCAGTGTTCAGATATATGTAGTCACAAGGGTCTAGAAGTTTGTCCTATATAAAAGGCTGAGCAGGTGCATGTCACAAGATAAGTCACCCAGTCGGTTCCACAACTGGCATAAAACCTGATGTCATAAATGGTACCTGCGTTCCATTTGGATTTCAACAACCTATGGCAAGGTGTGCACTGGTCCACAAGGTACACAACCAGAAAGTAAATCACATGTCATAGTTTTTTGAATGGGATCTGGTGAGTATCTAAAGCAATGTTTGAAATGATTAAAGCATGATCCAAGGGTCCTTCCTCTACAAAAGGAGAAAGAACTCTGCTGAAGAAACTCTGATAGCCTATTGTCTGGTAGGAGGATATTCCAATGTCTTTGGATGCTGTCCAATAACATGTTGGTATTTCTCCCATAGGTGGTTACAGAGTGAATCACTGAGTCACCCAACTGTGTTTTATCATTATACTTCAAAATGTTCTTTCTGTCTAGTCCTGAAACCTAATTACTGGCAGTGAGTATATCCCCAGTTTTATAACCCCTATTTTTGAACCTCATAGTCAAGTCCTGTTTGAAATGTTCATAAGTGGCTAGATGTGAGCAGATATGCTTCATCCGAAGACATTGAGATTTGGGAATATTCTTTGTAATGTGTCGTGGGTGAAAACTAGATGCATGTAGAAGAGAATTATACTGTGGATACTTGTGGTAAACCTCTGTGTGTAAAGTATGATCCACATTTCTGATAACTAACACATCTGAAAAGGTTATCTTTGGGGCATCATAGTTGACTGTGAGGTGTATTCCCCACTTATTGCTGTTCAAGTTTTCCACAAACTCCTGAACATATTTAGTGTCTGCTCTCCACACCATCCAGCAGTCGTCCAGGTAATGCCTCCATATATCAATTTCCTGTAAATATATGTTATGGCTGGTATCATAAATGAGATGTTCTCCTATAAATGTAATAAAAAATATTTTTGGCCAGAACATGTTCTGCTAGACAGATCAGAAAGGTGTTGAAGCCTGGTGGATATAGTTCAGATCTGTATAACCAATACGCAAGTACCTGTAAACCAGCCCAATGGGGAATATTGGTGTACAAAGCAGATACGTCCAAAGTACATAATAACCAACCTGGTTCTAATTGCATATCTGAAATAATTTGTAAAAATTCGGTAGTATCTTGAACCCTGGAGCTAACCCATTTAAGGTAAAGGTTGTAAATGTTTTGTTAAGAATTGAGAAAGTGGTTCCATAATGGAACCCTTACCTGAAACAATGAGTCTTCCCGGTGGATGATTAACATCTTTATGTATTTCTGGAAGTAAATAAAGATATTGGCTGCTGGGATCAGGTACTCTTAAATGATATAATATTGAGTCATATATGATGCCCTCCTCCTTAGCAGACAAAAGAAATTAATCAATTTGTTTCTTAAAACTAGGACTGGGGTCTAGAGGGGGTCAACTTCATATGACCTAAATTTCATTTGACTGAAATTCATTTGACTGAGACCAAAACACAAAGTTCAAAAGACTGAAAACTCATTTGCCTGAAACTCATAACACTGACACATTAAAGTAAATGGTATATGCCCTTTTCCCCACTGTAGTGCGATCCTGGAGTTAGTATATATAGTTAGGGGGTGTGGGGGGCAAAGCCCCCACATACTTTATGCATTTTAAACCATACACATGAATATGTACAGCTGCAATGAATAACTCTTTGCAGAAAACAATATTTACCTCAAATGAAATTTAGGTCATATGAAGTAGACCCTCTGGAAGCATATGTATATAGTACCACCCATCATCCAGTTGCCTTTCTGCTTCAGTGTTGTATTGCACCCAGTCCATAACAACCACCGCCTCTCCCTTGTCCGCGGGTAGAATCACCAAATTTTTATTATTTTCCAATTCATGTAAAGCCTGTTCAATCTTTGAGAGGTTGTTGGGCTTGATCCCAAGTTCCCTAAAGTGAAAATGTAGATCTTTGAGAATGCTTGTTTGGAACATGTAGACATTTTGATGCATGGGGGACATGAAGTTGGATTTGTGGTACTTAAACACATCATCCACTCTAGAGTTGTCAAATGATTGGAAATGCAATTTCAAATTTAGCAGTCGGCAAAAGGATGTAACATCCCGTGCAAGAGAGTCCTCAGAAACAAAGAAACCAGGTAGAAAATTTAGACCGTTATTTAACAATTGAATTTGAATTTGTGACAAGGATTCTGATGAAATATTTAACACATTATTGCTTCCAATTATTTCTGTACCATGAGTTTGAGTAAGCCCTCTGTGCTGTCTACCCTTGGTGAGTTTTCTCCCTGCCCTCCTTATCCTACCCCTAAAGGGTTTTGTGAATTACTGTGTTTGGACACAGGGGAGTCTATGGTATGCTGTATATCTAGGTCTGTGGCTGAAGATGAAGCATCCCCAGATGTCCCATTATGAGATGATGTGGACTTCTTAAGAATGGACCTGGGCCGTTTATGCTTGAGAGTTCTCTTATTCCCATTCTGATTTAACATATTTGTTTATGCTAAAGGGATTACCCCTATCATAGTCCCCCATATCTTGTTGAAACTTATGTATTTTCCTCTGCCTATGTTGTTGTTCTAAGTTGAGTAAGTCCTGACTCAATTTGTTTAAACATGTAGTATAGGAAGGTTGACCTTCAAATTTCTTTGCTTCCTCGCACATCATGGCTACTGCTGATATACTCATATCAATGGAACGATCATAATAAGCGGCCAATACCTCCACGAACCCCAAGGAGGCTTTTTGTTGGGCCGTTGCCCATTGTTCAGCCAATTCTGTATCTGTATTTGCTACCAGAGGTTGGGTACACACTCTGAGGCCTCTGGGTGAGATTCCCATGGCTAAATAAGCCTTAAACAGTCTGAGGTGCCAGACACGGGTACAGTTTATGACATCAGGTTTTATGCCAGTTGTGGAACCAACTGGGTGATTTATCTTGCGACATCCACCAGCTCTGCCTTTTATATAGGACAAACTTCTAGACCCTTGAGACTATGTATATCCGAACATTGCAGTGACATTAGGACCAAAAAATCCAGTAATGCTTTGTATAAACATTCGATGGCACACAAAAATGCTAATTTTAGATTTATTATTATAGACAGGATTATGGACAATAGAACAAATAAAGAGGGGTGGCATTCAATATTAAATACAAAAGAAAAGAAATGGATCATTAAGTTGGGTGGTTTATTCCCACCAAGGCTTAATAAGAATATTTGATCAACCAATGAGCATGAATTTTGTTCCCACATTGTGTTATATAAGGGCAATGATTTTTATGGCTTTTTGACTTAACACTGATGCAGGCTGCTTAACTTGCTTATCTGAAACCGGTTTGTTACTGTTCTACTTATATATGCTTTAATAAAGCATTTCTATATTACAGTCTGTTGGCCTTTTTGCCTTTTGAATTGAATTTATTCTTTTTGAGGCTGTGCAGTTGCCATACTTGCAAGGGCTCTTTTACTTTAATCCCCTTCCTATGGCCCCATCTCCAGGAGGAGCCTTGGATCCTGGACCCACTTCCAGATCTCCTGGTGCATCAGACGGGTACGCTCCATCCTTTCCATACAGACCCTCAAACTGACAGCTTGGTTCCTCCACTTCCTGTCTTAGCCAGGCTTCCTGACATCTCCCTAGCAGTACAACATATTTTAATTTCCCCCCTCAAATCCTCAACGAGAAAACTTTATACTAGCAAATAGAAGCAGTTCTTTTTTTGGCCAGCCAAAATTAGTATTGACCCTTTTAATGCATCTATTTCAAAGATCCTCGAATTTCTTGCTGAAACCTTTAACCAAGGAGCACCATCAGCAACTATCCGAGTTCAGCTGGCTGCTATTTCCAATTTTCATGTGGGAGAAATGGGTTCCAATGTTATGTCCCACAGGTTATGCAAAGCTTTCCTAAAAGGTACTATCCTCTTGAGACCTCCAATAAGAGAACCACCTCCTCCTTGGGATGTAAACTTAGTCCTAGCTGCTTTGATACTTCCACCTTTCGAAACGGCTGCTACTTGTTCTCTGAAATTCTTGACTTGGAAAACTATTTTCTTAACTGCCATTACCTCAGCTAGGAGGGTATCAGAATTACAAGCTCTATCCATTCGTCCCCCTTACTTAATTTTTCACAAAGATAGTGTTTCTCTCAGAACCAACCCCTCCTTCCTACCAAAAGTTTGCTCAGAGTTCAGTCTAAATCAGTCAATAGAACAATTTGTATTCTTCCTTAATCATGGCAACAAGGCAGAATATAAACTCCACCAACTGGATATTCATAGATAGTTAGATTTTTGCTTGCACAGAACAAAAGAATTCAGAACATCTGACCAGTTGTTTGTATCCTTTGTAGAAAACAGAAAGGGAACATCTGAAGTAGGATGTTCATTTGTCAGCAACCTGTGGGTTACGGATCCGATATCAGATCTGAGCCGGCAACTTGTTTCAAGCTAATGGATCTGAGCTCCTAGCTCCTCCCTTCACCCATAATCCCCTGCTAACCCTCCATGACCTCAGATCTAGTTTGCCGCGCTTGTGGATGGCTGGATCCTCTTGAGCTCATCAGCTAAGTGGAATTTTACTGCTTTTATCTGTACTTTTCCTGTCAGAATTTTTCTTTTTTAGTTAAATTAAATAAGAAAAAGTGTGTAAGTGTTAGGCTCCCTTATTATTTTTTCTTTAATTAGTTCCCCCTCCCTTTGCTGGTCGTTAGTGTGTGCATGTGTGTTGTGTTTCTTTTGGGGCCTGTGTGTGTAGTTGTTTTTTTCTTAAAAAAATGGCTGAGGGCCCCAAAAGCCATATTTTCCAAATGTACCGAGTGTGGCCATAAGCTCTTCCCGGCTGATGGCCACACTCGGTGTGATGTCCTTCAAGAATGCAACTGCAGTCATAACATATGGGTTGTCCTGCCTCAGGCAGCCCTCGGTTGGCCGGATTCCAAAGTCTGGGTCCGACGTCGGCTGATGTCGCATTTCTCTCCGACGTCAGAGCGGCAGGAGTACATAAGCATCAGCCGACGCCATCTTCTTCAGTCTTTCTTGCCGCGCGGTGCCCGAAGCAGAAGCAGTTCGCAAGTGCCGGTCGGTCAGCTCCTGTATTCTTCGATCCGAAGTCATCAAAAAAAAAAAAAAAGCTAAGTACCCCGTTGGGGACCTTTTCTTGCCTCAGCCGATGTCAGAAATTACTGAAAAAGTTAATAATTGTTTGTCTTGTGGTAAACAAATACCTCATAAAGATTTCCATTCTTACTGCCTTCCTTGCCTTGGCCCAGACCACGACGTCTCGGCCTGTGCCGCCTGTGCTCGCTTCAATAAGCGCACTCTCAGGCGCCGGGCGGAGTTCGCTGAAGACTTTTTCGGCGAAAAATTCGATTACAAGATGCCATCGGAATTACAGACATCGCAGACTCCTAAAAAACGTAAAGACCGGGACCGACATCCTCGGCCCGCGTCTTCCACCGACACCACGCCAAAACCTACCGCGAGTGCCCCGGTTCCCTCTGAGGCGGTTATTTCACCACTCCGAACCGAAGACACCGCATTACCGATACCTCCGATACCGGAGACCACACCGATGCCAGTTATTGATTTTCCTCTGGATACTGAAACCGAGGAAATGCCCGAGACCATTGCTGTGGATAAGGTCACTCCTGTACGTGGGACTGCTAGGCCTCCCATGTCCATGTCTATCAAGGCCTACACACGTGCTAAGGCAGCCAGCAAGACCAAGCACCTTACTGCTAAAGCCTTACCTCAGCCTACTCCTGAAACACAAATCATGACCATGGCAGCAGACTTAATCTCCATGATCAGAGGTTCCCAGGCCCATCCTGAGAGAAGATCCCAGCCTCCTCCTGATAAGAGGCCCAGGGTTGAGCCCACTGACCCTCTCCCTTCAGATGAAGATTCTGAGTCCTCTGGCCACTCCGACAGCCAGGAAGAGCCTTTCCAGACCTACGAGGACTCAGCTGCAGAGGACTCCATCCCCTCGGCCTCCCCTCCTGAGGATATTTCTTTTGGGGAAGTTCTGCATTCCATGAGGGAACATTTTAAGTGGCAAGGCCAGGAATATTCTGATTCCAGAAAGCGCCTTCGAACCTTCCTTAAAAAGCCCCAACACAGGCCCTTAGCTATACCTCCTGTGCTT
The DNA here is from genome assembly GCF_019279795.1 of Protopterus annectens. Lineage (NCBI taxonomy): Eukaryota > Metazoa > Chordata > Ceratodontiformes > Protopteridae > Protopterus > Protopterus annectens. Next base: position 671,534,420 of record NC_056726.1, on the reverse strand, counting down.
GATGTTTTGGATGATCTATACTCGGACTCCAGTGTTACCGTGATACTCTCCCTCCTGCTCCTGCCAAGCCGGACAGATACTATAGAGTCCCTGAAACACATTCTCATTTCTTTAGGGCCCATGCTGTTGATTTAGAAACTATTTCACAGTGGCCGAAAGGGGTTTCAGCTACCACCTCCAAAAATCCTTTGCCTTCCAACAGGGAAGCTAGGTCATTAGAGAGATGGGGGAAGAAGGTTTACACCTCCACTACTTTATCTATGAGAGCTCTCAATTGTCTCTTTCATATGTTTCAATATCAGGATTTCCTGTTAGATGATTTACAGAAAACTTTGGCCTCTCCTGAACCTTTAGATAGGAAGTCTTTGCAGGAGGCTGTACACAACTCTCAGCAAGTTAGCAATCACTTTCTTCAGTGTGGATATGATGCATTGGAAGCTTCATGTAGGTCAGCTATGACAGGGGCGGTCATTCGTAGACATGCAGGGTTAAAAGAACAACCTCTACCAGATCATGTTAAGGCAAAACTTCTTGATACACCCTTGGAAAAGAACAAGCTTTTTGGTGCTAATGCTAAAGATGTATTAAAGACCATTGAGGAAAAAGCCAAGTCAGTTCAGACATTCAAAGATTTCCTCCAGGTTCAGCCACCCAGATTCAGCAGGAATTGGCCTTCAAAAAACTGGTCCTTTCCTAATCCTGAAAGATTTCAAAGGGGCAAAAACAGGCATGGCCAAGGAAGAGGACAATACAGAGGTTCCTACAGGGGACGACAGTGGCAACCAGCAAACCAAAGAAGTGACACAGGGGCTTCTCCTGCCCCACAGGGACAATCCCAATGACTTTCCTCTACTTCCGCTAACCAAAGAGCAAACAGAAGCTCCCTTGGGTGGAAAATTATCTCTGTTTTCAGACAATTGGCACAGATTGACAAAGGACAAATGGATTTTGGACATTATAGACCAAGGCTTACAGGTTCCACATTCATTCCTTACCAAGGAAACAAGGCATGCCAAACCTACCGCAAAACCAGAGGGCAGAGGCTTTCAAGCAAATTTCTCTGCTTGCTCAGATCAGTGCAATAGAAAAAGTTCCACAACAAGAACAAGGCCAGGGGTTTTACTCAAGACTGTTCCTTGTTCCAAGAAAAGAAACACAAGGGAGACCAATACTAGATTTGTCCGCATTAAACACCTTTCTCATAGTTCCAAAGTTCAAAATGCTGACCTTACAGCAACTCCTTCCCATGCTGGGCAAGGGGTCTTGGCTGATTACTCTGGACCTCAAGGAGGCATACCTGCATGTCCGGATCAGACACAGCTGCAGAAGATACCTCAGATTTCTTGCAGGGCCAGAGCATTATCAATTCTCAGCATTGCCATTTGGCTTATCTACTGCGCCCAGAGTATTTACAAAATGCCTGGCTTCAGTAATTGCTCATTGCAGGCTCCAGGGGATCCAAATTTACCCATACCTGGACGACTGCCTCATACAAGCGGACTGCAAACTGATTTTGACAAAAAACTTGGCTTATGTCATTCAATTGCTACAAGCTCTGGGATACACAGTCAACTTCCAAAAGTCAAGACTGCAGCCATCCCAGCAAATAACTTTCTTAGGAGCCAATCTAGACACGACCTCTCAAATGGCTTACCTGACAGAAGACAAGCAAAAGAAGTTCACTCATTTCAAAGGTTTGGCAAAGCTCACCCAGATGACTGCAAGGAGATTCCTACAGGCCCTGGGTTACATGGCATCCTGCATTCTCCTGGTTCCATTAGCAAGACTACACATGAAAAAGCTTCAATGGTACCTAAAAAGTTTATGGTCTCAACACAGCAACAACCTAGAGACAACCATACCGCTCATTCCATGACTACAAAAGGAATTTCTATGGTGGGCCTCGGTAAGCCAGGCAAACACAGGTATGTCATTCAAAAAACCACAAATAACACAAATAATGACCACAGACGCCTCAGACCTTGGATGGGAGGCGCACATGGAGGGCAGATGTATTCAAGGACAATTGTCTCCAAAGGAAACACATCTGCATATCAACCAAAAAGAAATGCTGGCAGTAATGCATGCCATCGAGGCCTTTCGACAACAACTTCAGCAAGGCCACCTGCTAATACGGATAGACAACACCACTGTCATGTGGTACATAAACAAGCAGGGGGGCACCCATTCTTACCCCCTTTGCAGACTGACAATGAATCTTTGGGAAAAATCACTGAGCTTAAACATACAGTTGCAATCCCAGTTTGTTCCAGGCAAAGACAATGTGCTGGCGGACAGCCTAAGCAGGAATTTCCTAGACCCCCACGAGTGGAGGTTACATCCTGAAATCTTCATAAGACTCACCTCGACATGGGGAAGGCCAGAAGTAGAACTATTTGCCTCCCACCTCAATCACCATCTACAAAAGTTCTGTTCAAGGACATATCATCCACAAGCATGGAAAACAGATGCTCTCTCATTCAACTGGAACTTCCTAAAAATGTATGCATTCCCACCTCTGCCACTGATGACCACAGTACTACTAAAGATCAAAGCAGAGAAGCCAAAAGGGATCCTAATAGCTCCAGACTGGCCAAGACAACACTGGTATCCACTACTACGGAGCATATGCCACAGCAAAAAATGGGCCCTTCCCCAATGGCCCCATCTTTTGACTCAAAACAACTTCAAGACAGTACATCCCAACATTCAGACGCTCCAGCTAACAGCTTGGGAGATTCCATGAATAACCTCAATCTATCTCTCTCCAAGGAAGTTCAGCGGATATTAACAGAAGCCCGCAGATCATCCACCAGAAAGGTTTATTCAGCAAAATGGAAGAGATTTAGCATTTGGAATACCAGCAAGGGTCATGATGCATCATTATTGAACATCCCACTCATCCTGGAATACTTGGCAGATATGCTACAGAATGGACTCTCATATTCTTCTATAAAAATACATGCTTCAGCTATTTCAGCTAGATACAACACTGATCCACCTGTGTTCTCACATCCTTTGTTAAGGCAATTTCTTAGGGGAATCAAGAATATCAAGCCACCAAGAAAGGCCCCAGTACCAGCTTGGGACCTCAACTTTGTCCTAGAAAAACTGACTCTACCTCCCTTTGAGCCAGCAGCTTCTGTGGACTTACAATTTCTCTCATGGAAGACAGCTTTCCTGTTGGCAATTACCTCAGCAAGAAGGGTTTCGGAATTACAGGCCCTAATGGCAATACCACCGTTCATTACCTTTCATAGAGACAGGGTCTCCTTACGAACCAACCCTAGCTTTCTGCCAAAAGTGGTATCTATGGTTTCTTTAAATCAAGCAATTCACCTGCCTACTTTCTTTCCCAATCCTGAGAACAAAGGGGAAAGACTGTTGCATACCTTGGACATTCACAGACAACTTCGCTACTAACTGGACAGAACCAAGGCCAATAGGAAGTCTGATCAGCTTTTTGTAGCTTACGCCCCTGGAGTACAAGGAAAAGCAATTTCCAAACAGACTATCTCAAAATGGATTGGACATTGCATCAGATTTTGTTATTCCTTCCATGGAAAGAGTGTACCAGCCAATATCAGACCACACTCTACCAGAGCTACAGCCACCTCTACAGCATTCTTAAGAGGGGTGCCTACAAAAGACATTCTAGAAGCTGCTACATGGAGCTCCGTGCATACATTCTCCAAACACTACAACCTTCCTTTATATTCCAGATCCAGAGCAGGCTTTGCTTTGGCAGTCCTGCAGGGATTGATAGCTACACCATCCTTTTCTTAGAGCATTCCACCTCCCCCAGCTAAGCTATGGTATTCAACCCATATGTTATGACTGCAGTTGCATTCTTGAAGGACATAGTACAGTTTTGTACCTACCATAAATGTAGATGTCCGATAGATATGCAACTGCAGTCGGGTTTTCCCTCCCTCCTTCCCCTCTATTCCTTGGGTCCACTCCTCTCCCTGTTATCCTAGCTGGGGATATCTGTTATGGTGTATCTGTTTATTGCTTATTTATTTGTCTGGAAACCTGTTTTGTCTTCCAAATTGATTACAGCCTTCCTTGGAGGGCACCTGGCATCTGGGGCAAGAAACACTGAAGAAGATGGCGTCAGCTGATGCTTATGTACTCCTGCCGCTCTGATGTCGGAGAGAAATGCGACATCAGCCGACGTCGGACCCAGACTTTGGAATCCGGCCGACTGAGGGCTGCCTGAGGCAGGACAACCCACATGTTATGACTGCCGTTGCATATCTATCGGACATCTACATTTATGGTAGGTACAAAACTGTACTTTCGGTGCCTTGGGGTTGAACACCTTACCTCAGGTTGTACCATCTGTGCAGTGTTCAACCCCAGGGCACTGAAAGAGTGGAGGTCGAAGCTGGTCCTTGCGGGACTTTTACCCCCGGACTCTGCTTCGGCCTCCGCTACCTCTGCTGCTCCCGTGGCTCCACCACAGCCTGTGGTCACTGCCACTCCTGCCCCCCTGCCTCCGTCCAGGACTCAAACTCCCGCTAAAGTGTCTGAGGACAGGGAGGCCAGGAGGGAGAAACGGAGGGAGAAGCACCACAAGCGGCGGGCCAAGACCTCCGTTTCGGCCCTGCCAGCTAAGCGGGCTTCTCCCTCCACTGCTTCTAGGTCTCCTCCTCCTCGGCTCCGATCCCCTTGTTTCTCCCCGGGCCCGAGGAGGAGGAGACCCGATCTCCGTCGAGGTCATCGAGGCGGCATTCCAGGCCTGCCTCGGTGGCCTCTTCGAGATCTACTTTTAGTTTATCCGATGCAGACTTGGACCGGATGATGCGAAGATGCATCCAGGCCCAGCTGCAGATGGGAGTGCTCTTGCCCCCAGGGGAGCTCGACAGCTTTTTTCCACCCTATTGCTCCTTCTCCGACCCGCTATCCGGGTTCGGAGCCGAGCAGCGTTGGAGCCGGGGGTGGGTCGGCACCGACAGTACTTGGTACTTCGGATCCGACCCTGCCCTCAAGCCTGTCTGATCCGACCTCTTCGGAGCCGTGGTCCGAGCTTCGGATCCGGGGGATTCAGTGTGCCTTCGGCTCCGTCCAGGTCGGAGCCCACTGGTCCCTCGGATCCGACGGTCTCGGCGCCGGCTCCAATCCCTTCATCGGATCTGAGTGGGAGCCAACTTTCGGATCCATTAGAGAGTGGCTCTCCCTCGGCCTTCGATGTTGTGGAGAGGGCTCTGTTGAGAGAATCCGGACCCCCGGACCTTGCATCGGCTCCTCCCTGCACTCCCTCTCTGCTGGGCCAGGCTTCCATCACCCGGCCAAAGGGACAGCCTGCTTCGATGTTACAGATGGTTCCATTGGAACAAGATGTTGCTGGCGAGGCCTCCTTGGACAGTCCCCCCGAGGAAGTTCCCCGTAAGCATAAGTGCAAAAGGAGGCACGTGGACTCCCTTGAGTCCTTAACCGAGGACACGGACTTGGAGGAAGGGGAAAGCTCCCCAAGATCGCCCCCTGAGGATGTCTCCTTTGGAGACATCATGGAGATGCTGAGGATCAGAGGTGGGTGGTCTGCCCCCAAGTCTTCCTCTGACGAGTCCGTGTTTCTGGAGGCATTCGAGGCAGGCCCGTCTACCTCTTGGGTGTCCCTCCGGCCGACCCCCTGGTGGACCTCATTACCACCAGGGCGTGGAAGGATCCGGACACCGTGGAGCCAATACCGAAATGCCCGGATAGAATTCTTAGCCCCCCCTCAGACCGATCACATTGGAGTAAGGGGCCCCCCCGTAGATGCCATGTTGACGGCGGCAGCCACGAAGAGGGAATTGGCTCAGGAGAGCCCCTCAGTTCATCCACCGAGCAAAGAGTCCCGTTTGATGGACCACTTAGGGAAGCGAGTCTTTAGTTCAGCGACCTTCTCGGTAAGGTCTCTGAACTATATGGCACATGTCATCAGGATGCAGCGGGATCTTATCAAAGAATACACTGCATCCCCTCCTGAGTCCATGTCGGAGGATGACAAACAATTGTACTCCACGCGAATGGCCACTCTGAGATCAATTTCAAACACCTCTATGCTGCTATTGTCCCACACCACAGAGGGAGCTGCTAGGGCTAGCGGAGCAGGCCTAGTCATGAGACGTCAGGCCTGGCTCTGTCATTGCGATTTTGCAGAGCCCTTTAAAGCATCCTTTGCGAACGCCCCTTTCGATGGTTCTGCCCTATTTGGCAAAACAGTTCGCGAGACACTTGTCCAGAGCGAGAAGGACGGGAAGACGTTGTCTGCCGTCAGAGTCTGCTTCTCTGCTCCCCAGCGGTCATTTTCGAGGAACCAAAAGGGTCAGAAGAAGATGTGGTTCCAAAAATCACAACATTCCCAACCAGCTCCGGACAACCAGTCCTACTGTGGCAGAGGTGGACAGGGAAGACGCCACCCCAGGGGCAGAGGGGCTCCGAGAAACTTTGGGTCCAGAGAACCTTTCTCTGAGCGGCCCACGCAGCAGCCCTGAGGGGTTGCCCAGCTGCTCCACTCTGAGGCAGTCGGGGGGCGCTTCTCGGAACACCTAGCGGCATGGGAATCCATCACAACAGACCGCTGGGTGCTTCGCATTATATCCAGAGGGTACGAAATTCTACTACTCCATGTCCCCAAATCCAAGAACCTCCCCGATGTACCACCCGATCAGAGGGAGGCCGCAGCTGCAGAAATTCAGCAGCTGCTAAGAAAGAGCCATCCAGCCTGTCCCCCAAGACCAGCTCGGATTAGGGTTCTACTCCAGGTTCTTTTTGGTGCCAAAAAAGACGGGGGACTTGAGACCGATCCTAGATCTTTCCCGCTTGAACCTGTCAGTAACCAAGGAAAAATTCCGGATGGTCACTCTTCAATCTATTCTCCCCCTTTTGAGGGAGAACGATTGGATGTGCTCCATAGCCCTCAAGGATGCGTACTACCACATTTTAATGGACAAACGATCAGGAGGTTCCTTCGCGTCCAGCTGGGGGCCAGTCACTACCAGTTCAGGGTCCTTCCCTTCGGCCTCACCACAGCCCCCAGGGTGTTCAGCAAGGTATTAGCAGTGATTGCGGCCCACCTGAGACTCCAGGGAATACAGGTCTTTCCGTACCTGGACGACTGGCTCCTGACCGCACCAACAAGGCATCTACTTTGCTCAGCAAGAGACTTCTTTTTCCGTCCAACCCCACAGTAGGCATTACTATCAACGTCTGCAAATCTCTACTGGCTCCAACGCAGGTCATAGAATTCATAGGTGCCAGAATAGACACCAGAGAGTTGTGAGCCTTCCTAACTTCCAAGAGAATCCGGAACTTACAACTTCATGTGCGGGCTATCCTCCAATCAGAGGCTTCACCAGCGGAATTGGTCCTGAGGGCACTAGGCTGCATGGCGGCAGCGATTACGCTCCTTCCATGCGCCCGTTTGAACATGCGGGTACTGCAATGGACTCTTCTAGTGCAATGCTCCTTTCTATCCCTTCCTCTCCACCATCCCATTGCTATCAGCAAGGCTTGCAGGAGGGCGCTACTATGGTGGCTCCAAGCCTCGAACTTCCATATGGGCCGTCCCTTCTGCACCTCTCCCCCTCTCACCACGGTGACCACGGACGCTTCCCGCCTTGGGTGGGGGGGGGCATTATTCAGGCAGGACAGTCCAAGGCACGTGGAACGATACAGAGACCTCCCTGCATATCAACGTTCTGGAGATGAGAGCGGTGCTGTTGGCGTTGCAAGCACTTCAGGGCCTCCTCTCCACAGTAACGATTGCAATTGACTCGGACAACATGTCGGTGGTCTGGTACATCAACAAACAGGGGGGAACCAGATCTTACCCTCTATGCCACGAAGCCATGAAAGTATGGGAATGGGCGATCTCTTTCAACTACTTTCTGATTGCAACGCACATTCCGGGGAGGACCAACATCCTAGTGGACAAGCTCAGTCACACCCTTCTTACCCCGTACGAGTGGTCTCTCAATCCACTAGTAGCGAAGCAGATATTCACAACATGGGGGCAACCCTACTGCGATCTTTTTGCATCTCCATCAAACACCAAATGTGGCAATTTCTTCGCTCTAATCCCCCCTCCAGGGGAAACTCCAAGAGATGCTCTGGTGCATGCTTGGCCACCCGGTCTACTCTATGCCTATCCTCCTCTACCACTAATGATACAACTCTTACAGAAAGCCTCACGGTTGGGGAGCAAGATGATCCTCATTGCCCCATTCTGGCCTCGGCAAATTTGGTTCCCTTACCTGTGGTCTCACCTTGTGAATCCCAGTAAATAGAGGTAGATACTCCAAGACAATCGAAGCCAACCAGGAACTTAATGCAAGAAGTAAAACAAAGTATCCTTTATTGCTGAAAAACAGTAAGTGCTTTCGCGTTGCTCAGAACGCTTCTTCAGACTTCAATCACCTTGTGAATCACCCTTGGATTCTAGATCCCACTCCGGATCTCATCTCCCATCCGTCGAACTTACCAACTCCAAACCTGGACAATCTGAAACTGACAGCTTGGTTGCTCCAGTTCCACTCCTAGTTAGGATTCCCGGTATCTCTTCACCAGTCAAAGCCATCCTCGTGGCAGTGCATAAGCCACCAGGAAAGTGTACCACAGTAAATGGAAACGCTTTTCCATCTGGGCGGAGCATCACGATCTAGATCCCTTTACGGCTCCTCTTCCATCCATATTAGACTTCCTAACTGAACTCTTTCAGGAAGGTGCTAGTTGTTCAACTGTCAAAGTGCAATTGGCAGCCATATCACATTACCATGTGGGACATGATACAGGGCCTTTGATGTCGGCCAAGTTGTGTAAAACCTTTCTCAAGGGCACCTTTTTACTTAGACCCCCTGTAAAGGAAGCTGTGCCCCCCTGGGATCTTACATTAGTTCTTCAAGCCTTGACTACTCCACCCTTTGAACCCGCTGCTTCAGTAGATCTCAAATTCTTGTCATCGAAAACAGCTTTCCTTGTAGCCATCACTTCAGCAAAAAGAGTGTCAGAGCTTCAAGCTCTCTCTGTGAAGTCTCCTTACCTGATCTTTCACCCAGATAGAGTGTACCTCAGGATCAATCCCTCCTTTCTTCCCAAGATAGCATCAGAAACCAACATAAATAAATCCATAAATTTACCGTTTTTCTTCCCTAAATATCAGAATAAGGGAGAGTACAAGCTGCACTCATTAGATGTTCATTGGCAGCTTCGCTTTTATACTCATAGGACAGCTGGCCATAGACAATCCGGCCAGCTGTTCATTTCCTTTGCCAAATTTAACTTGGGGAAAGCTATCTCTAAAGTATCCTTATCTCGCTGGATTTCTCAATGTATCCTAGTGGCGTATCAAGCCTCGGGTAGACCCTTCGTGCTCATTCCACCCGCTCCATTTCTACCTCTGCGGCCTTCAAGTCTAGAGTTCCATTGGATGATATTTGTTCTGCAGCCACTTGGGCTTCATCTCATACCTTTATTAACCACTACAAACTAGACGTGCTTTCTAGGGGGAGAGCATCCTTTGGCTCTGCAGTGCTTCGTAATATCCTTCCATGATGGCCACCCAAGGTGCAGGTAGCTGGGGACTCTGTCCCACAGGTTGCTGACAAATGAACATCCTACTTCAGATTAAGAAGTTATGTACTCACCATGACGTTCCATCTGAGTAGATAGTTCATTTGTCTGCAACCATCCCCCCCTCCTTCCACCTGGCCTTCTTCGGATCTACTGGTAGTTAGATATCCTTTTGTTGGATATATATTGAGGGGCAAACTCGATCTGAGGTCATGGAGGGTTAGCAGGGGATTATGGGTGAAGGGAGGAGCTAGGAGCTCGGATCCATTAGTTTGAAACAAGTCGCTGGCTCTGATCCGATATCAGATCCGTAACCCACAGGTTGCAGACAAATGAACTACCTACTCATATGGAACGTTATGGTGAGTACATAACTTCTTATTCAGTCTCAAAAGTAAATTTATCAAAATGGCTTTCAGACACCTTCATTTATGTCTATAATTCACAGAGCAAGCAGCAGCCAGGAAAAATTCGAGGACATTCAACTAGGGCCTTGTCTACCTCTACTACCTTTCGGGCCAGACTGCCTTTAGACCCAATTTGAGCGGCAGCTGCGTGGGTTAATCCCCATACCTTCATCACTCATTACAAAGTAGATGTGGCCTTCTGGAACAGGGCATCCTTTGGTTCCACAATCCTGAAGAGTCTATTCCATTGCACTACCTAAGAAGGTGGTGCTGGGGACCTGGTTCCAACCAGCAAGAAGGAAGGTGAGATAGGGACAGCATAACATAAAGAAGTTATGTACTCGCCATAACGTTCCATGTTTGTTGTTCTTGATCTCGCCTTTCTTCTTGCATCCCACCGTCCTTCCCCCTTTCTGGAAGATCGAGAGGAATTATCCGTCATTTGGCTACATAGGCTGTGATTCCCTTCCTGACTTAGTCCTTTTACTATTATCTTGGCGGGATATATATATATATATATATGGGTCTACTTGTTAACACCGACACACCAAAACACTGACAACGAAATAACAGACATGAAAAAAATGGAAAAAAAAGTTCAAAAACATGAAACTTCACATGCCCGATAAACCAAAATCCCAACAATCAACAAAACAAATACCTTTCCCGAAAAACACACACACAACACAAGCACACCAAAAACCTTACAAACCTACAACACAAAAACACCAAAAACCTTACAAACCTACACTAAACCTTACATACATAACTATCTATGCACTAACCTTAACCCAAACCCTAACCCTAAGGTCCGTCACTATCGCACACTTACCTTACCCGCACCCTAAACCTAACTCACTTAACCCGCCCCTAAACCTAAACTCCATCATCACACACACCACTGACACCTGACCTGCCCCTAACCCTCTATCACCACACACACTTACCTTACCCACACCCTGACCCTATCATCCATCCCTATCGCACACTTACCTTAACATGTCGGTGTTCTCAACGTCGGGATTCTCAACTGTCAGTCTTCTCCATTGTCGATCTTCCGGTGTCGGTGTTCTCGTTTTCGGCGGTTTGCAATTTTGGGGTTTTCAGGTAGACCTATATATATATATATATATATACATATATATATATATATATATATATATATATATATTGATATATATATCATAGGTTAGTACTAGGCTATCTGCCCAAGGGCATCGATAAGCCTAGCCAGAATGTGTTGGCTTTCGCCGCCCCTTTAGATTAGTTCCCTGTGCCTCTGTCCAGCACTGCCACTGCAGTGATCCCCGAAGTAAATTTTCTGTTTCCTATCCACTCGTCAAGGTTTCTCTTGAAGAGTGTTAGTGAAGGGCTCTGCCTAATGTAGATTGGAGTCCTATTCCAAAGCATGGGGAGTCTCTGGGACAGGAATCTATTCCTCCAGCACATCCTATTTATCTTTGTGGTGAGGTTTAGATCCCTAGAGCGTGTGGCTCTTGGGGATTTGTTTTTTTTAGGTGGAACATGTCCATCAATTCTGGTTTGGACATGGCTTTGTATGTCAGGTAGAGATCACCTCTGAGTAAGCGGTATGCAACAGAGTACAGCTGGAGTTTCTTCAGTCGGGCTGCATAGGGCATATGTTTGAGGCCAGTAATCCTCTTGGTGAGGTACTTCTGTGGTCTTTCCAGCTGTTGCAGGTTTCTTGTAAGGTACATCCCAAATGGGGCGATGTCCTTCATGGATGCATCTGCAGTCATAACAACTGGGTTGTCCTGTCGTCAGGCAGCCCTTCAGTCGGCCGGATTCCAAAGTCCGGGTCCGCGGCGCTGATGTCGCACTTCACCCGACGTCATCTCTGTTGGTCTTCGGTATAAAGGCATCAGCCGACGCCATTTCCTCAGTCTTTCTAAGCAGAAGCTGTTCGCAAGCCGGGTCGGTCGGATCCAGAGATTACTTCTACAAATACTACCGAAGACTTCTAAAAGTTGTACCTGCTGGGGAACCTTTCTTGCCTCAGCCGATGTCAGAAAAGTTAATAATTGTTTAACCTGTGGGAAACAAATACCTCATAAAGATTTCCACTCTCATTGCCCTTGTTTGTAGCTCCCCAGCCCACTTGTAGCAGCCTGTTGTTCGCCTGTGCTCAACCCAACGAAACGCTTAGGGCGCCGGGTCGGAGTTTGCAGAACAGTTTTTCGGTTCTGATTTTACGACATTATGCCGCCGCCGTCGGATCCTCCGACTTCCCAATCTGCCAAAAGCCAAAAAGATAAAGACCGACACTCGCGGTCCGCGGGTTTCGGCGAAAACCACGGTTAAGCAAGCGAGTGTGTCTCGTTTTTTCGAAAAACGAGAAAACTGCTCAAAGTACAGCTGAATCTATCTCTACAACTGCGGCCCCTGCTACCACTCTTGAATTGGCCTCAGAAAATTTATCCACTACGGTGGTTACCACAGAGTTATCAGACACCATTCCTTGTGTCTCTACCCCCCACGTGGGTGCTTGATGTCTCTACCCCCCAGCGTGGTGCAGCTAGGCCTCCAGCAGCCATGTCCATTAAGGCCTTCGCCAGGGCTAAAGCAGCCAAGACTACTAAAACAGTGCCTGTTAAACCCCCCACTACCAGGCCCTCTTCTAGTTCTCAAATGCTTACTTTGGCAGAAGATTTAATTTCATTAATCAGAGGATCTCAACCTCACCCAGACAGGGCCTCTCAGCCCCCAGAGAAGAGACCTAGGGCAGAGCCCCCTGAGCCAGTGTCCTCTGATGATTCTGCTGATGAATCAGACATAACTGACCAGCCAGAGGCTCCTTTCTCCAATTTTGAAGATTCTGATGCTGAAGATTCCATTCCAGCTGCTTCCCCACCAGAAGAATTCTCCTTTTTTAGAAACCTTACATGCCATGCGAGAGCAGTTCCAATGGCAACAACAGGATTTTTCAGACTCCAGAAAAAGACTTAGGACCTTTCTGCACCTTCCACAGCACAGGCCCTTAGCTATACCTCCTGTTCTCTCTGTGGTGGATGATGCTTTCAATGATGTTTGCTCCTCTCCAGATTCTTTACCCCCAGCCCCTGCCAAACCAGACAGATTTTACAGGGTGCCAGATACTCATCACCACCTTTACAAGGCCCCACTTGCAGACCCAGAAACTATATCCCAGGGTCCCAAGGTAGCCCAGCGACCATAGCTAAAACCCTATTCCTTCTGAAAGGGAAGCAAGGTCATTAGACAGATGGGGTAAAAGGTCTACACTTCAGCTACTCTCTCAGCTAGAGCTTTAAACTGTCAGTTTCACATGATACAATACCAAGAGTTTATGCTTGATCAATTAACTAAAAAGCTAACCACTGATGAATCTCTTGATAAGAAATATGTATTAGAAATGGTAAATAACATACAACAGGTTAGTAACCATTCCTTAAAATGTGGCTATGATGCACTGGAGGCTTCATTTAGATCAGCCATGACTGGCACAGTGATAAGAAGGCATGCATGGCTAAAAGAGCAAGCTTTACGCTTACCGGATCATGTTAAAGCTAAGTTGCTAGATGCTCCTAAGGATAAGACAAGTTTGTTTGGTACACCTGCCCAGCAGGTTATGAAGAAAATGGAAGAAAAGGCAAAATCTGTCCAAACGGTTAAAGATTTCTTGCAGGTACAACCCCCGAGGTTTAGCAGGAACTGGCCTGCCAAAAATTGGTCCTTTCCTGACTCCACAAGATCTCAAAGGGGCAGGAACAGACGTTCCAGAGGCAGAAACCAATCTAGAGGAGGTGCCTACAGAGGACGACAGTGGCAAGGTAACAACAGAGGCACAGACACAACCTCTGCCACTACATCAACACAACCACAGTGATTCTATCCCCTAAACCGCCTACCAGGGAACAAATAGCAGCTCCTTTAGGGCGGAAAGTTAACCTTGTTTTCAAAGAACTGGCACTACATAACAAAAGACAAGTGGATTCTACAAACCATAGATCAAGGCTACCGGTTCCACTTCCACACTTTACCAGTCAAAAGAGGAATGCCAAATCTACCTCCAAATCAAAAAACAGAGGCTCTACAACAGATAATGGAGTTAGCAAACATGAGAGCTGTGGAAAGAGTGCCAACAGCAGAGCAAGGAAAGGGGTTCTACTCCAGACTATTCCTAGTTCCAAGAAAGGAAAAAAGTTGGAGACCAATCTCACCTGTTCACCTTAAATACATACATCATTGTCCCGAAATTCAAGATGCTGACCTTACAGCAACTTCTTCCCATGCTGGGCAAGGAGTGTTGGCTGGTAACTCTAGATCTCAAGGAGGCATACCTGCACCAATCTGCAGAAGATACCTCAGATTTCTTGCAGGATCAGAGCACTATCAATTCTCAGCATTGCCCTTTGGCTTATCTACTGCCCAGAGTATTCACAAAATGCCTGGCATCAGTAATCGCCCATTGCAGACTACAGGGAATTCAAATTTACCCATACCTGACAGACTGCTTACTACAAGGGGACAACAAAAGCAAGCTGACAACAGATTTACAAAGGGTCATTTACTTGCTACAAGCACTGGGATACACAGTCAATTTACAAAAGTCAAGGCTGATACCATCCCAAACAAGGACCTTCTTGGGCTGAATTGGACACAGTGAAACAAATGGCATTCCTAACTACAGAAAAACAAAAAGAACTCCCTCTTTACTTCTTGGCACTAACAAAACTGAACAAGATAACAGCAAGGAAAGTACTCCAGGCCTTGGGCTTCATGGCATCATGCATAATCTTGGTCCCATTTGCCAGACTACATATGAGAAAACTACAGTGGTACCTAAAGAATTTATGGTCCCAACACAGACACAGCCTGGAAACAGAAATCCCACTAATTCCATGCTTAAAACAGGAGCTCCGATCTGATAGTGGGCTCAGGCATGCCAGTCAAACCCAGGCCTACTTCTTTCGCAGATGTCAAGCAAGCCAGACCATCACAACAGACGCTTCAGACCTAGGATGGGGCCCACATGCTGGACAAATGCGTGCAAGGACTCTGGACACAGGATCAACTTCACCTGCACATCAACCTAAAAGAAATGCTGGCAGTAAAATTGGCAATCCAAAAGTTCAAACCATTTCTCAAAGAGGGCCAGTTGATGATAAGGACAGACAACACCACAGTCATGTGGTACATCAACAAACAGGGAGGCACTCATTCATACCCCTATGCAGAATGACTTTGGAGCTGTGGACCCTGGCACTCAGCTACAACATCCAGTTACAGGCAATATTTGTACCGGAAAAGAAAATACTCTAGCAGACATACTAAGCAGAACCACTTCGATGCCCCATAATGGAAGCTGCACCCGGACATCTTCAAAACCATCTCAAAGAAATGGGGAATGCCTCAGATAGATCTATTCGCATCGCCTCTCAATCACCAGCTCAAAAAATTCTGCACAAGGACATTCCACCCACTAGCATGGAAAGTGGATTCGCTCTCCTTCAGCTGGAAAGGCCTAACAGCATATGCATTCCCACCTCTTCCCTTGATACACAAAGTACTACTAAAAATCAAGGAGGAACGCCCAAGGATAATCCTGATAGCTCCAAACTGGCCAAGACAACACTGGTACCCACTACTGAGGAGCATGTCTCGAACAATATGGGCCAAATTCCCTGATGCCTTTGATGTTAACTCAGAACAACTACAGCATCATGCATCCAAACCTAAAAACGCTACAACTGACTGCATGGAACATCACATAGCAGCAGCTAACACAGAGCTTTCCCAAAGAGTTAAAGACATTATTCTTGAAGCACGCAGACCTTCAACAAGAAGGAACTATGCTGGAAAATGGAAAAGGTTTGTCATTTGGAGTACTGAAAGAGGAAAAGATGTGTCAAACATAGATATGCCTAACATTCTGGAGTACCTGGCCGAACTTCTTCATTCAGGCCTGTCCTACTCCTCCATCAAGATACATGCATCAGCTATTTCAGCAGAATACAGCTTTGATCCACCTGTTTTTTCGCACCCATTGCTCAGGCAGTTTCTCAGAGGAATCAAAAATGTAAAACCTCCAAGGAAGCCACCATTACCAGCTTGGGACTTAAACTTTGTGCTAGAAAAGTTGACACTATCACCCTTTGAACCAGCAGCAACAGCAGACCTTCAACACCTGTCATGGAAAACTGCTTTCCTACTGGCAATTACTTCAGCAAGGAGGGTTTCAGAACTACAGGCCTTAATGGCGGTGCAACCCTTCCTAATCTTCCACCAAGATAGAGTGTCCATGAGGACTAATCCTACATTTATGCCTAAGGTGGTATCCAGAGTGTCTTTAAACCAGGCAATCCACCTACCTACCTTCTTTCCCAACCCACAAAACAGAGGGAAAGAATACTGCATACCTTGGATGTACATAGACAGCTACGCTACTACTTGGACAGAACAAAAAATAGCAGAAAGGCTGACCAACTTTTCGGAGCTTATGCAACAGGAAGGGAAGGAAAAGCTATTTCCAAACAGACAATCTCCAAATGGATAGGAAATTGCATACGATTCTGTTACTCCTTCCATGGAAAACCAATTCCACAGAACATAAGACCTCATTCTACAAGGGCAACAGCCACTACCACAGCCTTCTTACGAGGAGTGGCAACCAAAGACATTATTGAGGCGGCTACTTGGACCTCCGTGCATACATTTGCCAAGCATTACAATTTGCCTCTATATTCCAGATCCCGAGCAGGGTTTGCCACTGCTGTACTGCAAGGGATCCTAAACACACCATAATTTACCTTATCCTCCTCCCCTAGTTGGCTATGGTATTCTACCCAGTTGTTATGACTGCAGATGCATCCATGAAGGACATAGTACAGTTTTGTACCTACCATAAATGTAGATGTCCGAACTGGATAGCATCTGCAGTCAGGATTACCCCTCCTTCCCTCTGTGGTACTCCTAGGGTGTTTACCCTCCTAATAGCTAGCTGGTGGGGAGTCTTTATGGTGTATTTGTTTGTATATATGTACATACATGCATATGTTTGTGTTTACCTCTATCTTTTTGGAAACATTGGCATCTATCCAAAATTTTAGCCTTCAAGAGGGCTACTGGCATCTGGGGCAAGAAACACTGAGGAAAATGGCGCGGCTGATGCCTTTACACCAAGACCAACAGAGATGTGACGACGAAAGTGAGACATCATCGAAGCGGGACCCGGACTTTTGAAACGGCCGACTGAAGGGCTGCCTGACGACAGGACAACCCAGTTGTTATGACTGCAGATGCTATCCAGTTCGGACATCTACATTTATGGTAGGTACAAAACTGTACTTTGTACTCCATGATGGGTCTGATGAGTGATGAGGAGAAGGGCACAATGACCTCTTTTGTTCTAGATGCGAACCCTTTTGTGATTAGGTGGGCCACATAGAAGGATTTTCTAACCACCTTGGCAATATGATTATCAAAGGAGAGATTACTATCTACTTGGGTCCCCATATCCCTTATTACATTTTCTGTATTTAGGGGACTACCACATATGTGGTAGTTCGCGGGTACTTTGTTTTTTCCAAAGGGAATGACTATGCACTTTTTGGCATTTAGCTTGAGGCCATGATTTTGACACCAGGTATCCGTCTCAGTGAGACCCTTCTGGAGGATGCCTGTATCAGCTAGAGAGTCAGTTATGGCCCCCAGTTTGCAATCATCTGCGAACTTGTTCAGCCATAGTCCTCCTGTGCTTGCCTGTACCTCTGAGAAGTATATACCGAAAAGGAGGGGTCCCAGGACTGAGCCCTGGGGGATGCCACTTGTAACTGGTTTAGAGTCTGACCTAGAGCCTGCAACTCTCACTGTGTGGGTTCCATCCATGAGCCAATTGGCAACCCATCTCTTGACGTATGAGTTTATGTTCAAGCTGGTGAGCTTGTCTATAATATCAGAATGGGGAATGGTGTTGAAAGCCTTTGCTAGGTCTAGTTAGTCTGTATGGACCTTCTTTCTCTCATTTAAAGCCTTGGTAACTGTCTCAAAGACGTCCACAGCATGATCTGCCCTTAACAAAGCCAAACTGGGTAGGGTCCAATGTTTGAAGGTTCCCAATGTGTCTGTTAATGAATTCCATGATGATGCACTCGATAGCCTTGCAGACCAGGCTAGTCAGGCTTATAGGGCGATAGTTCCCGGGGTCCGTTGTGGCTCCACCTTTGTGGAGCAGGATAACTGTTGCTGTGCGCCACTCTATGGGTACGTAGCCTGTAGAGAGGCTGAGTTTGAACAGTGTGTTTAGGTGAGGGGTTAGTTCATTTTGGAGCTTGTGTAATACAGCCTGGGACTCTGTCTGGTTCCATTGAAGCTGTATTTTTGGCTTTGGATAGGGCTGTTTTAACCTGTGTGCCAGTGATTGCCGGGGCACTACATTCTTCTGGTATGGTTATGGGCCCTTTAGGGGGTGAGGGGGGGGGGTGAAGTTTGCACTAAACCTGTCTGCCAGAATGTTGCCAATATCAAGTCGGTTCAGTGTATTTTGTGCCATTCTGCACTAACTCAGAGCAGATCTGAGAGTTTCCCCTTAGGTTCTTGACATACCTAAAGGACGCTTTGTGGTTATCTTTGGAGTCCTTGGCAGTTTTTCTTTCGAAGCTAGCCTTGGATGATTTTTATGAGGGATCGTAGTTTCTTGCTGATACTAAGCAGGGATGTCTTTCCTTCTTGGGATTTTACTCTTTTCTGCACTAGTTTCCTACTGTTGTATAGCTTGTTTATAGCAGGGGTCCATTAGACTGGTTTCCTTTTTTTGGAGGAGTCAGTCTTGGTTTTGCTTGGGATAGCACGATCCATGCTTTCTTGTAGGTGCTCATAGAGTGCCTTTGTAAGGGATTCAGCAGCTTGGACAGCATTGTCCTTTAGCATGGGGGCTGTGAACCTTTCAACCTCTGTCTTAAGTAACGTGAAGTTTGCTTTTGAAAAGTTTTTCAGGGTGGTTTCCTTGATTGGGGGTGGGGGCAGAATATGGATATCCAGAATGATTAGTCTATGGTCTGATATAACCAGCGAGGGTTTGACCTCCGGTGTAGAACACCGGTTACCCCTGTTGGTGATGACTTTGCCCAATATGTTGTCACCTCTGGTGAGGGTGTTGACCAGTTGATCCAGGACATTCGAGTTTATAAATTCTAGGAAGCGTCGGGCAAGGGAGTTAGTACTTGAGTAGCTCTCCCAGTTACTGTTTGGGTAATTGAAATCACCCAATATTAGGACGTTTGGTAGGACCTTCATATTTTCCAGTGTCTCCAGAAATGCGGAATGGGGGTCCTGGGTTATGGTTGGTGATCTGTAGCAAGCTACAATTTGAATTGCAGTTTTGCCTGTTGTTAGTTGCACATGGATGATCTCTGAGGCATTGTGAGGTGCCAGTAACCTGGAGGTGTGGGATTCCTTGATGAATATGGATACACCCCCACCTTTTGTGTTTCGGTCCGGGTTCTGTGGCTGAAAAGTATGGTATGAGTTATATCCTGGTAGTGCTGGTGTGCTCTCTGGAGTCTTGAACCAGGTTTCTGTTACTGCACAGATATCGATGTTCTCCATAATGAGGAGTGCCTCGAGAGCATGCATTTTGAGGTTTAGACTATCTATACACATATATGTATAATTTATATACATGTCTGTCTATATTTTCCACATTGGGTTATCACAAAAGAGATCTGGGTAACTCTCGCTAGGCATGTTGGGATAGGGTCTATCCTCGAGCCAGTGGAAGCTCTTGAGCTTTAGAATGTGGCCGAGTCGGAGCCAAGGATCGGCTCTGAACCCAACCAGCAAGAAGGAAGGCGAGATCAAGGACAACAAACATGGAAAGTTACGGTGAGTACATAACTTCTTTTTTCCTCCTCCTGAAACTGGTAGCTGCTAGTCATACTCAGGTTGTATGGCCACAGACTTGGCTCTATCCCCTCGCCAGTGAAGCTGGGGTGATTGTTGATTAAAAAAAATGCCAAAAACAGACCATATTAGTTTTGGCTATCTGTTCCTCTTACTCATGGGTATTGGAACATACATCCAAGTTCTAGTACTGGTGTTTGTTGTAATACACCAGAATCGCCAAGGACTGCTGCTTGCCAGTTTATGTCCTCCTTTTCCAATAAGCTATTGTTCATTTTGCCAGTATTGAAAATTTCACTTATTAGTGTTGAAGGTTGTGCGTCAGGGCTGGTAACTCGGCATGTAAAAATCAACTACCAATCATTAGCGGACTGGAGTTCCGCTGTGGCGACCCCTAACCGGGAAAAGCCGGAAGACACAACAAGTGCTTATAGCATATACTGCAAGTTTGTCTGTCTTTGAGCTGTATTACCTGAATATCTTATGCATATCTGAATTGTGGCTCACATCACGTATTTCTAGCTGTGAGGTCAAAATCCCTCACTGTAACCTGTTCTTACAGGAGAGATCACAGCTAAGGGATTTATCACACTTCTAAGGATCACCTCCCAAGTTGCCTGCTTTGCAGTCAGTGTTAATAAGTAAAAGTAGAGAGATAATACTATAATCCATTCTTTTAATTTTTTTCAAACCAAAAAAAAAAAAAAAAGACTCTTGTATGTGAAACATTAGCACAGATAGTGGAAAATGCCAGTACCCAAGTCGTGTGACTGGGGATTTCAGTTCTGATATGTCCGACCCTGCAGTTGAACACACTCAGCTTTGTGGAGTAACATCACTGATCACTGCTGATAATCATAGTACACTGGTCCAAGGCCCCTTTTCAGGCACAAACTAGGCCTAAAGGCATGCAGGAAAAAACCCACATAAGCAAAACAATACAGTTTCAAAATAAGGTTTTTACTGAACAGTAGTCATATGCCATTAGTAACAGCAAACTATGTATGTATAAGCAACAGTTTACACATATAATCAGAGAAAGTAGAACAGTTGTAATTTGCTAAGCATCTGACAAAAGCATAAAAGGAGTCTTTAAGAGAACAGTGGTTTAATAGAAGGATGAAGTGAAGGGAGAGGCTTGGGTCTAGTGGCCTAGGTGTTGGCTTGACACTCCCAGCAGCAAAACAGTTGTTTAAGAGAAGAGATGTGTTGGGAAATGGTTGTGCCTCCAAGTTTGAGACTGAGTATTAGAGAAAAGGCAGAGAGAGAGAAAATAGATTAGGTATTAAAGATGTAAAGCAGGTTGACAGTGTTAACAGTTACAAATCCTGTAGAAACAAAAGAAACTCCTCTTACTCTTTTTTGAAAGGCTGTGCCTTACAAAAACAGGCCTTAAGTTAATTTTTGGTTTACCTTTATATCGATCACACATGATTGACCGGTCACTTAATCGAGCCATTTAAGCGAACCGGAACCGCAAAAACTTTTAAATGTCGAAATTATGTCAAATTTTGACATTTCTGGCCATGCCACACCTTCACACCAGTGCTACCATGGGTCAAAAAGAGGCGAGGTTTTGCCGTTCGCTTATGTGGAATTTGACGTTGGAGACGTTCGCACTTCGGTATTCGCGGAAGCCGTTTTGCCCATATTGGGATCGACGATGTAAAGGTAAACCTTCATTTTCCTCTCTCAGTATTGTTTTCAGCAGTGACAAACAATAATCCTCTCTTACTGGTCCTCCAGCTTGATAAAGGTGTGCATCGAATTGTTACCAGCCTGAAGCTGGATTTTAGCTTAACTGTTTGTGGTCCATTTTAAGCAAACACCTGCTGTCTCTCCACTGGAAGACCTACAGACAGCAGCTGAGCTCTCCATGTAACTGTTAGTGGAAACTAGATGGAGAAACTCTGAGTTGCCCCCAATGTGTGTGTCACAGAGGTTTTTTTTTTTTTTTAATTAAGTGCCATCAACTTTAAACGCAATACTAGTCTTTATGCTGCCAGCACCTGTCTTTATGTCCCAGGAACATTATTTTACTGGTTGCATTCGCAGCTGAAGGATTATGCCTTGTTTATCCTGGGCTTGGATGGACATATTGTTCAAGAACTTAACTTTTGAAATCTTAAAGATTGTATAGGCTGGTCTTGTTTTGTCTCTTATTTCCATCTCACCTTTTATTGTGGCATTTTGTTGTTTTACTATCGTATGCACTACATTTTTGCTTGTAGGTGGTGGTGATCTAAACTGTTAATCGTTGTTCAAACACATCTTGATATTTACTACTACAACTGAGGCCCATCTATACTGTCTGTGCACAGATTAGGAAATTATTGCCCTGTCTCTAAACTTCGTATTATAGGTAAGATTAATGATAAGGCTGTATATGCTCTGTTTTATTTCTAACACCTTGTGATATACCTGATCTATCTTAATCTAGCATTAGGTCTAAGCACAACACTGAGCTGATCCTTATTTCAGTCTTAAGTCACCTGCTTAAGGCAAAAGATTTAATTATTATGTTCCATTCTGGTTCTTTTCAATCTAACAGGGTCTTTTATGGAACCCAACATCCTGACTGAGGGACTGAGATCTTACTGTCATCTAAATGGCAGTTTTCTCAAGT
The DNA here is from genome assembly GCF_019279795.1 of Protopterus annectens. Classification (NCBI taxonomy): domain Eukaryota; kingdom Metazoa; phylum Chordata; order Ceratodontiformes; family Protopteridae; genus Protopterus; species Protopterus annectens. The sequence goes on along the minus strand of NC_056726.1, from coordinate 671,511,950 downwards.
GGTTTACCTCTTAGCTCCTTTTTTTTTTAAACACCTTTATTGAATTATCACTTGTGACCTAGGCAAGTAATCAAACGGTATTAACAAGTCCACGTTTACAAACTTTATACTGCACATATATTGCTATATATCATATAACTTAAGCAACATTACATAAATTATTCAGTTCCTGCCCTTTTTTCTTTCTTTTGTTTTTAACAAAAAACATCTTTAGTAAACCATCACTTAACGACGTAGGCAGTCCTAGATTTATATAAATTAAAACAAACCACAACACAATCCTAGCTGCAAGCATTTCACATCACAAACCATACTGACACACTTCCAGTTACAACACTATACATCACTTATAATCTACCCAATAATTTTCAGTCACACATTACATAGCTCATTTAAGTCCTGCCTTCTTTTAAACCTCATTCCTCCCCTCTATGTATTGTTCCCACATTTCCCATGTTTTCCTATGTAATTTGCTCCTACCCTTTTCTAAAGATCTCATTTCCATTTGTTTCATCTGTTACTGTATTTAGCCCTTCTAATGTAGTTGGTTTAGAGTTCCATTATCTAGTAATTGCTTTTTTTGGCCGCCACCATAATTAAGCATTACAAAGCCTTACCATGTCTAGGCAATTCCGATTCTGTATCATAACTCAGAAAAATCATCTCCCTCGTCACACCAGTCCGCCCACCCAGCATCTGTCAGTGCATCCCGCAGGGAATCCTTAAAGTCCGCCAACTTACCGCACTCCCAGGAAATGTTCCCAGTTACCTCTTTCTTCTCTGTAACACCTCCATTTGCTGTCTTCCTGAGGAAAAATTCTCTGGAGTCTACTTGAGGGTATAAAAATATCAATGCATACATTTCCAAGCAAAAATCTTAAATCTTCTAGATGTTGTTGCATATTTGGGAGACATATGTATATCCTCCCATTGTTTCTTTGTGAATTGCTTATCCAGTTTCTCTTCCCAATTCTTACTAACCTCCTCTGATTGATTCTTATAGTTATCATGCAATATTTTATATGGTCTACTAAGTATTCCCTTTTTAATGGCAGATTCTTTTCTAGATTCTACAAAAAACTCTACCAATGCTGGTTTTTCATTTAGGGACACCCCTATTTCTTTTTATTTGCCTATATTCTGATATCAGTCCTTGTTAGGGAAGGCAATCTCTAACTTGCAGTCCAGATAAATTCTTGGTGTCTTCCCATTCTATCGTCTTTCCCTCTTTAGTTATTTGCCCCCAATACATTGGTCCTTTGCCAGTTTTCTCCAATAAATTCCAGCCACCTATTGTCTATATCCCTAACAGAATCTCCTTTCTCCATTCCTGCGTTGGCTTTGTTTTTAGGATGCCTTCTGCTACTTGATGGATCATAGGAAGTTACTAGGTTATTGGCCCTTAGGCCCTTACAATCCTAGCCAAGAATTTTGCCCATGTTCCAACAAGTCAGCACCCTATGCCACTGTCAAGCAGGAACACAGGTGGAATCCCAGGGGTGTATTTTTTGTTCCCCATCCAGTTATCCAGGGTGCGCTTAAAAATGTTTAATGAGGTACTGTGCTTTACATCAAGAGGGAGTCTATTCCACAAAAGGGGGAGTCTCTGGGACACAAATTTGTCCCACCAGCAAGTCCTGTTGATGTCACAGACCAGGTTGAGGACACGCGTGCGGGTTACTCGAGTGGAGCTTGAATTGCGGATATGCAGCAGTCCCATCAGGGTGAGGTCTGAGATTACTTTGTATGCCAAACAGAGGTCACCTCTGAGGAGTCTGTAGGAGACTGACTAGAGGGACAGGGCTTTTAGCCTGTCTGTGTAGAGTAGATGTTGTAGGGCCTGGCTTCTCAGGGTGAGGCACCTCTGTGGTCTCTCCAGCTGCTGCATGTCCTTTGTGAGGAACATGCTGAAAGGGGCATTGTATTCAGTAATGGGTCTTATAAGGAAAGACTATAGGGATGTTATGATCACCTTGTCCCTGGATGAGATACCCTTACTAATGCATGACATTTAATTTATGATTTGATGAAATTTTCATTTTGTTAGTTTTGACTTCATGGCATTGCTTAAAAAGGCACTATGGAGGAGGCAAGAGCCTTTGCCAGGAGCCTGAAGCCCAAGGGCGACAGATGCAGGCCATCGCTGACAAAGCATCGATGCTTGTCATCATGTCATCCCAGGCTGTCAGGTACTGGATCCCCTTAGAATGACACCAAAACTAAGCCAATGGTTAGTCAATCATTTTCTGTTTGTATTGAGGCATCATTCTTGGTGACGGTAGAATGCAGCTTAAGGCTAGGAACATTCCTGCCTAGGACACATACTTAGCGAGCTCGATCATGTTTGTCTTCATATAGTCCAGGGAGGTACTTCTCAAGTCATTCACTCCAACATGGACTATGACTGAGTCATAGCAGTACCTGTAGAGAGACTTGAGTGCATTGGTGATATGTGGATTCTGGCACCCGGCAAACAACTAACTGTGACTTTCTCCTTATCTAGCCTGGTGAGGGGCACATCTGTGTGTCTCACAATGGAGTCGCCAATGTCCAATATGTAGGGTTTATAGAATAATCTGTATGATTGTTATTCTCCTTAAAGGCTTGCATCTAAAATCCCAGTCTCTCCTTGTTTCTTGAGCTTCCCACCTGTTTCATCATCATCCCTTTCCACTTGTGCTATGCATAGGAGCCTTAACTGTATAGCTCTGTATTACCCCTTCAAATCGGGTAATCTCAATCTGCGCTATTCTACTGGAAGAATTATCTTATCCCACTGGACTCTTGCCATCTTCCCCTCCCAGATAAAGTCCTTCCGCTCTTTATTATTTGCTATCCACAACTTCTCCTCAAATGTGCCTAACCTGTTTGTAAGACTAATGTAACTAAAAGCATTTTAACTGCTTGTATCTTACTTATCCATACCATATAAAAAAGCTTCCATTTTTCTCAGTTTTTATCTTTTGTTTAGTGTCTTCCACATATCCTTAGCTGCCACACCGGAATAATTTTTAATACATACTCATAAGTACTTCATTTTATCATGTCCCCATAAATATGGATATTGCTGAACGAATTTATGTGTAGGTACATAATTTACAGCTATTGCGTTTGGTTTAGCTTCATTAATTTTGTATCCCAAAAAGATTTGAAACGGTCTCAAAATGTTTTACAACACTGTAATGTCTCTTTCTGGTTTTGTCAGGTATAAAATGATGATATCTGCAAATAGAGCCAACTTTTCTTGACTATCATACCAATTATATCCTTGAATTTCTTAGTCCCTTATTTTCTTTGCCAGTGGTTCTAAATATAATGCAAATAACAAAGGAGAAAGAGGACACCCCTGCCTTGTTCCTCTGCTCAAGCAGAAATTATCAGAGAGGACCCCACTCACTTTAATTTTGCCCTCTAATCCCTCATACATCTTCCTAATCAACTTTATATTTTTTTCAGGAAATGCAAGTGCATCCTTTGCCCTGCTCATAAAGTCCCCAACTTACTCTGTCAAATGCTTTCTCTGCATTAAGATCCACCAACAATGGTATTTTCTTACATTCTGCTTCCCTCTTGATTATCAGTGTTCTGTTAATGTTGTCAAATGTTTGCCTCCCCTCCACAAAACCACATTGATCCATATCTATCATTTTTGACATTACGTAAGTCATTCTTTTAGCCACTATAGACATGAACACTTTATAGTCATGGTTTAATATTGAAGTGGGCCTGTCTGCAACTGGATCAGATGGATCTTTACCCTCTTTAGGTATTACAGCTACCACTGCTTCTTTGCAGGATATTGGTACTTCTCCTCCTAAAATACTGTTAAACAAAACCTTCCAGATCTTTATCAGTTTTTCCCTCCTAGCTTCCAAATTTCCACATGAATACCATCTATTCCTGGGAACTTTCCTGCAGATTGGTTATACATCACATTTTTGTCTCATCTCCTTCTATCCTAACCAGTCATAATTGAGACTCGTCTACCTCTAACCTTGGCATATCTAGTTCTTCTATAAAGATTTCCATTTGTATCTTTTCTTGATTTTCATATTTCTCTGCTTTGTACAGACTTTCATAGAATTTCCGAAATGTTTCTAATACATCTGCAGGATCTCTTGTTACCTTCCTTGTTATAGGCTCCCTAAGCTTGGTGACGGCCCTTTGTGCTTTCTGTTGTCTGAGTTATTGTGCTAAACATTTTTGTGTTCTAGTATTACTATCAAAAAACAGTTGCTTAGCAGCAATCTTTCTAAACTCATGTATATTAGCAAATTAATCTCTTATTTTCTCCTTAGCAATTCTGCAGTTGATCCTCTGCTTGTTCTGTGAGATTCCCCTGTTCTGCAATACTTTAACATTTTTAACTCGCTCTAAGTAATTCTTGTTACTTCTTAACCACAGCTCCCCTTATTTTATTTCCACCTTGTTTTTAAACTCCACTTTAATTTTATCCTACTCACTAGCTATATTTTCAGAAGTAATTTCTGTCCTTTCAAATAGCTCCTGAATAATCTCCATGACCCATTCCTTAAATTCCTCTCTTTTCAACAGATAGGTGGGAAAGCACCAGTATCTCATTTTTATTTCATTACCCTTTGTTTTCATTTTTTTAGTTGTTATTTGAGCATGACCTTCAATTAAATGCACGTGTTCCTGTGAAATGTAACTTCTGCCTAGCTAAGTTTTTATGTCTTGGGGAATAATATGTAAATTCACTCCAAACTCCTATTACTGAATTCACATCATCTGATATGGTTAATCCTCGTTCATTCCTTACGCATGGGTATCGGTTCCAACCTCGGAACTGAGACGGCCACTTTCCAAGCTCGTGTCAGCTTCAAACTCTCGAGCTAAACTCGTACCCACAATCCCTGTTACCTCAAATTTTGTTTGCAGCGTTGCCATTCGGTCATGTCAAGCTACTTCTCTTGAGCTAAGTACAGTTATTTGTTGTTTAATAGTCTTTCATATTACTTTTCTGTCAGAAAAGTTTATATTTCATTCTCTCTTACCCTATCGCATCTAGCGTACATATTTTCTTCAGAAGGGATCTTATTTCTGAGTTTTTCTGTTCTTTTCTCTACCCTTTTACCACCACGAGGTATTCTCTCTTTACCATCGTTGGTAATCCTTCCCTTTTTTTCTCATACCTTCGGGTATTCTTTTGTGCCATGGCTGGTACCCTTTTCTGTTAATTAATTTGCTGTCATGGCAGATAAGAAAGGTAGTCCGGGGTTTAAGAGGTGTTCTGATTGTGGACACAAACTACCTACTTCTGATGCACACTCTTTGTGCATTTATTGTTTGGGGGTGTCCCACTTGTCTGTTGACCCACCCTGTACTATTTGTGAGAACTTTTCAAATAGAACCTTGTTGGAAAGGAAAAACAAGCTGTTACTGAAGGGAATTCTTAAATCTCCCTTTTCAGAGGCTATTTCTGGGTCGGAGGCCTCAACCCCTCCTAGAGCCCATAAGAAAATCTTGGATGTTCCTACTAAGGCTAAATCTTTGCCTTTGTCCCTGGCTGGGGACTCCCGCCAACCAAAACCTAAAAAGGCTTAAGTTTTGGCTTCGGAGCTCACTCAGTCAGCCCCAGTGCTTTCGGTGCCTAGACCTTCGGCTCCATTAGTGATCTTGGCTCCATCTTCTCCTGCAGCCTTCACTATATCAGCACCAAGGGGCTCCTGTTCAGACTATTATCACTGTATCGGCACCGACCATTCAGTCGGCGCAGACCTTGACCATGTCGGCTCAGAGATCTTCCTCGGAACCGACACCTTTATTGTTAACTCCAGTTTTGTCGTTTCCAGCTTCGGTACCAACAACCACTTCGTCACCGATCCCTGTGTCGTTGCAGACCATGATCTCGGCACCGATGACTTCTTCGGTGCAGACACCCGTAGTCCAGTCTCTCTCAGCACCGTTGTCCTCTGTGCGGACCGGTGAGATGGGCACCGAGTTTGCCTCTTCTGTGGACAGGCCTTTTTCTCCGTGAGGTCGACTAGAAGCCTTTCCGAACACGATGTGTTGCATCTTGTGGATCAGGTGCTCTTGGCCAGAGGTATCCCACCCCTCAGGAACTATCCTTCCTTGGGAGGTGATCATCCATTTCCAAAGACCCCTTCTTATTATCCTCCTTCATTGCCTTTGAAGTCTATGGATATAGCACAGTCTTCCCCTTCTGTGGTCCCCTTTATGGATCTCACTAAGGAACTGCAGTTGCCTTCATGGCAGGAAAGTTTTGCTACGACCCAGGATGTCAGTTGTGACATGCAGAGTTTGCTGCTCCACAGCCATCCAGGGACTGAGTCAGCAGGCTGAGCCACTTAGGGGATGGGTGACCCCTGTCCTAGACATGGACTTCTCTTCAGGTGGACCAGCCTTCCAACTGATGGAGAAGGCTTTCCCTGCTGCTGGCGATACTGGACTGTCTATACCTCCGCCCTCCTCTGGTACACTGGTTTCACAAGTTGCACCTAACGGACACCGGGTGCAAGGGCCTCAGGACATATTCCCACAGGAATCCCCTTTTCTGCTGCCTTCTCCAGCTTCTCCCGCTGAGGAGGTCCACCGGAAAAGTGTAAGAGGAAGCACATGGACTCCACAGAGGAGTCTCTCACTGAAGACACAGATTTTGATGAGGGGGATGGATCCCACCGGTCACCCTCTATGGTATCCTTTGGTGATATCCTCGAAATCATGAAACAGAGGGTGACTGGCAGTCCTCTAATCCAACCTCTGAGGAATCTGTGTTCCTGCAGGCCTTTTGCGTCAGGCCCCCTGCCTCCTGGGTTACTCCACCTGCGGATGAACTTGTCCAGCTCATCGTGCAGCATGCTTGGAAGGCTCCTGATATCGTCAAAGCTATTCCTCGGAGGCCAGATAAGATTTTGTCCCCTCCTGCTTTGGATCCCCATTGGTCCAAAGGTCTTCCTGTGCATGCTTTGGTGGTGGCGGCCGTAACAATAAAGGATCTGGCAGAAGAAGAAAGCCAGACTGTCCATCCGCCTAACAGAGTCCTGGACAGGATAGGGAAGCACACCTTTGCTTCAGCGACCTTTACTATCAGGTCCCTGAATTATATGGCACACTTTACCAGGCTTCAAAGGGATCTGATTTCTGAGCTCTCTGAAACCTTGGCTGGTGCCGTGTCTGATGAGGTCCGTGACAAAGTGGCCTCTCAGCTGGCCACCATTGAATCAATATCTAACTCCTCTATGCGACTGATATCTCACACATCAGAAGGAGCAGCTAGAGCAGCAGGTTCAGCTGCGGTCTTGAGATGACATGCCTGGATGTGCTTGTGCAATTTCGTGGAACCTTTTAAGGCTTCCTTTCTTAACGCTCCCATTGAGGCCTCCTCGTTGTTTGGGCCCAAAGTTAAAAGCAAACTTGCCAGATGTGAACAGGACGGTAAGACCCTTTCTGCCGTAGTTGTCCATTATTCTTCCCCTCAACGTGCTTTCTCCCGAAACCAGAAGAGTGGGAAGATATGGTTCAAGAAATCTCAGGGTCCTTTCCCTGACGCACAGGCCGAGTTCTCCCCTAGAGGCAGAGGGGGAAACTCGCAGGGAAGACTCTCCTTGCGGGGCAGAGGGGGTCCGCGTAACCAGGGTTCCAGGGATTCTTTCCCTGGTCAATCCTACCAGCGCTCCTGAAGAGTGGTCCAACTTCTTTCCTCTGTAGGTGGTTGGGGGACGTTTCTCCTTGTACTCTTCTGCCTGGCTAACCATCACCACTGATTATTAGGTACAAAGGATTATAACTAGAGGTTATCATATCCCTTTCGATCTTTGTCCTGCCCCTTCAAAAAAACTTTCCCGAAGTTCCACCCAGTCAAAGGGAAGAAGCAGCACTAGAGATAGAAAAGTTGCTAAGAAAGACAATCATCCAAATAGTCCCTCCAGACCAGATAGGATCCGGATTCTACTCAAGACTATTTTTGGTGCCAAAGAAAACCGGGGACTGGAGACCAATTTTGGATCTCAGTGTATTGAACAAGTTTGTGAGAGTACAAAAATTCCAGATGGTCACAATACAGTCTATCCTCCTGCTTTTGGAAAAAGACGATTGGATTTGCTCGATAGATGTTTAAGATGCGTACTACCACATAAAAGCGGACAGGCCATCAAGAAGATTTCTGCGCTTCCGTGGGGGAGCCAGTCACTACCAGTTCAGAGTACTGCCCTTCGGGCTCTCTACAGCCCCCAGAGTGTTCACAAAGTGCATTGAAATTGTCACAGCTCACTTTCGACTTCAAAACTTCCAAGTGTTTCCATACCTAGACGACTGGCTCATTTCTGCCCCCACCAGACATCTACTGGAAAAAACCCTGGCATACTCTCTCCTTGCTGCTCAAAGGCTAGGCATAACCATAAACTGGCAAAAATCCAATCTCACCCCATCTCAGTCGACAGAATTCATAGGGGTTATCTTGGACAAAGAACTGCAGAGCTGCTATTCCAGAGCACAGAATTCTAAGGATAAAGCAACAACTGATTCCTGTCTTTTCAAGGGAGAAATCCATGGCTCACTCGGTTCTACATCTGTTGGGTTCCATGGCAGCCTCCATCACCATTGTTCCTCTGGCCAGGTTTCACATGAGGCTTCTACAATGGCTACTGCTTACCCAATGGTATCCCTTTCAGCATCCTCTTTCAGCCATGATTCGAGTAACCCACAGGTGCAAACAGGATTTAAATTGGTGGATGACACACAATCTGTCACAATGGTCTCGCCCCTTTTCCCCCCAGCAACCCAAGGCCACAGTGACCATTGACGCCTCCCTGATGGGGTGGGGGGGGGGCTATGTCACGGACAGACGGTCCAAGGCACTTGGTCCGAACTGGAGGCCCATCTGCATATAAATGTTCTAGAGCTGAGGGCGGTGCTTCTGGCGTTGCAAGCATTCCATCCCCTGCTGCCGTCTGGGACAATTGCGATTCAATCAGACAACATGGCAGTGCTCTGGTACATCAACAAGCAAGGTGGAACCAAATCTTACCCTCATTGTCAAGAGGCCATGAGGATATGACAATGGGCGATGACTACCAACAGTTTTCTTCTAGCAACGCACATTCCCGGGAGTTCCAACGTGATAGCAGACAGACTCAGCAGGTGCATTCTTCAACCTCATGAGTGGTCCCTGGGTCCCTTGAAAGCGGCGGAGATCTTCCACGCTGGGGCCGTCCTTGCTGCGACCTCTTTGCATCCCAGACCAACTACAAATGCGGCAACTACTTTGCCCTGATTCTCCCTCCAGGACAGTTACCTAGGGACTCTCTAGTCCACGATTGGCCCTCGGGTCTTCTTTACGCATTTCCACCCTTTCCCCTCATTCCCCAGTTTCTGAAGAAACCCCGTCGGTTGAAGAGCAAGGTGATCCTCATAGCACCATATTGGCCTTGACAGATTTGGTTCCCCTTCCTTTGGTCTCACCTACTGGATCGACCATGGATTCTCCAACCCCAGAGTTGATCTCACATCCACAGAACCTGATTCATCCCATCTTGAACAGCCTGAAGCTCACGGCTTGGCTACTCCAATTCCCTTGATTGCCAGGCAGAATGATCTTTCTTTACCAGTACGTGATATTCTCATTGTATCTCATAAGTCTTCCACTAGAATTACTTATCTGAGCAAGTGGAAAAGGTTTACCTGTTGGCTGAAAGATAAACAAGTAGATCCATTCTCAGCACCAGTGTCGATAATACTAGACCATCTGGCCGACCTTTTTTAATCGGGTCTGTTAGCTTCTACCTTTAGAGTTCATTTGGCTGCAATTTCTAATTTTCATGAGGGTGTCCAAGATTCCTCTCATGTCCCACAAAGTGTGCAAAGACCTTCATAAAAGGTGTGAATCATCTGAAGCCACCTTTTAGAGAACCTATTCAACCATGAGATTTATCATTAGTTCTACAAGCTCTGACAATGCCACCTTTCGAACCAGCCTCTTCTTGCGACCTCAAGTATTTGTCATGGAAAACCTTGTTTTTGGTCACCATTACTTCTGCCAGACATGTTTCTGAGCTTCAAGCTCTATGTATCAAGAGTCCATACTTGATTTTTCATATAGATAGTGTCTCTGAGAACTAATCCATCTTTTCTGCCTAAAGTGATCTCTGAAATGTCCATTAATCAAGCCATTGAATTGCCAGTTTTCTTTCCCAGTCATTCAAACAGAGGAGAGTATTGTCTACATATCCTAGATATCCACAGGCAAATTCATTTTTACTTAAATAGAACTAGGCCCTTTCGTAAATCTGACCAGTTATTTTTGGCTTTTTCTGGATCTAGATTAGGATCTGCTGTTGCTAAAGTCACATTGGCTAGATGGTTGAAGGACTGTGTGACCTTCATTTATACATAACGCAATATCTCGTTGCCGTTGCCTACTACCATGAAAGCCCATTCAGCAAAGTCAGTGGCAACTTCTGCTGCCTTCCATGCCAGAGCTTCCTTACATGACGTCTGTGCAGCTGCAACTTGGGCTATGCCTCATACCTTCGTCAATCATTACAAATTGGACTTCTTCTCCAGGGGAAGAGCATCTTTCAGTTATGTGGTGCTCAGGAATGTCCTTCCATGAGAGCCTCCCAGGAATAGAGGTAGCTGGGGACTCTGTCCCATGCATAAGGAATGAACGAGGATTAACAATATCAGGTAAAGAAGTTATGTCTTACCATAACATTCCATCTGTATTGTTGATCCTCGTTCAGTCATTACGACCCTCCCTCCTTCCCCCTCCTGTGGTTTCTAGTGGATCTCACCATCCGGTTCTCTTAGGTTATTTGACCAGAGGTAGCCTCTACCTTCTTTTACTTGCAAACTCAATCTGAGGTAACAGGGATAAGGGGGATTGTGGGTAAAAGTTTAGCTCGAGAGTTTGAAGCTGACGCGAGTTTGGAAAATGGCCAGCTCGGTTCCAAGGTCAGAACCGATACCCATGCATAATGACTGAATGAGGATCAACAATACAGATGGAACGTTATAGTAAGACATAACTTCTTTTTCCATGCCAAATATTTTCATAAATTTCTTCCAAAATCTACCCTCCTTTGTTATACTTTCCCTTCTGGGCCCCCCAGACACATCACACTGCTGCAAATCAATCCAATCTCCACCGGTAAGTAACATTCCTTGTTGAAAACTGATTATTTCTCCCAGAATTTTCTTAAGCTTCATTTCAACAGTTTTAGGTGGAATAAATACATGCCACTGTAATCCTTCTCCCTTGCCAGTAGCCTCCTTAACACTACAAATCTGCCATTATTATCTTTTTTATCCTCTTTTATCACTGTTGGAGCTCTTCTTGCAATTAATATAAGGACTTCTTTTTTCCTGTGTCCCAGATATTCTGCTGAATAACCATCCTGAAAACCTTTTATCTCTTAGCTCTTTTATCACATACAGCAGGTAGTTCCTGAGGTTAATTCCTTCAACAACTACCCTTTAGTGTGATATACCACAGGTCACAGTCTTTGGTTCCTCTTTTGCTCATTGTGTGTATGATGCCACAGACAGTGTGAAAAGACATCCGTTTTATTCTGATGACATTCAGCTGTACCTGTTGTCTGCTTAGGTGTCTGTGCACAATCCTCAAAGATGGTGTGGTTCCCTTCTTCAATGCGTGTCTCAGTCAGTTAAAAGTTAGTGCAGCTAAGACTGAAGAGATACTGCTTCTCTTCCATGTTTTCTTTCTCCTTTCCTCTTTACTTTGTATGGGAGAAATACACTGAAATCACTATCATGTCTCCATGATCCTCAGTTGAGTTTTGATGATTCGGAGTCTTAAGGCCAAGATTTCAGGTGACATCGTTATCATATTTCCATCTTAAGACACTTCCTGGCTCAGGAGCTTGATTCCACCTTCAGTTGTAATGGTGCCAATTCTTGGGCAGATGTCATCTCATTTGGTTATGCAGTGCCCTATACCTTGGATTACTAGATGGAGACATAGCATGGATGTGTTTAAAACTCTCTGAAGAGGCTGCCAGCCAGAACATTGTTGTACTTGCCAAATTGTACCTGTGTAGTGGAATTTGCAGTGGCTGCTGTTTATGCCATGTTTATATTTATGATTCTTACACTTACCAAACAGCCCTTGCATAGTCTGTCTCCTGTTAAAGGAGCCTCTGATGCCCTTTTCCACTGGAAAGGTCTCTCAGCTCATCAGTTGTGGGTTTGCTAGATGATCTAAGAACTGTGTGAAGTTATCTACTGGCTTTCTTTTGCCTGTCCTACAGTCATTGAGTCAGCTAGGATTCAGGCATATAGCGCCAAAGCATCTATTAAGAAACTCCTTAAGTACCATCATTTTTAGGTGGATCTCTCAAGACCCAGTGAAGTGTTCTGTATTCTGGTTTTTTTTTCATTTCTTAATGGAATTTTACTGTTTGTTTATTGTTTTAATTTACTGTTTTATCTTCATCGCTGTTAGTTTATCTCTAACTGTATAACAACCCATGGCACACATTGACATATTTCATGAAGCACCCTATGAACACTTGTGTCACCTGTGAAGAGTGACCTCTCCTAATCTAATGTGTGTCCTTTAGAAATCACTTTGTGTTTGCTCCCTGCCAGTGTGTGATACATCCCTTGTCACCCATACACGTGTATCTAGCACGCATGTCACTTTTGTGCCTATCTTGCTGTATGATGCTGCCTGATGTGTGCAGACCATGCATGCACTACACAGCCTGAACTAATTTTAGTAACTGTGCAGCATGCAATGCATTCTTTTGTGTGGCCCTGACATGTCTGAGTTTGTGACACATATACTATATTTGGTCTTGACTTTTTACAGATGGTCATCAGTTGATCATTGTTCATTTCGTAGTGATAAAAGATATGCTGGTCACTTAGTCGATTTTATGGAGATGTGCAATTTATCATAAACTCTGTTGTGGAGCACCATTAATTGGGATAAGTCCCATATTTGCCTGTATTAAATTGAGGTGTTTTAACTGAACCAATCCTGCTGTGATTTGTAACATTTATGCTGTGCATGCTGATACTTTGTCACTGTGCTGTGCAAATTTATAGTTGCTCATTTCACCTGATCATTTTGCATCTGCTGTGTTATTTTGAATATCTTTGCTGTTTTGTCACTCATTTACATACATTATCATTCCATTGGTGGTGCAGCGGTAGCGTTGTCGCCTCACAGCAAAAGGTTCTCCTGTTCGATTCTTGGCTGGAGTGCCTTCTGTGTGGAGTCTGCATGTCCTCATCGCGGTCGAGTGGCGTTTGAAAGACATGCGTGAATGGGCCTGCCTTTGTTGAAGGTTGGGCATCGGGCTGGCACCTCGGCACCGTAAAAATCAACTGCCAATCATTAGCGGACCAGCGTTCCGCTGTGGCGTCCCCTAACCTGGAAAAGCCGAAAGAACAACAACCATTCCATTTAAAAGTGCTGTATACCACACTGTGCTACCTGTATATGCCTTGTCTTCAGATAGTCAGTAAACTATGAGTCTGTGAATCATGCAAATGTACGTTGTATACCACACAAATTGTTTCATTTCTGGATCTTAGCCAGGATCAGAATTCACTGCTAGAAAAAAGAAAAATGATTTTCAAACTTTTTTAGAGGAAGCAACCCTGCATGGCTTTTTAGATTAGCAGTGTACAGTGTGCTGGAGATGCTCTGCGTACAGCATTTTTGTCCGTAACAGAATGGATCTTTATTGAACACAGAGTTATGTTGTGTTTTTATTACACATGCCATTAAGCAGTAAATATGTTCACAGCTTCTCTGCACCTCCATTTGCTTGTAATCAGTGTTTAGGATTATGGCTAGAATAAGAAATACCTCTAGCAGATCAATAAACCTAAAAGCAGATGCAAAATTAGCTTAAAAACTCATTCTCAAGGACAATATGTGCAAAGCTTACAGGTAATGAAGAATATTGATTTCACGTGCATGCTGCAAAGCATAATTAAGGAGCTGCTGCTTGAAAAGATTGCATTACAAATTTATAGTAATGTAATCTGAGTTGTACTTGATTACTGTAGAATTGTTTGTAACATTAGTAAGAAAGTAGTTAGAATAAAGGCAGAAAATGCATTTGTAATCATATGGTTTTGGATACTGGTGTGCGTGTGCATACATTTTGAATTTAAAAATAAAGTATTAAAAAAATAAAACGTGCATTGTAAAACATACACAGCAGTGGTGATAATTTCGTTTGGCTATTTTATTTTATATGCTTGTTATTCATGAACAAACATGAAGTGCTCTCCGACTGCTAACGGACTGTGAATGCACAGTATAGCAGCTGGAAATTAGATTGAATGAGAACTCATATATAACTGATGTTTATTAATGCCCTGTTCAAAAGATATGACATTTGCATCAACCCTCTTTTTTCCCCATCTGTGTACTTGGGATCAGGATGTCACATCAACAGTGATCATCACCTGGAGTCAATATTCACACCGCCGGGTGATGTGGATTTTTCCATGAAATTATTAGAAATCGGTAATGTAGGAAAAATACTGCTAACTCAGACTGATTGAAACAGAATTAGTTTCTAGAAACTGTATGCATCCTGACATTAGCAGTTAAAAGTAACTTTCTTTATTAATGTGGTGTAGAAAAAAGTTTAATTGTAGTTGAACCATTTAATATACAGTAATTATTTTCATATAACACACAATTTTCCTGAAAGTCATTTAAAAAATTAAATAGTAAAACACGTAAAAGTACCGTCTTAATTCCATCCGTCACTGGACGGTAAGTTATTTTTGTTATTAAAACTGTTTTACTGGTAAGTACATGTTTGGTATTACATCCATGATAACATCCGTTAACATCATCTCAGCATAATATTGTTACCTTTAACCATGAAATATTTATAGTTCTTAAGACTAAAATCAAATAAACTGTGTTAAAGAAAAAGACAGCTTTTCCATTGTCTTTCCAATTAGCATGACTAATGGTTTTTCATGTCAGAGCTCAGTGCATTCTCTCCTCCATTCCCTACCATTTGTTGTATGATTTTTGTTGGGAGAATAACCTTTCAGTCTTAAAATACATAGGTTTTCTAGGTAGCTACTAGGCTTGCAGTCTAGGGGACCATTGAGGAGCCTAGTCCAAATTCCCAGTTGCTCACAATTACTGTCTGGTTGAGTGACTTGCTCAAGGTTACTCAGTAGGCAAATAAGGGCTGAGGGAATTTAATCCTACACTATAGGAACTATAGCTGATGGACTTAACACACTGCTCCAACTGTCAACTAAAATTATATCACCCCAGATGGGACTCAAACCCACAATCCCTGGCCTAGGAGACCAGTGCTTTAGCCATTAGTCCTCTGCCCTCCGATTTAAACAACATAACTAAATCCACTTGTGTTGCTCTGATGGTGATCACACACACTGAGATTTTTTTCTAAACATTATGAATATAAACTGTTCTTGTTAAAGGTGCCAAGGTTTTTATCAGAATATTGTTCATTTTTCTCAAAGTGCTTTGACCTCCCCCTAGACTGATAGCTGTTAACTTTTTGCATCTCATCTACTGATTCTTTTGCAATTCATAATTTAGAGCTGCTTTTAATAGCATCTTTTAATGTAACAAATATATTTCTTTGTTCTAACTCTCCTTAAATTTGCTGTTAATCCTTAACTTTTTGTCTCTCTGAACCTTTTTGTATTTTTGCTCAATATCTTATTTCTAAACTACTTTGTATTTCTTAATAGGAAAGTCCCCAGAATCCTGTGTACTTCTGAAAATAATACAAATTAACATTGTTTATTATATTTCCTCAGGTGAGTCTGTATTTAGCATTAAGGAGGGGGCATTCCATAAGTCCTTATGGGTTGGTCTAACTGTATTTTTTTTTTAATTTTGTCTTTTTTTAATATTACATTTTGATTTGCTATTTGTTTGCTATCGTCAGTTAGAAAATAATTCTTTTGCAGACAATGAATAACATCCAGCTAATTAGTGGGAGAAGCTGTGAAATAGCAGTCCTCATTTAACTACAAATATTTAGTGACATCTTTATTTAGCTGTAGTGCTTGTTTGACTTGCTATTCTCTAGAGGCCCGAGTGTTGCTGATCTCTGTCTGCATTTGATTTTTCCCACTCAACCACCCCTCCGCTGCTATTTTAAACTTGGTGGCTTTTGAGTTGCTTGCCCCTACTATAAATCTGATTTTGGAAACTCCTCCCAGTCCAATCTCATCAGCTCATTCTACTGAGTACTGAGATATCAGCTGGGAAGGCCCCTCCCCCTTAGTCTCTCAAACTTGAATTATCTTTTGTTTCTTCCCTTCCCACTTACTAAAAAAAAATCACACTTTATTCAGTTCTTTTACAGTATTTGTGCTTCTTCCTACTTTAGCTTTTTGCTGTACATTCTTAGCGTTCAGTTGCATTTAATCTGCTGCATTTATTACTGGTTGTTAGTTGCCTGATTGCATTGTAACTTAGTCTAAGCCTCTTAGTTTTGATTTAATCACCTGAGCTTCAAACTAGTTATCTTACGTAAGGAAGGTTTGTGGTCTACACTCTTATGGTACGAGAGGTAGGTTTTACATCCTTCTGAGCTGGGAATTGCTGGCTGGATGCTTATTGTGTCTGTTATTCTAAAAATGTCTTGGTTCTGGTTTAAGCATTTGGGCTCCAAACCAGTTATTTTACATTAAGAAGGTTTTTGGTCTACACTCTTATGGGGGTAGAGCATAGCCTTCACCCTTCTGAGCTGGTAATTGCTGGTCAAGACTTATTGTGCCTGTTATTCTAAGTGCCTTTGTTCTGGTTTAAGCACTTGGGCTCCAAACCAGTTATTTTTCTTTAGGAAGGTTTGTGGTCTACTGTTTGGACAGATTTTTTTAACTTCTAGAGTTTCTAGTTTGCACATAGCTGAGCATTGCTTATCAGGTTACTTGTCTTATTCACCTAGTCAATATTTAAATGTCCCTCACTCTTCCCTAGTAGATCAGTAACCATGGATATGCACTCCCTGGCTCTCTCTTTGGCCGGTCTGGTTAAGATGGGTATTCTGAGGCATTATAGCAGCTGTGCCTCATCTACAGTGACAGCCCACTTATTCTTAAAACTGATAAAGTATGCGAGGGGTGTATTGACACTGAACAGTAGATAATCTGGTCATATAGGAGGGGCGAGTTATATTCCAGTAGTCATTACAGTCAGTTACAATGGACCACAGAACCTTTCAGAATATGTGGCATCACTCTTTGGCCTTCCAGATTGGAAATGCATCTAAAAAAATATTCATATATATTATTAAACAACCCAATAAAATATAGGTTGAGTTCAGCCTGAGGTCATTATGAGCCTGCCTCAGCTTTTATAGCCACATAGTTTTATGCGGAAATATAACATGGGTCATATACAAGAAAGGTAGCTGTTAACAGATTCGTAGTTAGATATTGCCAACTAAAATGGTGTCCTGCATTTGCTTTAGTACCAGGATAATCAGTAAATGCATTCTTATTGCAGTGGAGTATTAAGAATAAATTGTTTCATTAAAACTGAAAGAAACCGAGAACATGAATGAGGAAAATTGTGCTATATTGTTAGTTACTTTGACTGTTTAAACTCTAAACCAGCAAATCAGCATGAAAAGTTAAAAAATAAAGGAAGAAAAAACAGTAAAAGAAAGAGCTTCATCTACTTTGAAAAGAGTAATAGATGCATAATGTACATTTTTAACGGGGTGGCATAAATTTCAGTATTCAAACCCCCTCAGTATTCAGTAAATTAGTTGTGGTTGATTCCGCCCCCTAGATATAACACAATACAAGGCCAAGTTTATATGACCCATTAAAAATGTAAACTTTTTCTTTCTTGAAAAATCTGACACTGACTGGTGTTTGTGTGAGATACTGAAGAGGGCATGGTAATAGCAGACAGTAGAACTCCTTGAATGAGCATAGTGTGTGTAACAGAAAACACTTGTAAGCACCTTTTTTTCTGTTCTAATGGTTCTGACTGTAGCTTGTAAGGGATCAATCTAAGGTGTTGAAATTTCTTTGTAGTGCCTGTACGTATAAAGGGAATGTGCAATCTGGAATAGAATATGAATAGCCGTGCCTACTACCAGATTGCATGACCTTAGCCTTGAAAGAATTTGCATTCATTTTTTGGTCTATTATGTAAAATAGAGGCTAGAGCTGGGTATTTAGGTGCATATCATTAACTCTTTGGGTAAATGTAAATTTACACTTGGTTTCATTGCTATAGCACAGTAGCAAGTACATATGTCCTCTGTTTAACAGAGGGGCAACAAAGATTAAGAAAAATCATGAATTTTCAGGGTTTTCTTCTATTTTACTCAAACATGACTGTCTTGCTCTGAAGCACACTGGATGTGTAACCATTAATAGTTCTGCGTTTAGATAAGGCATGAGTGTGAAATTAACTTTGTGATACTAGTACATGCAATATTTTATTGTGGTCCTCTTCCATGCTTGAGAGGAGGTAGGACTGTGGTATACACCTGTTACCAAACTTCTTCATGTCTTGCTATGAATGCAACAAGACCAGCCAAGCAATCCAAGTAGCTGTTCAAGAAAGCATCTCCTGCAAGTTTCAGTTTGACATTTTTGAAGCTGTAATTATCGGTGCCTGTTTTGTAATATATTGCTACTCTAAATGCAGATCCTCCAGAAAGGCCATCAGTTGAATGCCATACTTCTAATTTTGAGGACCTTATTTGCACATGGAAATCAAGTCGACAGACCTTTCTCCCAACAAAGTACTTTGCAGAGTATAGGTATTGTATGAATCCATTTTTCCTGCTTTATTGGTTCTACTTTGTTTAACAGGAACACAGTGTTACTGTATTTAAATTGTTGCCATGGATTTCAGCCCATTTACCAAAAAAGGTTTATCATGCAACATGCTATGTCTTTTTTTCTCCTTGCTTGCAATATCACAGATCTTATGGATTTTAGTGTGAGAGAGATTTTTTTGTTCAGTAAGTGAGTTTCCTGAAGTTTATCTTGTACAGAATTATACTCTAGTACAAAACAGTTCAAATTACCTACCAATTTCTGATGTGGATTAAGTATCTTCTCATGCCTCTCTTGATCCTCCTCTTCACAAACTTCTTGTAGTGATTGACTTTTCTGAAACAGAAAATGTTATCATTATTTCTTACACTTTATTCAGTTATGAAAAAAAGCCTATGTTCAAGTCATGTCTCTCCTTCCTACCAAGAAATAAACTGCTTTTGCCTTGTTTCAGTTTGCAGGAAGTATGTTGTAAACACTAAACCATGTCAGGTCCCTTTTGTTCAAATCTTTCAGTCTATTCTATGCAGAAAAAATGGAGGGGTAATGGAGATTTGGACAACATATAAAAGTATGGCTTTTAAAACTAGTCTGGCCGTTTCCTTATCTGTTAATAACCTGCATGCTCTAGCAAAGGTGTGGGAGGGATGTGCAGAGGATCACTGCCCTGGGCACAGGCTGTTAGAGGACAATATTAGCATTATAGAAAAGGTGCTGATCATTCCAGTTCTACAGTTTCAGTAAGTGTTGAAGTAACAGATGGTTAAATAACAATTAGACTGGCAGTCAGTGTTTGAATTTTGACAAGGAGCTATCTTGTCTACACAACAGGTTTTTAATACAGTTTATCAATAAGGAAGGAGCAAAGCTGCTGAAGACTTTTGTTTGGTCATCAGTCTTGGGGTTGGGGTTCCAAGCAGGGGTAGTGCCACAGTGCCAGCCAATGTTGCTACGGCTCCATGTTCTAGTTAACTGTGTACATAAGTGATAGATGGCTTGCAATTAAATGGAAGGCTGCTTCATTCTTAAGAAAAATATTCAGGCCTAATGACTTAAAATTAACATTTGCAGAGCAAGTGAAGACTTGAAACATCTAGAATCTGCTATTCACCAAGTCTACAGCTCAACCACATGTGTGTAGAGTTGAGTGTTTGTAATCCTGAATGCATTATACTTTAGTACATAGACTGAGTTTGTCATTGAACACAGCCTGAATTGCATTAATGATGATGGCGCTGAGTTAGTAGTAAAATCACAAAACACCATTTTAGGCATTTCCTGTGGTGATGCATGAATTAATGTGTAGATAGCACAACAGCAACATGTAATAAATCAGGTAAGAGTACTGCCATGACTATGGGTTTTGCATCTGTGGGGTAAAGATTTGTTTAATTCTGTCCTTTGCACTAAGCTTCTGGTAAAACTTTATGATGATAGATTCCACATGTTCATGCATTGCTAAGATACTGTTTCATTACCCAAGTTATTTCCATCTTTTGAGTCTCAATCTGTGCTTGATTTTGGCTTTGGTTCTAGGTTTTGTCTGTCATTTTAAAAAGTTCATGATTTTCATTTTACTTGCGCTAAGTAGTAGTCTATTGTCATTTAACCGTTTGACCAGGGAGTTAAACAAGGACTGCTGATCTTTGGCTAATGTTTGTGGATTATTAGAACAGTATTATAAAGCTGAATCATTGTCATATTGAGTTAGTCATTATGTCATGTCAGGTGAAATTAGAAACAGATAAGGACATTGTTCTGTATGCCTGCCTCACAAGTCATGTAGATATGTTTGCCTAATTTTGATTTGAAAGTATCAGTGTTGGTACTGCACCTGATTTCCTTTGGTTAATTATTCATGATCATTTGATATCCTTTTTGAAAGCTACATTGTAGTTCTTGTATTTGTAATATTGCAGTCTTTAATACTCCAGATTTTTTGTTTCTTTTTAAGACCAAAGTAATCAAATCAAACCAAAAACGGATGGTGCAGTGTACAGCAGTTTGTGTTGTTGCCTCACAGCAAGAGGCTTTCTGGTTCGATTATCGGCTGGGGTGCCTTCTCTGCAGAGCCTGCATGTCCTCCCTGCAATTGTGTTGGTTTCTTCCGGGTACTCCGGTTTCCTCCCACATTCCAAAGACATGCGTCTGGTGCATTTCTCCCCGGGTCTCCACTGAAAATTGGCTCTGTCCAAGTCGGACTTTCACTGTAAACAAATGCTAAAAATAAGAATACATCGGTAGGAGATTATGACAGTTTATATGCTTGTTCCTCACTTTTCTATAGTAGAGTGAGGAACAAATGTGACCTCATTAACCTTTCATGGTATTCTAGCTGTTCCAGATCTTCTAGTCGTCTTTTACTATTCTTTGAACATGTTCTGTCTTTCATTTACAAGTTTTGTTGATGGAGTCCAGTGTTGGCTGCCATATTCCAGCCTTGTCTTCACAAGTTTATAGCAAAGTGTGTGTACATCATACAGGCTTCTGGATTTCACTTAATTTAATCAGTCTAATTATTGTTTATGTCGGTGTTCATTATTAGATCACTGTTGCAGTAGTTTAAACTATATGGGCTACTGCCATGAATTGAACAAGCCGGCTAGCTTCCAAATTTTTAGGACACCTTCCACCTCCTTGACCACTGTACACTTCAAAGAGTGCAACATAAAATCAGTGGCTAGGGTGCCACAGCTTCATAACCTTCTTGCCATTGAAGTAAGCTGTTTCTTGCAAGCTTTGAGTGATTGATGGTTGGCTTGCACTTCCAGGCTGGGCAGACTAGTACCTGTTGGGGAATACCTTCAACTTCATCATTTTTTGTGAAGAAAACTGGTTCTTTTCTGTCAGAACTATTTGCTAAAGGCAAGAACTGGTGATGTTAAGTTATCTATCTCGCCTTCATTCTTGCTGGTTGGGATCGGAGCCGATCCTAATTGCTTTTTCTTCTCAAAAAGCTCAGCACTTGTCTTAAGAGCATATCCCTTGTCTTATAAGCATTTTCTTTGCAGGTCAAGCACTCCTATATTATACAAATCCCTCACTTGCAAAACCCCCCAGGAGTGCCCACTTCCCTGCTAAGCCCTCTACTTTTCTGTCTCATACCACCTCATAATTCTTTCTAGCATGTCGAAGGGTCAGATGCTGGCGTCCTCTCCTGCCCAGTTGGTGAATCTGGGAATTCTGAGGCAATGTTACAATTGCCTCATGTACACGGACAACCCTCTCCTCCTCCCACATAACACTGACACTTGCAAGAGATGCAGCTATTTAGCCAAACTGGAGGCTGAGCTCTCTCAACTCAGGACTGGCAAGACCAGGCAGGAGGAGAAGGCAACTACACACACCACAATACAAGTCTCACATAACTCAACCACACCACTGAATCAAACACATAAACACACTAAGACATACTCGGAGGCTCTGAGTAAAAATTTACCTAAACAGCAGAGGCCTCCAAAGCAGACACCCAAGCAACTGCAAACTCAAGACACCACACAAACAACACATAAAAAACAAAATCAGTGTGCAGAGCAGTCACTGCCCTTAAGGCCAAATACAACACCAAACATACTTGTCATAGGTGACTCCATAGTCAGGCACACTGACGTCCCACTCACCAGGCTGAACAAGGAGAAGGTCACGGTAAGCTGCCTATCGGGCGCTAGAATCTGCCACATAACACAAGCACTCAGGTCACTTCACGGCAAGTACAAGTATGACACAGTCATTGTCCATGCTGGTGTGAACGACCAGAGACGTACCTCCCTGGACTACATGAAAAGAGACATAGAGGAGCTCTCTGATTATGTAGCCCAGGCAGGTATGACCCTGAGCAGTATCCTTCCTTCACCACGAATGATGCCACAATATAGTGACAAGATGATCAGCTTTAACAATTGGCTTAATTTCTGGTATCATTCAAAGGGGATCCAGTGTCTGTCTGCTTGGGATGACATGCTTGACAAGCCACGCTGCTTCGCAAGGGACGGCTTGCACCTTTCACCCCTGGGATTCCGGATATTGGCTAAGGCTCTTGCCACCCCCATAGTGCCTTTTTTAGGCAAGGCTCGAATTCTAAACCTCCCACCCTAGAAAATAAAAAAGGGAAGAAACTAAGGGTAATGCTGCTCAATGCCCGAAGTCTAAATCTCAAAATGCACGCACTCGAGGCCCTTCTCAGTATGGAGAACATCGATGTCTGTGCTGTGACTGAAACCTGGTTCAAGGCTCCTGAGAGCACCCCGGCACTATCAGGTTTTACCTCATATCATGCGTTCCGGCCCCAAAACCCGGACCATACCACAAAAGGAGGGGGTGTATCCATATTCATCAAGGATACCCACACCTCCAGGTTGGTGGCTACGCACGAAGCATCGGAAACCATCCAGGTTCAATTAACCATAGGCAAAACTGCTCTACAATTTGTAGCATGCTACAGGCCACCCTCTCAAACTCAGGAAACACACACAGCCTTCCTGAAGACACTGGAGGGTATAAATGTATCACCAAACACCATCATATTGGGTGACTTCAACTACCTGAATATAGACTGGGAACATTACTCAAGCCCCAACTTTCTAGCCCAAAGGTTCCTGGAGTTCATAAATTCAAATGCCATGGAACAACTAGTCACCGTCCCCACAAGAGGAGAAAATATACTAGATCTCATCATCACAAACATGGGGACAAAATGCTCCACACCGGAAGTATATCCCTCTTTGGTGAGATCAGATCATAAACTAATCTCACTAGAAATCCACATCCCGCCCCACCCCAAACAAAAAATACCACAGTGAAGAACTTCTCTAAAGCAAACTTCACACTACTCAAGACGGTGTGGTATCTTTCAAGGCCGCCGAGCCAATGGAAACCACAACCCAAGCTGCGGAAGCCCTTACAAATGCCTTCTATGAACACCTTCAGGACTGCATGGATCAGGCAATCCCAAATAAAACCAAGACTCTTTCCACCAAGGGCAAACGTCCAGTCTGGTGGACCCCAGCCATAAACAAACTTTACAATAAGAGGAGAAAGCTATTACATGATAGAGCAAAATCCCAAAAAGGGAAGGCATCTTTGATCAGTACTAGCAAGAAACTACGATCCCACATAAAATCATCCAAGGCCAACTTTGAGAAAAAAATTGCCATAGATTCAAAAGACAATCATAAGGCCTTCTTCAGCTATGTCAGAAACCTGGGTGGAAACTCCCAGATATGCTCAGAATTAGTCCAAAATGATACAAAAATCACTGAACCCACAGTTATTGCCAACATACTGGCAGACAGGTTCAGCGCAAACTTCACCCCCCTCTCCCCAAAAGGAGAGAGAACTATCCCAACAGAGTGTAGCCTCCCAGACATCTCAAATGCGCAGGTGAAAGCTGCTCTCTCTAAAGCTAAAAACACAGCATCAATGGGACCGGATGGTGTCCCAGGCTGTGTGCTACATGAACTCAATGAAGAACTAAACCCGCACATAAGGCAGCTGTTTAATCTTAGCCTTACCACAGGATATGTGCCCAAGGAGTGGCGTATGGCAACTGTGGTCCCACTCCACAAAGGCGGTGCCTCTACGGACCCTGGTAATTACCGCCCCATAAGCTTAACAAGCCTGGTCTGCAAAGCTATGGAGAGGATCATAATGGACCTCATAAACAAGGACATAGGGGACTTGCAGACCTTGGACCCAACCCAGTTTGGCTTTGTCAAGGGCAGATCTTGCCTTTTGAACTTGGTCGACTTCTTGAAACAGTTACCAAGGCCATTGATGAGGAAAGGCAGTCCATACAGCCTACCTTGACCTTGCAAAGCTTTCGACACAATACCCCACTCGGGTATCATAGAGAAACTTACCAGCTTAAATGTAAACCCATATGTCACAAGATGGGTTGCAAACTGGCTAAAGGACAGAACCCACAGGGTTAGAGTTGCTGGAGCCATGTCAGACTCCAAGCCGGTTACAAGTGGTGTCCCACAGGGCTCAGTCCTTGGCCCCCTATTGTTCGGCATCTACTTCTCAGAAGTACAGGCAAACATAGGAGGACTATGGCTGACAAAGTTTGCAGATGACTGCAAACTGGGTGCCATAGTGGATAGTACATCGGACACAGACATCCTTCAGAGGGGTCTCACAGAAACTGATAGCTGGTGCCAGAGCCATGGCCTGAAATTAAACGCAAAAAAGTGTATAGTCATACCCTTCGGGAAAAACAAGGTAACCCCAAGCTACCATATAGGTGGCATTCCACTAAGCACAGAAGAGGTTATCAGGGACCTGGGTCCCCAGGTTGACAGTGGCCTCTCGTTTGACACTCACGTTGCTAAAGTGGTTCGAAAGACCTTCTACATTGCCCATCTGATCATGAAGGGATTCACATCCAGATCAAGTGACGTCATTGTTCCCCTGTACTCTTCACTTATCAGACCAATGATAGAGTACAGTGCCCCATTCGGGATGTATCACACCTGACACCTGCAGCAATTGGAGTGACCCCAAAAGTTCCTCACCAAAAGGATAAAGGGACTCCAAAACCTGTCATATACTGCCAGACTGAAGAAACTCCAACTCTATTCAGTTGCATACCGTCTGCTCAGAGGTGACCTGTGCCTGACATACAAGGCCATGACCAACCCAGAATTAATGGACATGCTCCACCTCAAAAAATCCAAATCCACCAGAACCACTAGAGCAAGTGACTTAAACCTTAGCACGGATATAAATAGGACGTGCTGGAGGGATAGATTTATCACCCAGAGACTCCCCATGCTGTGGAATAAAATCCCAGTCCATGTGAGGCAGAGCACCTCGCTGACTCTGTTCAAGAGAAATCTTGACCGGTGGATGGGAGATTGTAGGTTTACCCCGGGAATCATCTCTGTGTCACTGCTGGACAGAGGCACAACAAACTAATGGGCACATTATTTCTAACATAAGGGGTGGCGTAAGCCACATAACGTTGGGCTAGGCTTATAAATGCCTTAGGGCAGATAGCCTAGTATAAACCTATGAACCTATGAACCTTGGCTCTGACTTGGCCATCTTCAATAGCTCGAGAGCTGTTTACTGGCTCTAGGCTACCCACAATGCCTAGCGATAGCTACCCAGATCTCATTTGCCGCTTCAGCTGCGCGGGTGTAATTTTTGTGGCTCAGGCTCGTATATTTAACTTTTTGTGTAAACTTTCCTTTAGAATTTACATTTTCTAGTATCTTTTCTATTTAGAGTTAGTTGTACGTGTTGTAGTTATTTTTTTCTATAGTGTCTCTCCCTTTTGATAGAACTCATTTAAGTTAGAGTGTTCTCCCCACCCCTCCCCCATCCCTAGGTTAGCCGTTTAACTTAGAGGCTCTCCTTTTCTCTTTTTTCCCTTATTGTAAAAAAAAAAAAAAAAAAATTAATTATATTACATCTTAGATTGTTTCATAGTTATAGATAGTACTGGTGTGTTTTGTCTAGTGTAGTACTGTTTTTTGTCTGTATTTACTTACTTACTCTTCCTTTTTTAGTACATTCATGTCTAAGGAAGCTAAGGTTTCTGGATTCAAGGTTTGACTCATGCTGTCAGAAAATGTCTCTGACAGATGGGCACACTAGTTGCGTCTACTGTTTGGGCGCTGTTCACCTGCAAGACTCTTGTTCTGTTTGCCATGCTTTTAGTCCAAGAGTCCTGCAGGAGCGTAAGAACAAATTGATTCTTAGGGGTCTGTTAAAACCCCAGGATTCACCGGCAAAGAGTTCTCAGCCAGTGAAATCCCCAAAATCCACTAAGCCATCGGCTCCACCCTCGGAGCAGACTCCTGTGCAGGATTTGCCTTCTAAGTTGGTTCTGGCTGGCACCGACAAGACAACCTCCCCGTCAGCTCCATTGGATGCTTCGGAGCCTTCACGGAGTCACAAGAGGCTGAGATCCCCTTCCTTAGAGTCGGTCCATTCGGCTCCTCTGTCTCCATTACTTCAAAGTGAGCATAGCCTCCGATCCTCTCACTTCTCTCGATCCTCTAGGCTGTCGGATCACGATGTGGAGAGAGTAGTCAGTAGGTTGCTAAAGTCGCAGGCACTAGCTAAATTATTGTCCAGCCCTCCAACAAGTATCGGCTCCGTCCAATTCACTTGATGTTCCTCCTCTGACTCCAATGAGTTCGGAGTCGGAGTTCGTTGAGGTTCGGGTAGTGGAACCATCTGCTCTGATCACCATATCCCCTCCGGTTCTGACCTCGGCTCCGATTACCTCGATAGTTCCTTCGATCGAGGAATCTGGTCGCCAGGGCTTCCTCGTTGGCTCCGAGGGGGGAAGTGGCATCGGACCCTTGTCCGACCCCGTTCTCCCTCTCAGAGCTTCGGCGTAGGTGAGCTCGGCTCCAACATCGGCCTTGGAGCCGTCCCCCTCAGCACAGAGAAAGATTCCTATTTCTTCGGAACCGGAGCTTTCTCTTCCTCGAAGCAGGAATGCTTTGAGGTCATGCGGAGCGTGCTGTCCCCTGAGTCAGCTCCACTACCAGCTCCATTCCCCATAGTGTCTGTGCCAACCTCTGCTCCTCCTCCAGACCCCAAGCGTAGGGAACCAATGGTCCAGGACACCCTATTGGGTGTTTCATCTTCTTCTGAGGCCTCTGCTGATCTCTCAGAGGAGCCCCCTTGGAAGAAGAAGTTTAAGAGGAAGCACATTGACTCCCCCAGAGTCTGTCACTTCTGATACGGATTTAGATGAATCGGAAGGTTCCCCGAGATCCCCCTCTGAAGATGTTTTGTTCACGAGCATCCTTGAAATGCTTAGGCAGAGGGGGAACTGGACTCCCCTAGCCCCTACCGAGGATGAGTCCGTATTCCTGGATGCTTTCAGTTCCCAACCTTCCACTTCCTGGGTTTCTCCTCCTTTCGACCCACTTATGTCTGTAGTGTCTCAAAAGGTGTGGTCAGCTCCGGACACAGCGGAACCAACTCCGAGGAGACCAAATAAGTTTATTACAGCCCCCCCTAGGATAAGCAGTTCCTTTCTAAGGGTGTGCCTGTCGATGCCATGGTGGTAGCAGCTGCCACTAAAAAAGAGATGGCAGAGATCTCTTCATCTGTTCATCTTCCTAATAACAAGGAGTCTAGGACAATGGACAGATACAGAAAGCGAATGTTTGCTTCAGCGACCTTCTCCATGAGGTCCCTGAACTACTTATGTCACTTTACTCATCTTCAGAGGGATCTCCTAAAAGAGCTAGGCGATACCCTTCAAGATCCTACAGCTGAGGAAGTACAAGCCAAAGTAACTTCCCAGCTAGTGACTCTTAATTCCGTAGGCAACTCCTCCATGAGGCTCATTTCCTATGCTGCCGATGGAGCAAGTAGAGCCGCGGGCACTGCTGTGGCCCTCAGGAGGCATGCTTGGATGCGGCTGTGTAATTTTGCAGAACCCTTTCAAGCATCCTTCACCAACACCCCCTTTGATGGCTCCTTTCTCTTTGGGCCACAAGTGAAAGACGCTTTGACTAGGTATGAACAAGAAGGCAAGACACTCTCTGCCTTCGGAGTCCATTTTTCCACTCCCTCAAGATCCTTCCCCAAGGATCAGAGGAGTGGGAAGATGTGGTTCCGCAAATCTCAGGGAGCCTTGCCTGACACACGTAGTGATTTTTCCTCCAGAGGCAGAGGGGGAAATAACAATAATAGACGCCGCCCTCGTGGCAGAGTTGGGTCCGCAGAACCAGGGCAACAGAGAATCCTTCTCTGACAAGCCCTTCCAACATCCCTGAAGGGTTGCCCGGCTGCTTGCCTCTGGAGTCAGTTGGGGGAAGACTTTCACTGTACCCAAGAGCCTGGCAAAAATTAACAAAAGACAGATGGGTACTATCCATTATATCCGGAGGTTACAGAATTCCCTTTCTTCAGTGCCCCCTACAATCAAAAAAGGCCCTTCCAGATGTTCCACCCAAGCTGAGGGAGCAAGCAGTTATAGAAGTTTCAAAACTGCTAAGAAAAAGAGCCATCCAAGAGGTCCCCGCAGACCAGCTCGGATCCGGAACTTACTCAAGGTTCTTTTTGGTACCATAAAAGACAGGGGACTGGAGACCCATTCTGGATCTCAGCAAATTAAATAGATCTGTACAAAGAGCAAAGTTTCGGATGGTCACGCTACAGTCCATTCTACCCTTTCTGGGTCAGGACTATTGGATGTGCTCGATAGATCTTCAGGATGCGTACTACCATATTAAGATGGACAGACGCTCCAGGAGATTTCTTCGCTTTCGGGTGGGGGCCAGTCATTACCAGTTCAGAGCTCTGCCCTTTGGTCTCACCACAGCACAGCCCCCAGGGTGTTCACCAAATGTGTGCCAGTGGTCACGGCTCACCTGAGATGTCAAGGATTCCAGGTGTTTCCATATCTAGATGACTGGCTCCTCACTGCTGCCACCAGGCATCAACGTTTACAAGCGCGGGATTACACAATCACTTTTTGCACCCAGCTAGGTATTACCATAAATTTCGAAAAATCTGCCTTGTTGCCCTCTCAGTCTATCACTTGCATAGGAGCAGAATTAAACACAAAGGAAATGTTCGCAAGGTTACCACTGGAAAGAGTGTCCACTATCCGTCAACAAGTGCAAGTCCTAATGCAGATCAAGAGGATACAAGTCAAATATGTCCTTCAAACTCTAGGCTCCATGGCAGCTGCCATCCTCCTCCTTCCATTGGCGCGCTTCCATATGAGGATTCTTCAGTGGCTTCTTTTCACACAATGGTCTTTACAAGAACTGCCCATGTCTCACATGATCCTGATTACAGACGCATGCAAAACGCACCTTTCCTGGTGGATGGTCTCCCCACAAGTGACTCAGGGCAGACCCTTCATTCAGCCCCATCCGGTAGCCACAGTGACCACAGACGCCTCCCTGATAGGGTGGGAGGGGGGCATTATCTGGGCAGGACAGTCCAAGGCACTTGGCAACCTCACGAATACCATCTGCACATAAATGTCCTAGAAATGAGAGCCGTGCTCCTAGCGTTGCAAGCCCTTCAAGACTTTCTTCCTTCCGAGACCATTGCAATCCAAACAGACAATATGTCAGTAGTGTGATACATCAACAAGCAGGGCAGGACCAAATCTTACCCCTTGTATCGAGAAGCACTCAGACTGTGGCAGTGGGCAATTTCCTCCCAACATTTTCTAATTGCGACACACATCCCTGGGAGATCCACCGTCATAGCGGACAGGCTCAGCAGAGCTATCCTCATGTCTCACGAGTGGTCTCTGAATCAGGAAGTTGTGGACCTGATCTTCTGCAAATGGGGACAGCCTTGCTGCGGTCTTTTTGCCACCCCTTTCAACAGCAAATGCAGCAACTACTTCTCCCTTCTTCCGCTTCCAGGTCACATACCCAGGGATGCTCTAGTCCATGATTGGTCTCAGGGACTCCTTTATGCTTTTCCTCCCTTTCCCCTTATACCAAGACTCGTACAGAAAGCAAAGTCGTTGGGTTGCAAAATGATCCCCATTGCCTCCTACTGGCCTTGACAGATATGGTTTCCATTCCTACACCTCTATCTTCTCGATCAGCCCTGGATTCTGGACCCGATTCCAGATCTACTGATTCATCAATCGGGCGGGTTGCATCAGTCCCTTCAGACTCACCAGCTCACAGCTTGGTTGCTCCACTTCTAACCCTAGCCAGGCTTCCTAGCATTTCCCCAGCAGTCAGTGAGATTATCGTTTCCTCACATAAGTCCACCACGAGGACAATTTATGCTAGCAAATGGAAATGTTTTTCTTATTGGGCTGAGTCCAGGAATGTGGATCCCTTCTCAGCCCCAGTCCATGAGATCCTAGAGTTCCTAGCACAACTTTTTCACTCTGGAGCTGCTTCCGCTACCATTAGGGTGCAATTAGCAGCCATTTATAATTTTCACATTGGGTTACAGAATTCAAGCATCATGTCTCACAAGCTCTGTAAAGCCTTTTTGAGAGGAACATCTCTTCTTAGACCTCCAGTGAGAGACCCCCCCCTCCTCCTTGGGACCTTAATCAAGTCCTAACATCCTTAATTTTGCCTCCTTTTGAACCAGTGGCATCCTGCTCCATCAAATTTCTCTCTTGGAAAACACTCTTTCTGGTTGCTATCACTTCAGCCAGGCGAGTCTCAGAACTACAGGCACTGTGTGTCCATCCCCCTTATCTGGTGTTTCATAGGGATAGAGTTTCTCTGAGGACAAATCCTTTGTTTCTTCCCAAAGTCTGCTCTGAACATAATTTAAATTAGTCTATAGATCTCGCCGTATTCTTCCCCAATCACAGCAACAAGGCAGAGTACAAACTTCACCAGTTGGACTTACACAGGCAATTGCATTTTTACCTTCATAGAACTAAAGAAATAAGAAAATCAGACCAATTGTTTCTGTCTTATGCCTTAAACAAACAAGGTCTCCCAGTTTCCAAGGTAACTTTATCTAGATGGCTATCCCATACTATTTCATTTATCAGTTACGGGATAAGGAATTACCATCTAAACCAAAAGGTCATTCTACTAGGGCATTAGCCACCTCTGTAGCTTTTCAGTCTAGGTTGCCCATGGATTCCATATGTGCAGCTGCTACGTGGGCAAATCCTCAAACCTTTATTTCCCATTACAAGGTGGATATGGTCTCCCGGAGCAGAGCTGATTTTAGTTCCACTGTTCTGAAGAGTCTGTTCCACTGAGCCACCCAGGATGTTAGGTGCTAGGGACACTGTCCCAACCAGCAAGAATGAAGGCGAGATAGACAACTTAACATAAAGAAGTTATGTACCTACCATAACATTCCATGTTGCTGTCTTCATCTCGCCTTCTTTTTTGCGTCCTGCCCTCCGCCCCCCTGTCCAAGTGGATCGAGAGGAGTCCCTTTTCACTGGCTGAGTATTCTTTGTTTTTCCTCTATTGATTTAGAGGATATGGGAGGTATAAGTCAACCAATTCTTTTGACTGGTTTATTCTCTTGTTATGTCTGGAGTTGGCTATTTCAAATGAGATATGGGTAGCTATCGCTAGGCATTATGGGATAAGGGGTAGCCTCGAGCCAGTAAACAGCTCTCGAGCTATTGAAGATGGTCGAGTCGGAGCCGAGGATCAGCTCCGATCCCAACCAGCAAGAAAGAAGGCTAGATGAAGACAACTAACATGGAACGTTATTGCAGTTACATAACTTCTTTTTTTTGTGGTGGTCACTACAAATTTTATCTCAGATCTGACATTTTTTATTCAAAGATCCATGCATATTGCATTATAGTCAGCTTAAAGTCTGTTCTTAATCAGTTCAGTAGATTTAGCTTCCTTCATAGGATCATAGGAAGTTACTAGGCTATTGGCCCTGCGGCTGTTACAAGCCTAGCCAAAAATTTAGCCCATGCTCCAACAAGACAGCACCCTATGCCACTGCCCATCAGGGACACAGGTGGAATCCCAGGGATGTATTTTCTGTTCCCCATCCAGTTTGCGCTTAAAAAGAGTTAATGAGGTAACCTGCTTGACATTGAGAGGGAGTCTATTCCACAAAAGGGGGAAGGATCCTTTTAGAAGGATGAAATCATCCACGTGTAGTTTGAGGTCTGTGAAGCTGGGTAGTAATTAATTTATGAATAATGAAAAGACAGTACAACCCAGCACTATTCCCTGTGGGACAGCAGCCTGCAGTTTTCCCAGTTGTGTGCACAGTTCACTCATTACTACCATAAATGTACAATCCTCCAGTTAACTCCTTAACCTTTTGCAAATTGCTTCAAAAAAGCAAATGCCTTAAGTATTGCTGAAACTGAAATGTAGTCAAGTGACTCAACAACCCTTCATAAGCCACAAAGCTGTGCCTGCATTGAGGTAACATTTTGTCATATTTGTGTAAGTAGTGTCTGTAATACTGTAAATTACAATTAAGATACTGCACCTATTTTGAAACCATGCTGGACATGTGCCAACAGTCTGCACTAGCAGTAGTGATCCAAAAGATGGCTGTAGCTTAGCTACCCCCCCCCCCCCAATTTTAGCAGCAGCCCCAAGGCTAAATTTTGACTTGAATTCATTAGCAGCAGAGGGGTATGATGCCTTTTGCACTGTCATCATTAAAGCATGTTTTATTGGGGGTTAGAACTATGCCATTGAGAGGAAAAAGTCTCTTGTGCAGGAAAATGCATTGCAATTCCTGGAAGAAATTAAATTTAGAAGTGATGTGTGCATCTTAGTGTAAATTAAAATTTTGAGTTACAACTCCCAAGCTTTTGCCAGCCACTTTCATTGACACTACCTGAAAAAATGAAGGATAAGTTAAATGAAGTAATGTGTACTGAATTAAAGCCATAAGAGCCAGTTAATATCATTACTTCTGAAAAGTGAGTGCAAAAAAGTCTAGCAGACTTGATACTTCTAGATACAATTTTAGTAGTAGTTACTGTTGTGGATGATAAACGTGCAGTTGCATTGCCTGTATGATAATCACCATATGGATCTCTGTTGCAGCTATAAGCTATATGAGTAATATCCTGCTCCGGCTGTAACAGCTGGCCAGGTTCCAAAGTGTTCAGGACACCTTCCACTTGCTTAAACCATTAGTCAACTCAAGCTGAGCTGACTAAAAGTCAGGTTTGGGTACCAAGCCCTTCAAAGCTTTCATACCAACAGAGGCAGGAAGGCTGAATCCCAGACAGGTGGAATGCTAGAAAATAAAATAATGGACCACACACATAGAAAAGTATGGGAGGTGGGTACTGCAGAAGAGATGATTCAAACAGCTACTGTTATTGTAAATTTACTTACACAACTGTTTTGTGTTCTACGTTCATCATATGGATCACTGCTGCAGTAGCCTTAGCTATATGGGTAGGTTACCATAGATTAGACTGACTGGTAGGATGAAGGATGAGTGTCCAGGAGCCCCTGGAAGAATGGTCCTAGCATCTGAACATCCAGTGTTATAGTAAGATTACTTATACAACTGCAAATGTCTTTGACTTGCTCCACAAAATTTTTGGGTGATCTGTTTTTTTCCCTAAATAACGCTGATTTTCTTTAATGTTGTGGCTAACCTGTATGCATTTTATTCTTCAGAAATTCTTCATAATGGACAGGGTTTTGTTTTGGCTCATTTTTTTTTTCCACTTTTTCAGGAGTTGTCGTTGGCATTAATATTTACTAGACAGCTAGGGATGTATGTCTTCCTTCAGCTTTCTCATACTTACACTCAGATAAGACCAATTATTCCTAGTAGGAATCCTGATAACATTTTCAGGCAGATGTAACATTGCTTTGAGTTATGAGACTCCAGTTAACACATTGCTTCATAGAAGAGAGCTCTTATGTATGCTACATGAGACTTCCCTATACTCCTGCAATAAGTATACCTGTCAATGTTTTCAAAGCCAAACTTTTGTAGTACAGACACAAACCTAACACTAAGGCATCAAGATGGAATCCGCAAGCTGACATGATTTGCTAAGCATGCATTGTGAAATGGTCAGCAGACAGATATTGTTTTGAAATTTTGTGAAAGTATTATATGCATCATTTACATTCACTATGCAATATCAAAAAACATCAAGATGCTACCCCCTCTTGTTATAATGAACAGGTGAACAGTTCTCCCACTGAAACACTGGACCTGTTTTCCACACTTACTGAGATAAAATAAAACCCTTTGTTTGACCATAGCATTAGAAAATTTTGACATGCAAAATACCCCATCTGATGTTGTAAATCTTTGTTCATTCATTACAAATAGGACCTCGGTTCCATCCTCTGAACCGATACGGCCATTTCCAAGTTCATGCCAACCGAAAATTCTCAGCTGAGACCTAGCCATAATGCCCCTCTCCTAGTTGTTCCAGATCTCTTTTTCAACGTTCCTAGTCAGACGTGCTAGCCATCTCTCTCAATGCTAAGTAGAAAATTGCTATTTTTAAGACCGTTTTTCTTCAAAATTGTTTACTTTTTAGTCAAGTTAGCCTTTTCTCACTGACGCCTATAACCTAATTCTATTCCCTACCCTTTTCCTTGGTAATTTATATTTTACCATTTTTGGTACTGTCCCTCTCTTCTGCCTTTGACAGGCTCTTCTATACCACTTGTGGTATTTTTTAAATACCATCTCTGGTATTCTCTCCCTTATTTTGTTTTTTCTATAGGATAGCCTTCTTGCCTTAATATGTCAGGCAAAGCTAAGTTCGGTGTGACAAGTGTGGACGGAAGATGCCTAACTCGGATACACATGCTCGTGTCTACTGTTTGGGCGTGGATCATATTAGAGCTGACTGTGACATTTGTGCTAGTTTTAGTAATTGTACACTAGCAGAACATTAAAATAAACTTATCTTAAATGGTTTACTCAAGACACCTTTTTCGGATGCTCAGTCTGGGTCTGAGGTCTCACCCTCTCCAAAGACCAAAAAACATAAGGAAAAACTGAGTCACTCGGTTCCTGCATCTCTGTCAGTTACGGAACCAAGTCGGCTCCATGCTTCGCCAATGCCCTCGGCGCACACCTCTTCGGCACCGGGCTCTGTGTCTTCTTCCTCGGTGCCGTCCATGATATTCACCCCTATTTTGTTTCGACCTTGGCACCACTGACTTCGGTGCCGTCCTTGGATCCGACATCGGCTCCAATGACGATACCTGCTTTGTCACCATCCCCAGCCACAGTGCCAACAGTTTCTTCGGCTCCAGATCTCAAATACCTGCCAAGGACAAGATATTTCTACTCTGGTGCATACTGTCTCAGTTCCGGCAGCATTGTTTTACCTGTCGGCACCATCCACCCTTGCTGCATCGGCTCCGGTGGAACCGATGCTCTCCCGAAGCAGTGCTTGGACTGTCCATACCTTGCTACCTAGTCCGGTGCCTATTTTCTCGCTGGTGCTGTCAATGTCCATGATTCTGATGGCTTCCAGTTCTCACAGTGCTCCTCGCCTGGAGGTGGGCTCCTCACGGGGAGGTGTGACCCCGGTTCCGAGATTGTCCCTCCCAGTTCCATACTCCCATCCTTCCTAAGCTGGGCCTGCTGTACAGGTAGTGGTCTCTCAGTTAGCAAGAATGACATCAGTATCAGAACCCTTCCGTAGCATGCACCTCTCCCAAACTTTTCTTTCGGGACTCCGGGCACGGGAGTCACAAGAACCCTCTTTGAAGGGAACCCCTTTTTCAGAGTCCTCAGAAGATCCCACTGGGGAGACACCCCGGAAGAAATGGTGCAAGAGGAAGCACCTTGATTCACAGGAGGAATCTATCATCGAAGACACTGATTGCGATGAGGGGGAAGGGTCCCCGTGGTCTCCCCCAGATGACATCTCATTCGGAGACCTTCTCGAAATCCTCAAGCAGCGGGGAGACTGGAAGTCCTGTAATCCTTCTGAGGAATTGGTGTTCCCGGCCGTCTACTTCCTGGGCAATTCCACCAGCAGATGACCTTGTTAAACTCATTGTGCAGCATGCCTGGAAGGCCCCGGACAACATAGAACCTGTCCCTCGGAGGCCAGACAAAAATTTTATCTATACCTGAAGACCAGCCCCACTGGTCCTAGCAGTTGACAGTTGATTCTATGGTCGTGGTGGCGGCCACCAAGAGGGAACTGGCAGGAGATAGTTCTACCATCCATCCTCCAAATAGAGAGTCCTGGACCATGGACAGACTAGGGAAACGGATGTATGCTCAGCGACATTCGCCGTTCAGTCGCTGAACTATCTGGCAGACTTTACTCGCCTCCAAAGAGACCTAATTTCCAAAATGTCTTCCTCTTTGGTGGGGTACTGCCTGATGATGTGCATGATATGTTACCTCGCAGCTAGCTACCCGTGAATCCAGCTCGAGCTGCCACATCAGGCGTTGTCATGAGACGTAATGCTTGGATGTCGTTGTGTGACTTCTCAGACCCCTTTAAATCTTCCATCATCAATGCACCTGTCGACGAATCTGCACTTTTTGGACCAAAAGTATGAGACACTTACACATAGTGAGAAAGACCGAGAGACCTTATCTGCTGTGGGCATATGCCTTTCCAACCCCAAGAGGTCCTACTCCATGGACCAGAAGGAAAGAAAAATGTTGTTCAAGAAATCCCAAGGACATTTTTCGTGACACTCGTGGTGAACAATCCCCTGGGGCTGAAGGGGCAACTCATATGGAAGATGTCCCTTTCAGGGTAGAGGGGGTCTGCATAACCAGGGTGCTAGAGATTCTTTCTCTGACAGACCCTACCAGCGCTCCTGAGCAACGGCCCGATTGCTTTCCTCTGGAAGCAGTCAGGGGTCATTTTTCTCTGCATCTACCAGCCTGGCATCTTATTACTACTGATGTTTGTGTGCAGATAATAATATCCAGAGGCTACCAAATGTCATTCGATATAACTCCCAGACCCATCAAATAAATCCCCGATGTACCACCCAATCAGAGGGAATTAGCAGCCTTAGAAATAGAAAAGCTGCTAAGGAAGAGAGTCATCCAACCAGTACCACCACATCTGACAGGATCTGGGTTTTACTGGAGGTTCTTTTTAGTGCCAAAAAAGACGGGACTGGAGATCAAGCCTGGATCTCAGGCTATTGAACAAATTTACCAATCCTCAAAAATTCCGGATGGTCACGATACAGTCCATTCTTCCCTTCCTAGGTAGGGATAACTGGATGTGCTCTATAGACCTTCAGGACGCGTACTACCACATAAAGATGGATCACTGCTCTCGGAGGTTTCTCCGCTCCCGGCTGGGAGCCAATCACTACCAGTTCAGGTCTCTGCCATTCTGTCTCTAACAGCCCCTTGAGTGATCACCAAATTTATGGCAGTTGTGGTAGCTCATCTTCGACTACAAGGATTTCAGGAGTTATCTCTATCTAGACGATTGGCTCCTTACTGCTCCGACCAGGAATCTTCTTACACTCAAGGTTTCGCTCTCCGCTTGGAGATTACAGTCAACAAGGACAAATCTCAATGTCTCCAACGAAGACACTGGAATTCATTGGAGCAGTTTTCGACAACATCCTGTCAAGCTTCTCTTCCCCCCCCCCACAGGCTTTCAAAAATAACACACCAAATCCAAGACCTTCTTCCTCAGTCCTATGTACCAGCACGTCTTGTACTGCAACTCTTAGGCTCCATGGCGGCTGCCATTACGTTGTTATAACTGACGACACTGCACATGAGAATCCTACAGTGGCTCCTTTCCGCACAATGGTCGTCGCTAATTTACCCACTCGACCAAATGATACGTTTTTCAAACTGTTGCAAGGAAGAAATGTTGTGGTGGATGAACCCACAAATGAATCTTTGGTGTCGACGGTTCTGTCTTCCCCAGCCCACGGCCATGGTGACCACATACGCTTCCTTATTAGGCTGGGGGGGGGGTATTTCCAGGGAAAGACTGTCCAAGGCACCTGGTCACCCATGGAGGCCAATTTGCACATAAATGTCTTGGAACTGAGGGCAGTTCTCTTAGCATTGGAAGTGTTCCATGCATCCCTACCCTCTGGGACCATTGCAATTCAGTCAGACAACATGTCAGTTTCTGGTATATCAACAAGCAAGGTGGAACCAGGTCTTTCCGCCTGTGTCGGGAAGTCATGAGGATTTGGCACTGGGTGATATCTTCCAACTGCTTCCTTATAGCAACACATTCACAGGAATTCCAACCTTATTGTGGACAAATCTGAGCAGGAACATCCTGATGCCTCATGAGTGGTCCCTCAACCCTGTAACAGCGGACCGGATCTTCCAACACTGGGACAAGCCTTGCTGCGACCCGTTTGCTTCCCCCCCAAACTACAAATGCAGAAGCTACTTTGCCCTGATCCTCCCTCAGGGGGAAACACCGAGGGATGTTCTAATGCATGATTGGCCACCAGGTCTTCTGTATGCCTTTCCCCCATTTCCCCTCATTCCAAAACTTCTCCAGAAAGCTCAGAGTTTGAGAAGCAAAGTGATTCTCATTGCCCCCTACTGGCCCCGTCAAGTCTGGTTCCCGTTTCTATGGCCTCATTTGTTTCACAGTCCGTGGATCCTGGATCATTCCCAAGATCTATTATCTCATCCTCAGGGACTGATTCATCCGAACCTGCACAGTCTCAAGCTCACTGCTTGGTTCTTTCACTTTCAATGATTGCCAGGCTGCCTGACATCCCATCTCCTGTTCGGGAAATTCTTCTGGCTTCACACAAACCTTCCACTAGGAAAGTTTATTCTAGTAAATGGACTAGGTTCTCTATTTAGACCCTCTCTCTATGCCTATTCAAAAGATCCTACAATACCTGACTACTCTTTTGCATGTAGGAGCCTCAGCTTCGACGATCACTGTGCATTTAGCAGGTATCGTCATTTTTCATAATGGTCTTGATAATTCTTCAGTTATGTCACACCGCCTATGCAAGACCATTTTGAAAGGAGTATTACATATTAAACCTCCAGTCAAGCCTCCCTTAGAACCCTGGGACTTGACTTTGGTACTTCAGTCTCTCACAGGTTCGCCTTTCAAGCCTTTTGATTCATGTGATTTGAAATTTTTGTCATGGAAAACCTTACTTCTAGTAGCACTTACCTCAATGGGAAGAGAATCTGAGCTGCAGGCTTTGAGTGTCAAGAATCCTTACTTGATCTTTCACACAGGGTGCCCCTTCGTACTGACCCTTCTTTCTTGCACAAGGTTATTTCTGGCTTTTCCATTAACCAATCTATTGACCTGCCGGTGTTCTTCCCTCAGCATTCTAACAGGGGAGTATCTTTTGCACACCCTTGATGTGCATCGGCAGCTTCGTTGTTGTTTGGACAGGACTTAATCTTTCAGGAAAACAGATCAATTGTTTGTGGCCTTTGCAGGACCCAAATTGGGTAAACCTGTTTCAAAAGTGACTTTATCCTCCTGGCTTAGAAACGTCATTACAAATTGGATTTGGCCTCCAGGGGACGAGCATTCTTTGGTTCTATGGTGTTTAGGAATATCCTTCCTTAGGGCCATCCAGGACTCAAGTAGCTGGAGACTTGGTCCTGTTTGTAATGCATGAACAAAGATTTACAACATCAGATAAAGAAGTCATGTCTTACCATAACGTTCCATCTGTGTTGTAGATCTTTGTTCATTCATTACTTCCCACCCTCCTTCTCCCTGCCTGGACTCCAGGTGGACTTTAGGAAATCCTGGTTAGGGTATTGGCTCAGACAAAGTCTCCTACTATTTTTTCTATTACTACATCTATTATCTAAGGGTGGGCAAACTCGATCTGGAGTAACTAGGCGAGGGGTATTATGGGTAGGTCTTAGCTGAGAGTTTTTGGCTGGCGTGAGCTTGGTAACGGACATATCGGTTCCTAGGACAGAACCGAGGTCCTATTTGTAATGAATGAACAAAGATCTACAACACAGATGTAATGTTATGGTAAGACATAACTTCTTTTTTTTTTTTTTTTTTTTTTGCAGTAAATCTGCAATATAAAATCTGCATCTACATCAGATACTAACACCAGTGTGTAGTCCATTGTCTTGTGTATTTTCAGTAAAGGATTTTAGAGAAAAACTCTCAGGAAGCAAGTGGTTTCTTGTCTTAGAAGACCTCAGGAAGTAAGGGAATAAACTCCTGCTGCTCATGAATGAATCGGTTAATAGATTTCAGTTTCATTTAGTTATTAGTTAAACTGGAGTATAATGCTGATTCCACTGGATGTCCTTCGGACTTCGCCTAGGGCGTACAAAGTAAACAAATGTGTAAGGGTTTGTGTAGTTTTAATGCAGTATGATAACAGACAATTATAGCAGAATAGGTGTATGTTAATTATCATAGTAGAGAAATATTAGTAAATTTTATAATATGGTTATTGTTAATTCAACAGTATACAAAATCTGCATTTGCAAAAATGGGATAATGAATGGTAGGAGAACTCGAGGAATAAGAAAGAAATGGGGAAGGGGGTGAAAAAGACAGGAAGAGTAATAATTAATCTAATCTGACAACTTCACTGTGATGTGAATATGCGTTTGTGCCAGTTATCTTATGTCGCCACTATTCTTGTACCTGATAGTGGATGCTGTTAGAATATAACATTCACATTATTTTTTGTTAAAGTTCATTTGCATTTTGTATCTTTAATTTAGCATGTCTGATTTTGTGACTAGACCTTAGTAGGAGTTGGTTGCATTGAGGTTGAATGGCAGAGATTTCCAAAGTTAAGAGTAGGAGCTGAAAAACTATGTGCAATGGAATTTGTTTTGTTGGTTTGTAAGGAGGGTTCAGTGGTGGTAAGGGATTTTAAATTGTAGCTGGATGTTTGTATTGTAACAAAACTGGGGGGAAAGTAGTTTGAGCAGTTTAAATATTATTGATCCAAATAGCAGCATGGCTCCATGCTTGATGGGTACCAGGGGTGAAGAGTTTTCATATGTTAGTTTTATGCAGGAGTAGATGCATATTTTTCAGATGTTGATGTGATCGTTGGGAACCCATATTCTATATGGGCATAGAAGCACTCCCTTTCCAATTGTTATCCTTTCAGAACAGAGGAACTGTGATATTTTCTTGCCCAAAATATGAATTTACTTTTTATTTGGCCAGTTGAATTGATCTACCTAGATTCCAAGGTAGCGGAAAGATTTGTCTCTTATCAGTTCTTGATTGCTGCAAGCTATGTTCCAGTTATGAGAAACTGAGGAAGGTTTTAAGTGTGTCCCTAAGGTTATTGATTTTTTGTGTTTAAGAGAAACTAGTTATCTAGTAGCCAGTTCGAAAGCAGTCCTATTCTGGTTCTTTCTTAATGTTATTGTGGAAGAGACTAAATCTGTAAATTATCATGTTGCCAGCATAAATGATATCTTTGAGTTTGGGGAGATCCTGTGAAAGTTTGATTAAAAAGAGAGAACAGAATTGGAGATAAAAGAGGGGGGAGATATTGGATACTTACTGTTATTCTGATTAGTAAATCACAGATGAGGGTATGGTCAAGTAGGTCAAGGGCTTGGTGAAGTTGATAATGTCCCCATGAAATTAACTTTGTGGGATGTCATCAGAGGGAAAATACAGAACAATTGCAGTTTTCCTTTCAAAAATCCATGCTGTTGTGTAGAAAAGAGAGTAAAACTGAAACTGATCTGAAGTCACTGTCTGTCCATGTTTTTTTTTTTTTTTTGGGGGGGGGGGTATTGGGTTTTGTAATAGCTTGCTTCCAGTCAGCATGCATGATGTTGGTGGTGGGGCATAAGTTGAACTGGTGATACAGAGGATGTAGTGTGTGCTTTTGGCACTTTCTTGTGATCCTTGGGTGCAAGCCATCATCTCTAGAGAGGGTGTTACTTTGGTTTGGTTCTAATAGTGTTACTTTTTTTTATTGCTCTAAATTGAAAGAGTTTTGTAAAGTAAGGTGGCATGGACCTTTGAAAGGGTAGTGTTATGGAGGTGTGAAGAAGTTGTGGGGATTTGAGAGAATTTATTGAAGAATTCCTGGGGTGAAGAGAGGAGTGCTATGGAAAATGCATAGTATTTTCTTTGAGAGGCTCTGTACAGAGAATCTGACCTGAGGCAAAGTTGACTATATCCCAGAAATCTTCAGCTGTTTATACATAGATGTTTGAAGGGACTGGAGGTGGAGAGCTTTGTGCCATCTAGTGGCATTTTTACTAAATTTCTTAAAATAATGAATTAATTTCTATTTTCATCTGAAGAAGATATTCCTTTCTACTGTTTCAGAAAGAGTCTCTTAATTTAAATACATTTTTCAATCCTGCTGTTATTCATTGGATGTTATGTGATCCTATCTCGCCTACATTCTGACTGATGGGTTCGGAGCCGATCCCTCGGCTCCGACTCGGCACGCTTATGCCAAAGAGCGAAGTCTCTTATTGGCTGAGCTTACTATATCCC
This sequence comes from Protopterus annectens, assembly GCF_019279795.1. Classification (NCBI taxonomy): domain Eukaryota; kingdom Metazoa; phylum Chordata; order Ceratodontiformes; family Protopteridae; genus Protopterus; species Protopterus annectens. The sequence goes on along the minus strand of NC_056726.1, from coordinate 671,469,343 downwards.
AGGATGCACCACTACCAGTCCCCCAGATCTCGTTTGCCGCTATCTTGCGAAGACGTGGTCTCGAGCTGGCTGAGCTGAGTAGTATTTATTTACTAACTTTTTTCTGTCAGAATTTTGTTGTTCTTGTCATAAAAAGCTGTTTTAACGGCTATTCTTCACTTTGTGGTGTGTTTGGAGTTTTGTGAGAACTTTGTAGTGTGATTGGGCGTTGATTTGATTTCAGGCCTCCTTCATCTTAGGGCCTTCGGTCAGTCAACCCCCCTTAAACCTTAGAGGGTTTCAAAGTACCCTTGACTTAATTGTTACGGATTGTTTACCTAATCGGCAGCTGTAAACCGATTTTAGGTAGTGTCAGTTTGATTAGAAAATCAAGTGGATAGTGTTGGTTTTTCTGTCAGGGATTACTGTTTTTTGGCTATAATGTCTCAGAATCCTAGGCCTTGGGGCTTCAAAAAATGCACCAAATGTAATTTTAAAATGTCAATCACAGATGACCACTCTCTCTGTGTTTATTGTTTGGGTGCAAAACATTTACAAGAGTCATGCAGCGTGTGTCACGCTTTTTCCTCGAGGGTCCTCCAGGAGAGGAAAAATAAACTTATTCTTAAAGGCTTAATAAAACCCTCCTTCGAAGAAGCTCTAGCATCCTCTCCTTCTCCAACTAAAAAGAAAAAGGCGTCTGCTCACCAGTCCGTCGGATCCGGCCGCCAAAAGACATAGGCAGGCTTCTCCTTGGCTCCAAGGACTTCGGAGCCGTGCCTCGATGCCACCAGTCTCGACTCCTCTGGCCGGAGCCGATGGCTGGGGCATCGAGGCGGGTCACCTCGGCTCCACTGGTCTCGGAGCCGACTAGGGTGCCCGCTCAGGCACTCCTCCTCGGCCAAGTCCTCCTCGCACCGATGGAAACTAGGTGGGTATTCCTTGCGCCGATAGTCTCCCCTAGTCCTTTGGGGCCGTTGGAGGCCATCTCGAACCCGTTCAGTATCCTCTAAGTCCTCGAGGATGTCGGATTCGGATATAGACAGGGTGCTCCAAAGACTGTTCCAGTCCCCAGTCTTTCAAAATTTGTTTGATCCAGTTGGCTTCGGAGCCGATAGCCCATGCCCATCCCATTGCTGTTCCTCCTCCGACCGCGGAGCAGGTGCTGTTGGAGCCGGTGGAGATCTTAGGACCCTTACTCCAACCAGCCTTCGGGTCCGAGTTTGGTACACGGACTTCTTGGCTGGACCGGGGTGATGTTTCGGGACCTATGCGGTTCCGAGCCTCCTCTCGGTGCCGGCTGCGGGATTGCCGCCTGCTATCATGGCTCCAGAGACCAGACACTCCCAGGATTCTGGGGTCCGGCTTTCAGATCTATGAGGAGTGCCTTGGCCAAGTCTTCGCCATCTCTCCGGCTTTACCGGCACCTTCCCTGGGCATGGAGACTGGGTCTTTGTCAGTTCCCTGTCCGTAGGCAGCGGAGCCCTGGGCCTGAGGTTACCCCATTGGGGTTCCCTCCTCCTGAGGGTTCTTCGGAGTTGTCTTCGGAGGAACCCCAAGGAAGAGATCGTGCAAGAGGAAGCACGTGGACTCCCAGTCTATTACATCGGACACTGATCTTGATGATGCGGAGGGGTCCCAAGTCGTCCTCGGATGATGTCTCATTTGCAGACATCTTAGAGATCCTCAAACAACGAGGCGGCTGGATATCCAAACCCCTCTGCTGATGAGTCAGTGCTCCTCAAGGCCTTTGGGGCTCAGCCCTCCGCCTCTTGGGTGTCTCCGCCTTCGAGTTTCTGGATTTAGTTTGTAACATCCAGATACCGTGGAACCAGTCCTTCTCGTCCTAATAAATTTTTATCTGCTCCACCCGAGAAGGAGTTCCTCACTAAAGGCGTGGCTGTAGATGCCATGGTGGTGGCATCTGCTACACAACAGGACGTGGCAGAGGTTTCAACGTCCGTCCATCCTCCTAATAAGAAGTCTAGGAGCATGGACAGACCCTGACTTCAGCGGCCTTTACTTTAAGGTCTCTGAATTATTTGGCACATTTTACCAGGCTTCAGAGGGATCTGGTCAAGGAGCTGTCAGATTCCCTCTCGGGTAACCTACCTGAGCAGCTAGCCCAGTCGGTTAGCTCTCAGTTGGCTATCCTTACGTCAATTTCTAACTCGTCCATGAGGCTCATTTCCTATGCGGCGGGGCGGCAGGCACAGGCGTGGCTCACGGAGACAAGCCTGGCTCCGCTTGTGTCAGTTCTTGGAGGCCTTCAAGTCTTCCTTCGCCGACGCTCCCTTTGATGGGTCCTCTTTGTTTGGACCCAAGGTTAAAGACACCCTTACCCGCTGTGAGCAAGAGGGAAAAACTTTATCTGCCGAGGTGCCCGTTATTCCACTCCCTTCGGCCTTATCCCAAGGCTAAAGGAGAAAATGTGGTTCCGTAAATCACGTAAGTTTTTCCTCAACAGCAGGAAGATTCTCCAGAGGCAGAGGACGGGGAAATTTTTCTGGGAGACGCCGTCCCAGAGGCGGCAGGGGCCCCGCAATTCTGGAGACGAGTCCTTTCGTGGCTCTTCAGCCTCCCACACATCATGAGGGATTGCCCGGCTGTGCTGCTCGAGCCAGTCGGGTGCCAAGCACCTAAAAGCCTGGGAGTCAATCACTCAGGACAGATGGGTGCTTCGGATCATTGCCGGAGGTTACACCATCCCATTCACATGCTCACCCCCACCGTCCAAAAAATCCCGGACCCACCACCCAGTCAAAGGGAAATTGCATCCGCAGAAGCTTTAAAGCTGCTAGAAAAGGAGTCATCCAACCGGTCCCCACAGACCAGATCGGATCCGAAATTACTCCAGGTTCTTTTAGTGCCAAAAGACAGGGGACCTGAGACCAATATTGGATCTCAGCAAACTGAACCAATCCGTCCACGAAATCCAAATTCAATGGTCACGTTACAATCCATTCTCCCATTGTTGGAGAAGGAGGTTTGGATGTGCTCCATAGACCTCAAGGACGCCTATTATCACATACCGATTCATCAGGCGTCCAGGAGGTATCTGCGCTTCAGCCTGGGAGTCAGTCATTTCCAATTTTGTGCACTGCCCTTTGGTCTCACCACAGCCCCCAGGGTGTTCACCAAGTGTTTGGCAGTAGTGACTGCTCACCTGAGGAGTCTTGGATTCCAAGTGTTTCCCTATCTGGACGACTGGCTCCTGACTGCCACCACCAGGCATCTACTAATGGACAACCTCAAAGCCACCATCTCCCTGGGTGCTACCCTGGGGATTGCATTCAATTGGTCAAAGTCTGTCTTGCTGCCCTCTCAGTGCATAAGGTTCATAGGAGCAGAGATAGACTCAAAATTGATTTTTTCTTCCTACCGAAAGGATCCAAACTTTACAGGGCCAAGTTCAAGCTCTGATTTCAAGATCCAAAGCCCCAGCCAGGATGGTCCTACAAGTTTTAGGTTCAATGTCTGCCACGGTTCTTTTAGTTCCTCTGGCAAGATTGCACATGAGGATTCTTCAGTGGCTATTGTCAACTCAATGGTCCTTTCAGGACCTTCCCTCAATCATCCCATCATGATTACAGAAACATGCAAACGGGACCTTCGCTGGTGGCTTCAGACATCCAATCTAAATCAAGGAAGCCCCTTTGTTATTCCCTCTCCAGTGGTTACCCTGACGACAGATGCCTCCCAGATAGGGTGGGGGCATTGTCTGGGCAGGTTAGTTCAGGGCTCCTGGCTTCCAGACGAAGCTCTTCTCCACATCAATGTGTTGGAGATGAGGGCTGTACCGGTCCCTACAGGCCTTACACAAGTTTCTTCCTCAGGGCATCATCGCCATCCACACAGACAACATGTCGGTGGTCTGGTATCTAAACAAACAAGGAGGGACCAGATCTTACCCTTTGCAGAGAGGCCATGAGGGTGTGGGAATGGGCTGTAGCTACCAACCGCTTCTTGGTAGCGACCCACATTCCGGGAAATCAAATATATTGGCAGACAAATTGAGCAGGACAATTCTCTCTCCTCACGAGTGGTCCCTAAACGAAACAGTAGCAGCTCAGGTTTTCAGGAGATGGGGGCATCTATTTGCAACACCACTAAACACAAGTGCAAAATGTTCTTCTCCTTGACGCCACATCAAGGGGAAGCAGCTATGGATGCTCTAGCACAACCTTGGCCAACAGGGCTACTTTATGCCTTTCCTCCGATACCACTTCTCTCCAAAGTCATTCAAAAAGCTTCTCAATTGGGGTCCACAATGATACTGATTGCTCCATACTGGCCTCGTCAGGTATGGTTTCCTACCTGAAGAAACATGCGTGGACGATCCTTGGATGTTAGATCTAACTCCGGATCTGCTAATCCATCAGTCGGGACGACAGCATCAGTCCCTACACTCCTTGAAGTTGACAGCCTGGCTCCTCCACTTCCGACCTTAGTCAGAAGTCACACATTATAGACCCGGAAGTTATTCACATTTTATCTTCAGCCCACAAACCCACCACTAACAAATTGTACCTCAGTAAGTGGAAGAGGTTTGCTATCTGGGCACAACTCAGGGGCTTAGACCCTATCACTGCTCCAATCCCGGAAGTTTTGAAATTCTTAACATCCCTGTTTAATCAAGGATCTTCTGTCTCTACTATTAAAGTCCAACTGGCGGCTATCTCTAAATTCCACGAATCCATGGATCCTCCATTGATGAGCAGCAGATTATGCAAGACCTTTATTAAAGGTGCGGGCCTGTTAAGACCCCCAGTTTTTCATCCTGCCTCCGTGGGATCTTGATTTGGTGCTTCGTGCATTAACATCTCCCCTTCGAACCTGCTGCTACATGTGACTTAAAATATCTGTCTTGGAAAACTGCCTTCTTAGTTGCAATTACTTATGCAAGAAGAGTTTCAGAGCTTCAAGCCCTATCTATTAAACCACTTGATTTTCCACAAGGATAGAGTATCACTTAGACCTAATCCATCCTTTGTCCCAAAGGTCTGTTCTAATCTCTGTCTTCAACAATCTCTGGAGCTACCAGTTTTCTTCCCAAAATTCTCCAGTGAAGCAGAATACACTCTCCATAAATTGGATGTTCACAGGCAGTTGCTTCTATTTAGACAGGACTCAGCAATTTCGTAAGTCAGACCAATTGTTTGTGTCCTTCTCAGACAGTAAATTGGGTAAAACCATTACAAAAGCTACCATCTCCAAATGGATTAGAGATTGTATAACTCAGGCTTATTCTTCTTGAATAAGCAACTTACAACATCTATCAAAGCTCACTCTACCAGAGCTATGGCGACTTCTATAGCTTTTCATTCCAAGCTCGCTATATCGAGATTTGTGCTCGGCTACTTGGTCAAATCCGCACACTTTCATTTCCCACTATAAATTGGATGTGGCATCTAAAGGGCGAGCATCATTTGGTTCCACGGTACTCAGGAGTGTTTTCCAGTGAGCCACCCAGGATTCAGGTGCTAGGGACGCTGTCCCATCAGTCAGAATGTAGGCGAGATAGGATCACATAACATCTTTTAGTTATGCACTCACCATAACTTCAGATGTTTGGGATCCATCTCGCCTACATTCACCCTCCTTCCCCTGCCTTGGAGATCAGAAGAGATTGAACGGTTTTGAGTTCTACTGTTTTTATCTTGTTTCATCTGACGATGTTATATAAGCAGGGCGGGACAAACTAGATCTGGGGGACTGGTAGTGGTGCATCCTGGGATATAGTAAGCTCAGCCAATAAGAGACTTCGCTCTTTGGCATAAGCATGCCGAGTCGGAGCCGAGGGATCGGCTCCGAACCCATCAGTCAGAATGTAGGCGAGATGGATCCCAAACATCTGAAGTTATGGTGAGTACATAACTAAAAGTTTTGCATAGCTTTGTAGGATGTTGATAGATTGGTGAAGCATTTATGTCGTAAAGATAGCAAAATGTTGGTAAGAGATGGGTGCAAACACTATGGGAACTTGTGTCATTAAAAATGGAGACCCAACCATTGTTTAGTAGGTTTATGGGTGTAAAGATAAGTAGGATGAGTAAATAATAGTTGTACCAGATGGATATTTTCCATTAGAGGTATGGTAGTTCTGCAAACTAGCTTTCTTTTGTTCCTTAAAATGATCAGTGCAAGGAAACTGGATGGTGGTCGCTTGAGGAGTAAATAATAGTATTATTTTTAGCTGTGGGGTTTAGTCATAGAGGTTTGTGAAAATTTGTTAGGTTATGTATGGAAACTGCCCTTTAGCGTTGCTGATGTTCTTCGTGTTTCACTGTTGCAGTCATTACATTTGGGTAATCTGCTGGCAGGTTGCCCTCAGTCGGCCTGATTAACAAAGTCTTGGGTCCTGCATCTGTTGCTGTCCCTTCTTCCATGACGTCAGGTCGTCAGGGGTATAAAACATGCAGCTGATGCCATTACATCAGTCTTTCTTGCCGCCTGGTGCCCGAAGCAGAAGCAGTTCGCAAGTGTCGGTCGGCCGACTCCTAAAATTTTCATTTTCGAGTTTCTGATCCGAAGTCTTCAACTAAAAAGCTATGTACCCCATTGGGGAAACTTTTTCTTGCTCCTTACCGATGTCAGTAAAAGTTAATAATTGCATTACTTGTGGGAAGCAAATACCTCATAAGGATTTTCATTTGTACTGTATTCCTTGCCTAGGCCCTGACCATAATGTACCTTGCTGTCAGTTTTGTGCTTTATTTAATCAACACACTATCAAACGTCGGGACATTTTTGCTTCTAAATATTTTGGCTCACGCTTTAATTATCCAGAAATGTTATTGGTTAGCAATCCGACTACAGGGATTCCTAAAAAACACAAAGAAAAAGACAGAGACAGGCCGTTGAGGTCCAAAACTGCCGACGACGCTTCTCCTAAGCCAGTCGCCAGTTCGCCGATACTCAATGAGGCGCATTTGCAGCACCTGATATCCGCTACTTCTGATTTGCAGGCCTCTACTGAGACCCATTCAGAGTCCGGTATGCCGCGAGATGCTTCAATTATGGAACCCACAGATGTCTCTACATTGGATGGGTCCGGAGCCGCTGTGCAGGCACCGGCTTCTGAGGGTGTTTTCAGGCCTACAGATTTGTATATTAGACCGATGCCATCTTCAGAACTAAGGCCAAAATCTTGACCTATGTCTATAAAAACTGACGTCTGGGCCACGTGTGCAGGCCCCAATGCCAAAAAAATAAATGATCAAAATGGCTGAAGATTTAATTACTCTGATCAGGGGTAGCCAACCCCCCACCCCCTTATAAGAGGCCTAGGCAAGACATTGATTATGAATCTTCTGAACAGGATTCTATTTCTTCTGTCTCTTCTAATAAACAGGAATTGTCTATACCTACTTATGAGGACTCTGATGCAGAAGATTCCATTCCTTCTGCTTCTCCCCCTGAGGATTTTTCTTTTGGGGAGACTTTTACATACGTTAAGGGAACATTTCCACTGGGAAAGTCAGAGACTTAGGGATTTTCTTCTTCTTCCTCAGCATATGCCTTTGGCTGTACCTCCTGTCCTAGACATTGTTGATGATGTTTTGTCAGAATCTAGTATGGCTCCTGATTCTCTGCCTCCGGCTCTTTCTAAGCCATATAGATACTACAGGGTTCCTGACTCCCATAAATTCCTTTTCAAAAATCGTGTTGCAGTTCCTGAAACCATTTCTTAGTGTCCCAAGGGCATTAAGGCTTCTACTGCTAAAAATCCTACCCCTTCTGATAGAGATTCCAGGGCGCTGGACAGATGGGGTAAGAAGGTTTACACTTCTGCAACCTTGGCAATCAGGGCTTTAAACTGTCAATTTCATATGCTAAAATATCAACAGCATATCATGGGACTGCTAAAACAGAAAATGATGTTGATTTTTGATTGTGTGGAAAATAAAGATTTACAGGACTTATTGCATTCAGCTGATCAAGTTGGGAAACATACTTTGCAATGTGGTTTTGATTCTTCGGAGGCCTCTTGCAGGGCTGCTGTAACTGGGTCTGTGCTAAGAAGGCATGCTTGGCTCAAAGAGCAAAATCTGCCTGATCATGTTGAAGCAAAATTGTTAGATGCTCCTTTACAACAGGACCTTCTCTTTGGAAATAAGGCTGAAGAAGTTCTAAAAAAGATGGAAGATAAAGCTAAATCTATGCAAACTGTGAAAGATTTCTTACAAGTGCAAACTCCAAGATTTAGTAGGCACTGGCCTACTAAGAACTGTTTTTTTCCAGTCCCTTCGAGAGCCACTCAAGCCAAACCCAGACATTCCAAAGGCTCCAGGTTTCAGTCCCAAGGGACTTTCAGAACAAAACAATGGGGTGCCTCCTCTTCGAAATCTGGAAACAGCAAGACACCTCCCTATGGTAAGCAGTCTCAATGACTTCCCTTTACACTTACCAAGCACTTACCTTTTAGCCGCCCCTTTGGGGGGAAACCTAGCTCTTCATGCAAGAAACTGGCAACTTATAACCCAGGACAAATGGGTTTTAAATATAGTATCCCAGGGATACACTATAAACGAAAAGAAATCACAACTGGTACCCTCTCAAACATTACTTTCCTGGGTGCAAGCTTGAATACAACTGCCAAGATGCCTTTCCTTATGCCAGAGAAGCAAATTCATTTAGTGACTTACATCAAACAGGTGGCCACAAAAACCCTGCTTTCTGCAAGGCAAATACTGCAAGCCTTGAGGTTCATGGCCTCTTGCATTCTTCTAATTCCATACGCAAGTCTGCATACGAGGAAACTTCAGTGGTAATTAAAAAGTCTATGGAGTCAGCATTGTCACAGCCTGGAAACAATGGTTCCTATCATACCTTGCCTGCAACTAGAGTTCCTATGGTGGGCAGAGGCCTGCCATCAAAACAAGGGACTGCCATTCACACCACCCCCTGCCACCCAAACCCTAACTACAGATGCATCAGACTATGCTTGGGGGGCACATCTGGCAGGAAAGTGCATTCAGGGCAAATGGAGCCCAAAGCAAATGCACCTTCATATCAATCAAAAAGAAATGCTAGCTGTACAGAATGCTCTGACAGCCTTCAAGGGCTACCTTCTTCCAGGACAATTAATGATAAAGACAGACAACACCACGGTTATGTGGTACATAAACAAGCAGGGGGGTACACACTACTACCCCCTTTTGCAGACTAGTCATGGCATTGTGGAACACGGCCTTGACCTGTCAAGTACAACTACAAGCTCAATTCCTGCCAGGAAATCTGAATACTCTGGGAGAAGAACTAAGCAGAAATCTCATGGACCCACACGAATGGAAACTGGAGCCATGGATTTTCAACATGTTGACGCGCAAATGGGGGAGCCCAGACATAAATCTTTTTGCCTTACCCCAGAACTATCAGACAACTTTTGCACAAGAACTCATCACAAAAAAGCCTGGAAAGTGGATGCTCTATCCTTCATCTGGAAAAACCTATCAGTCTATGCCTTTCCCCCTCTGCCTCTGCTCTCCAAAGTTCTACTAAAAGTCAAACAGGACAAACCAAAAATGATTTTGATTGCTCCAGACAGGCTTTGCCAACACTGGTACCCACTCCTGTGCAATGTGTCACACCTTCCACCGTGGCACCTTCCTCAGACACCTTATTTGTCTCAGCAGAACAACCAAATTCTGCACACTCTGCACCAAACTTTGAATCTTGCAGTGTGGCTAATCACCTAAATTCACCGTTAGCATTCCTCAGCAAACCTGTGATAGATGTCATTTTGGAGGCGAGAAGGCCTAGTACTAGAAAATCTTATGCTGACAAATGGAAAAGATTCTGTGCTTGGAATCAATCTCAAGGGATAAGCACAGCAGTGCCCAACATTCCTCATATTTTACAATACTTAACTGAGATGCTTCACAAGGGCCTGTCTTTTTCTTCCATAAAAATCCATGCCTCAGCCTTTTCAGCTCATTACAACACAGAAACTCCCCTTTTCTCTCATCCTCTGCTAAAGCAGTATCTCAGAGGGGCCAAACACTTAAAACCACCCAGGAGAGCTCCAACCCCTGCCTGGGACCTCAATTTTGTATTGGAGAAGCTCACTCTCCCTCCTTTCGAGCCAGCTGCTACTGCAGACTTAAAATTTCTCTCCTGGAAAACAGCTTTCCTTTTAGCAGTCACTTCAGCTAGAAGGATTTCTGAATTACAGGCTCTTATGGCAGTGGAGCCTTTCATCATTTTTCATGCGGACAGGTTATCTCTCCGGACCAATCCGTCCTTCATGCCTAAGGAGGTATCCAGTGTGGCTCTTAATCAGACCATTAATTTGCCAACTTTCTTTCCCAATCCACAGAACAAGGGGGAGCGGATTCTGCATTCATTGGCTGTACACAGACAACATAGATTTTACTTAAGCAGAACAAAATCTCAAAGAAAATCTGAACAACTGCTGGTGGCATTTGCTGCAGGGGCAGAGGGAAAGGCTATTTCAAAGCAAACCATTTCCAAATGGATAAGCCATTGTATTTGTTTCTGCTATATGCACCATGGAAATTTATCCCCACAGGGGATCAGATCCCATTCCACCAGAGTTGCATCTAATTCTGCAGCCTTTCTCAGAGGTGTTCCTGCCAGGGACATTCTAGAAGCTGCTACCTGGAGCTCAGTTCATACGTTCACCAAACATTACCATTTACCACTTTTCTCTAAATCCAGAGCTGGCTTTGCCACTGCTGTCCTGCAGGGCCTTATAGCTAGTCCTAATGCTGTACAATTCCTTCCACCCAACCATTGCTTTGGGAATCTACCGAAATGCAATGACTGCAGCAGTCAAACACGAAGAACATAGTACAGTTGTGTAAACTTACCATAAATGTAGATGTTCGAGTGTATTCACTGTTGCAGTCCTGGTTACCCTCCCTCCAGCCCCCTATTTTCCTTTGGCTATACCTCTACTTTCTTTCACTATGCTTAAAAGCCATTTTGGTGTATTTGCTTTTGGGATTGGAGGTATATTTTTTGTGTTTTTATTTTTTATTTGCTCCCCATTTGTTGGGCACCTGACATCTGGGGCAAGAAAAACTGATGTAATGGCGTCGGCTGCATGTTTTATACCCCTGACGACCTGACGTCTTGGAAGAAGGGACAGCAACTGACGCAGGACCCAAGACTTTGTTAATCAGGCCGATTGAGGGCAACCTGCCAGCAGATTTCCCAAATGTAATGACTGCAACAGTGAATACATTCGAACATCTACATTTATGGTAAGTGTACACAACTGCACTTTTACCTGATCCAGTTCAGTTAGACTGTCACTCAACACTGCAGATTTATTCTTTGAGTAGTTTTTGTCATTTTTATTTTATTATTGGTTCTTAAACACCTTTATTAATGCAGGAAGTAGTCTATATTCCACACTTAAAATAATGGCCAATAGATAGCTTGTCCACACCCCCACTGAAACAGGACACACTATTTGCTTTGCCTTCATTTTCAGACTACTTCATCCTCCTTTTCTTCCTTTACTGCAGTATCTTGCAGCCAACAATCTAAATACTTAACCACACATGCAAATATCTGATTAGCTTTCCTGGGCTTGCATTCTGCTTCCTGTAATCCCCCCCAACTTCTGTTTTACACTTTTCAATTCATACAGTTAACTGTCTGGAAACCTTACTTTTTTCCATAGCGAAAGCTTACTGATGTTTTTTTTTTCAACAGTGTTACTTTGCTGGGTTTTTTTTCACCACTGTTATTTTGCTAATTCAGTGGTTGGGCCCCTTTTTTAACCCTTACTACAGTCTAGCTCACTCTGCTCCTGTACCCTAAATCTCACCCACCCCGTCCAACTCTACATTTAAAATATCCCAACTCAACCCCTATGCTTATTTCAACCTATGTCTGCATCAAAACAATAGGAACATAACTGAGTCGCAGCTGTCCTACAGTTAACATCTGATTCATTTGCTTAAACTGCTACTACCCAGCTTGTCCTTTTAGAAGTTATACTGCTGTAACTATAACTACTCTTGACCAGTAACATTTTACAGTGCAAACTATTGTCTTCAGCAAAGTCTAAGTTAAATATTGCTCAAAATGACTGACTAAAACCCTTCTAGTCTACGTCCTCAGCTTATTAGCACACTTTAAAACTCCCAAATAAATGTAATTAATAGTCCTACAAGCCCACACTTTCTACACCAGCAGTTACCAAGTCTGTCATTCACCATAGCACCCACACTATACCAGAAAGTCATATTAGATTTTTTTTTTTAGTTACAGGTATCTTAAATCTACGTATGTTACCATACAAAATCCAATAAAACTAAATCGCAAATGAATTTGGCTACGTATTTTCCTTCATAAAATTGTCACTTAAAACATCAGTGCAGACATTCACCCAAACCCAGGTCCAACTCAGCAGCAAAAAAAAACACACTATATTTTACAACCACGTTTGAAACTCAAAAAACTTTGGCAAACACTTTTATCAAATCCGTAAGATAATATAACTGGAAAATACTTAAACATATGCCTTTATACTCTGCTGTCTTACACTTAAATAAGATATTCCTAAAAATTCTCATTAACCTTGTTCCAGTACGTACTAAAAGGGTCAAATCCAATCCTACACTATGGCTAACAAAAGAAAGTAAGGAATTAATGCTACATTGTGACAAAGCCTGGAAAAAGTGGTTCAGAAACAACACAAAATACATTTCACCTTCAAAGACAACTAAGGAGTAGGACAAATACCAAATTAAGCATGCCAAAAAGTCCTCCAAAATAAACATCAAACAATCCAAAAACTGTTGTGGATGTCAATAAACTAACTTTTACATCCAGGCCAAATTACCAGCCCCACCCTTGCATCCAATAATACTGATTCAATTCTTGCACAATTTAACAATTATTATATACAGATTTTATTGTCCCTCACAAACGTTCCACTACCCTCTCAGTACCAGTAGCCTCTGTGAAATAACCTCAGCTGTTTGACTTCAGCCCAGTACCTACCTCCAGCATTAAGAAACTTCTACATATGGTAAAACCAACCACCCTAGCTACTGACCAACTCCTCATAGACAACTTAAAAATGGCTCCAGATGCAATTTCTTTTCCAGTCTGTGAATTGATATTGATCTATGTCCAAAAAACATGTTCCTTCCATATGGAAAAAATCCATTGTTTTACCTTTACACAAAGATGGCATATGTACAGAATTTAATAAATACAGGCCCATTGCAGTCCCCCCCCCTTATCAAAAATACTTGAAAAATGTCTTTATGCTCAGCTTCTACATCATCTAAATTCAAATAATCTGGTCATAGAAACACAGCATGGTTTCAGACCCCACAACAGCACAGCCACTGCTCTCATTCACATCATCAACACTGTAAACCAACCTAGGAACAATGATAACCTAGTGTCAGCTGTGTTCATAGACTTATCAAAAGCTTTTGACACTGTGTCACACCAGCATTTATTTGCTGAATTCTATTCTATAGGTCTCTCTCAATCCTCCCATAAATGGTTCTTTAGTTGTTTGTCTGGAAGGCAGCAAGCAGTCAAATGGCAACAGGACCTCTCTTCCAGTTACCGTAGGTGTCCTTCCGGGCTGTATATTAGGACTTCTTCTTTTGAATATTTTTATAGACAAGCTTCATTTTGCCGTATACCAAGCAGATATAGTATAATATGCAAATGATTCGCTTTTAATATGTGCAGTCCCCACAATATCCATACTGCAAGAAATCACTCAAATTTCTTTCTCTTCAATTGAAATTTAGCTGAAAATTTCAATCCTACGTTTTAATTCCAATGAAGCAAAACTGGTGTTGTTAACCCCAAAACATTATTATCTTCATGAAAAACTATCTTTCTTGTTTACATCTGAAAATAATAGTAAAAATGAGGTAGTACCACAAACTAAATTATTGGATGTTATAACAGATCCGTCCATCCACAAGCCCCTTTTCCCATTTTTACACATGAAGTTGGGTTGTTACTTCACTAGTGGCAATCATCTAAAGCCAAGGTTTACACCGCCGGGTGGCTAGACCTGCTGCGGTAGTTCTTCCGCACCGCGCACATGCACACACTTTCACACCTGTGGCTAATTTAGAGTATCCAGTCCACCTACTGCATGTCTTTGGAATGTGGGAAGAAACTAGAGCACCTGTAGGAAACCCACGCAAACACAGGGAGTACATGCAGACTCTGCACAGACGGTACCCCAGCAAAGAATCAAACCGGGAACCTCTTGCAGTGAGGTGACAATGTTATGCACTGTGCAGCTGTGCTGCCCAGGCATTGTAATAGATGACAGTCTTAAATTTGAACAACATACAAGGCAAAACAGTACCTTACAGACCCAGCAAGTAAAATCCTAGCCTCATGCTATTTGCTTCCAACCCTCTTATATGTCTAACTTATCCTTACAAACCTAAGCTCTACACTAAAATCCAAACTAGCCCCTGTTGCAACAAATTAGCTAAATTTGCTACCAACACTGCACACCGAGCTCACCACTACCATGCTTTAAAACAGCTAAACTGGCTAGAGATTAACAACTACATAACATGCTCTCAGGTAGTTATGGGATGCAAACTGATATAGTGGATGTTGCCATTTTCATTCATTCATAGGTTCATAGGTTTATACTAGGCTATCTGCCCTAAGGCATTTATAAGCCTAGCCCAAATTTTTGTGGCTTACGCCACCCCTTATATGAAAAAATACTGTGCCCATTGATTTGTTGTGCCTCTGTCCAGCAGTGACACAGAGATGATTCCCGGGGTAAACCTACGATCTCCCATCCACAGGTCTAGATTTCTCTTGAACAGAGTCAGCGAGGTGCTCTGCCTTACATGGACCGGGATTCTATTCCACAGCATAGGGAGTCTCTGAGTGATAAATCTATCCCTCCAGCACGTCCTATTTATATTCGTGCTAAGGTTTAAGTCGCTTGCTCTAGTGGTTTTGGTGGATTTGGATTTTTTGAGGTGGAGCATGTTCATTAATTCCGGGTTGGACATGGCCTTGTATGTCAGGCACATGTCACCTCTGAGCAGACGGTATGCGACTGAATAGAGCTGGAGTTTCTTCAATCTGGCAGCATATGACAGATTTTGGAGTCCCTTTATCCTTTTGGTGAGGAACTTTTGGGGTCTCTCCAATTGCTGCAGATGTCGGGTGAGATACATCCCGAATGGGGCATTGTACTCGATCATTGGTCTGATAAGTGAAGAGTACAGGGGAACAATGACCTCACTAGATCTGGATGTGAATCCCTTCATGATCAGGTGGGCAATGTAGAAGGTCTTTCTAACCACTTTAGCAACGTGAGTGTCAAAGAAAGGCCACTGTCAACCTGGGTCCCCAGGTCCCTGATAACCTCTTCTGTGCTTAGTGGATTGCCACCTATATAGTAGCTTGGGGTTACCTTGTTTTTCCCGAAGGGTATGACTATACATTTTTTAGTGTTTAACTTCAGGCCATGGCTCTGGCACCAGCTATCTGTTTCCGTGAGTCCCTTCTGAAGGATATCCGTGTCCGATGCACTTTCCACTATGGCGCCCAGTTTGCAGTCGTCTGCAAACTTTGTCAGCCAAAGTCCTCCCATGTTGGCCTGTACTTCTGAGAAGTAGATGCCAAACAATAGGGGGCCAAGGACCGAGCCCTGTGGGACACCACTTGTGACCGGCTTGGAGTCTGACATAGCGCCAGCAACTCTAACCCTGTGGGTTCTGTCCTTAAGCCAGTTTGCAACCCATCTTGTGACATATGGGTTTACATTTAAGCTGGTAAGTTTTTCTACAATACCGAGTGGGGTATTGTGTGAAAGACTTTGCAAGGTCAAGGTAGGCTGTATGGACTGCCTTTCCCTCATCAATGGCCTTGGTGACTGTTTCGAAGAAGTCGACCAAGTTCAAAAGGCATGATCTTCCCTTGACAAAGCCAAACTGGGTCTGGTCCAATGTCTGCAAGTCCCCTATATCTTTGTTTATGAGCTCCATTATGATCCTCTCCATAGCTTTGCAGACTAGACTTGTTAAGCTTATGGGGCGGTAATTACCAGGGTCTGTAGAGGTGCCGCCTTTGTGGAGTGGGACCACAGTTGCCGTCACGCCACTCCTTGGGCACGTATCCTGTGGTAAGGCTGAGATTAAACAGCTGCCTTATGTGCAGGTTTAATTCCTCATTTAGCACTTGTAGCACACAGCCGGGGACACCATCGGTCCCATTGATGCTGTGTTTTTAGCTTTAGAGAGCAGCTTTCACCTGCGCATTTGAGATGTCCGGGAGGCTACACTTGGCTGGGATAGTTATCTCTCCTTTAGGGGGGGAGAGGGGGGTGAAGTTTGCACTGAACCTGTCTGCCAGTATGTTGGCAATGTCTGTGGGTTCAGTGATTTTGTATCATTTTGGACTAATTCTGAGCATATCTGGGAGTTTCCACCCAGGTTCCTAACATAGCTGAAAAAGGCCTTATGATTGTCCTTTGAATCCATGGCAATTTTTCTCTCAAAATTGGCCTTAGTTGATTTTATGAGTGCTCGTATTTTTTTACTAATAATGATCAGAGGTGACTTCCCTTTTATGGATTTTGTTCTATCATGTAATAGCTTTCTCCTCTTATTGTAAAGTTTGTTAATGGCTGGGGTCCACCAGACTGGACGTTTGCCCTTTGTGGAAAGAGTCTTGGTTTTATTTGGGATTGCCTGATCCATGCAGTCCTGGAGGTGTTCATAGAAGGAATTTGTAAGGGCAACAAATAGCTTCAGATCCACCCTCGAATCCGACATGGACATTTTTTCCAGCTAGTGGAACACTAAAGCTTGCATGCTCTTCCCTTATCGATAATGCACTAATCCCCTACTGTACTTCAACTCTCGTTTGCCACCTTCGCGTACAGACATTGTTGCTGACTAGCTCTGAGGTTAGAACTTCCTTATAGTGAGTAAAAGTAGATTTATTTGTATAACTGTCTTGTTTTTGACTAAATCCTCTCCTTCTCTTCCTGTGCTTTTTAGTTTATCTGTTATCAGTGCCATTGTTGGTATTTTCTCTCATTTTCCCTTTCTTTTACCTTTGCAGTAGACTCTTGAAATTACCATTGCTGGTAATACTAACTTTTTTCTGTCTTGTCTGCTTTTCTTAGTTAATAGTTATGTCTGAGAAATCTTCAGGCTTTAAAAAATGTAAGGCCTGTGGCTATAAAATTTTGTTAGATGCACAAAGGTTATGCATTTATTGCTTAGGCCCAGCCCATTTGAAATCTGCATACAATATTTGTAAGGGCTTTAATCCAAGAGTTCTTATTGATCATAAGACTAGTCTAATTTTAAAAGAATTGATGCCTTCTTCTTATGCAGCATCTAAGGATCAACCCCGTAGGAGAGGTGACAACAGAGGCCAAAAAGCATCCATCGGACCCTTCAGGATCTTCTGCTCCAAACTCTACTCCAAGGTTGGAACCACCTCTGAAAGTATCCAAACTGTCGGATCTGACTCATTCATATCCGAAGACCAAACCCCCTGATCCAACTACTTTGGATCCGAGATCTGTGACATCAGATCTGACTCCTTTGGATCCAAAGAAAGACAGAGTGGTCTCCTCATATCCTGTCCCCTCCAGCTCTGGATCCATTATCCTTCCATCTCCTGTCTCCTTTCCTGGAGAGACATCACCACTCTAGGACTTCATCCATTGCCTCTTTGTCTCGTTCCTTCAGAAGTCTGACCAAAGCAGATCTGGATAAGATAATGAGGAAATGTCTCTCGATGCAAATACAAATGGGGGTACTCACGGCTCCAACTCAGTCAGTTCTGGAGAACTTCATTAGTACTACTGCACCTATTTTGTCTCCTCCTGCAGGCTGACCTTCAGTTCTGGAGCACTTGGATTCAAGGATCCTGGATCCGCCTGTATCAGATTGAAAGGCCCATGTAGGCTCCTAGCATGTCTGAGCTGGATTACTCTTGGAGGCATAGCATCAGCTCCAGATCCAGGGTGTCCCTAGTGTTTGAGTCAACTCCGAGTTTGTCAGCTCTAACCTCTGCTTCAAGTTGTTTGCCTTCAGGTCAGAAGGAGCCGACAGTTCGGAAGTGTGTCTTCTCAGAGCCATCTATTTCTTTATCACCGAGGCATTCTGCCTTTGAGGTAGAGGAGATAGTTTTCTCTGTTCCAAAAGAAAGGACGTATCCATCTCCCTCAGATCCTACTTCTGAGACCCAGTTATCTTTGTGTCTGGAGCCTCAACTTCCTACACCACAGGAACAGCCAGCTCAAAGTCTCCAAGATACCCCGCAGGGTATATTGATTTCTTCTGATACTTCTCCAGAATACCCCTCTGAAAAAGTCCCTAGGAAAAGAAAGTGTAAAAGGAGGCACACCTCTCCTCAAGAGTATGTCATGGGAGATGGTGATTTCCATGAAGGGGAAGGATCCCCAAGATCACCACCTGATGACGTCTTATTTGGAGTCATACTAGAGATCCTCAAACAAAAGGGTGGTTGGTCATTTGACAACCCTTCCCAAGAGGAGTCAGTATTCCTGGAAGTCTTTGGGGCTGGCCCTTCTACCTGGGTGACTCTGCCTGCTGATGAGCTTATTGATTTGATGTCTCGACGGGAGTGGAAGGAACCTGACTTTGCTGAACCTATCCCCAAGAGACCAGACAGGAACCTGGCACCACCCAAAGACAGGGATTTTTGGAGCAGAGGAATACCAGTTGATGCCATGGTCATAGTGGTGGGCACTAAAAAGGAACTTGCAGGATAAAGTTCCTCTATTCATCCCCCTAACAGGGAGTCTAGGCTGCTGGACAGATTCAGGAAGCGTGTATATGTTTCGGCAACTTTTGCTGTTCGATTGCTGAATTATTTAGTACACATCACCAGACTCTAGCGGGATCTGATTAAAGAACTTAATCTGATTAAAGAACTTAACAAATCCCTCTCTGGGACCATGACTGCTGAGGCAAAAATTCTGTTGCTTCACCACTGGCTACCTTCCAGTCTGTTTCAAACTCGTTCATGAGGCTGATCTCACATACAGCTGAAGGTACTTCAAGGGCGGCTGGTTCAGGCATTTCCATTAGGGGGCATGCCTGGATGTGCCTGTGTGGTTTTGTGGGGCCTTTCAAGTCTTCCTTCATCAATGCTCCCTTTCACGGAAGTTCTTTGTTTGGTCCCAACCTAAAGACATGCTATCCAGGTGTGAACTGGAAGGTAAAACCCTATCTGCTGTGGGCGTACATTTTTCGACTTCTCAGAGGACCTTTTCTAGGAATCAGTGAGGTGGTCAAAAAATGTGGTTCAGAAATTACCTTCCAAGATAAGATCCATTGGAAGATGGTTTCCCCAGTGGCAGAGGGAACTCTAATGAAAGATGCTGCCCACATGGCAAAGGAGACTCGCAAAAACGAAGGGCCTAGGGATACTTTCTGTGACAGATCCCATCGGTGCTCCTGCAAAAACCAAGGGCCTAGGGATACTTTCTGTGACAGATCCTATCAGTGCTCCTGAAAGGAGGCCAGATTGCTCACCTCTGGATTCAAGTTGTGGTTTGTTCATCCCTGCATCAGAGAGCCTGGCTAGAGATTATAAAAGATTCTTCAGTGCAGAGGATTATTTCCAGAAATTATATAAGACCCTTTTCCCTACCCCCCCAACAGTGAACAAAATTCCAGATGTTACACCCACTCAAAAGAAAGCATCACAATTAGAAATAAAAAAGCTGCTAGAGAAAAAGTCATCCAGGAGGACCTTTCAGACCAGAAAGAGACGAGAACATACTCACGATTCTTTTTAATGCCAAAGAAAACGGGACTGAGACCAGTTTTGGATTTCAGCAGTCTGAACAAGTCATTTCAGTACAAGTTCTGGATGGCCACTGTAAAGTCCATTCCGCCATTGCTGCACAAGGATGACTGGATGTGCTTGATCTTCAGAATGCATACTATCATATAAAGATGAACGGACGATCCAGAAGATTTCTATGCTTCCTGCTGGGAGCCAGTCACTACCATTTTAGAGCTCTGCCCTTTGGTCTCACCACAGCCTCCAGTGTGTTCACCAAATGCATGGCAGTAGTGGCAGCTCACTTGAGACTGCAATGATTCTGGGTGTTTTTTTATTTGGATGACTGGCTCATAACCGTTCTGACCAGGCATCAGCTGATCAAAGCATGAGATTATGTACTCCAATTATGCCGTCACCTAGGCATTACACTCAGTCACAACAAATCTTAACTAGCATCAACTCAAATATTGCAGTTCATCGGCGCATTATTCGACACAGTATCCCTGGCAGCCTTGCTTCCTTTACCCAAGGGTACAAGCCATACGATTTCAAATGAAAAAGATAGTCCAGAGTTCTTTTCTTTCAGCCTGATTGATCCTTCAAGCATTGGGGTCAGTGACTGCTGCGATACGTTTGATTCCATTAGCAAGATACCACATTGGAATTCTTCAGTTTACCCTAGAGATTCAGTGTTCTATTCTTCAACAACCTTTGTCCACCCAAATCAAAGTAACTCAAGCATGCAAAAATTACCTCCCATAGTGGATTTGCTCTGATCAGATAATGAAAGGTTGCCCTTTCATTCTCCCTCAGCCCAAGGCCGTAATTACCATGGCTGCTTCCCAAATTGGGTGGGGGCACACCTCTTGAGAAAGACAGTCCAGGGCACATGGTCCCCTGAAGAGGCCAATATTGCATATCAATGTCTTGGAAGTGAGACCTGTCCTCCTAGTGTTGCAGGCCTTCCAAGACGCTTTCTCTTCCAGAACTATTGCAATTCAGATGGACAATATGTCTGTGGTCTGGTACATCAACAAACAAGGAGCAACCAAATCTTGCCTCCTGTGTCAAGAAGCTTTGAGCGTGTGGCAGTGGGCAATCTCCTCCAGCCAATCAATGTCTGATAGCAATGCACATTCTGGGGAAATCCAGCATGATAGCAGACAAGTTAAACGAGTTCATTCTGATGCCACAAGAAAATTGGCAGAAAAGATATTCTGTTGATTGGGCCAACCTTGCTGTGACCTCTTTGCATCTTCCCTCCTTCGACTCGGACCGTGGCGCTTTTGAGGTGATGAGCGTGCTGTCTCCTGAGACTTCACCCCCCTCGGCTCCATTGGCTCCTTCCTTGGTGTCTGTGCTGGCCTTTGTCCCTCCTCCTGCCAAGCATAGGGAACCTGTGGCCCAGGATGCCCCACTGGGTGACACCACTTCTTCCAAAATCTCCCCCGAACATTCAGAGAAAGTCCCTCTGAAGAAGAAACGCAAGAGGAAACATCTAGACTCCCCTGAGTCTATCACTTCGGATATGGACTTGGATGAGTCAGAAGGGTCCCCATGGTCCCCCCTCTGAGGATATCTCTTTTTCAGACATCTTGGAAATCCTCAGACAGAGGGTTCGCTGGAAGTCGGACGAGTCCGTATACCTGGGCGCATTGGTGTCTCTGCCTTTCGACCCACTTTTGTCTGTAGTGATTCAAAAGGCATGGAGCGCTCTAGAGACCATGGAACCTGTTCCGAGGAGACCTATCAAATTTATTACAGCTCTTGAAGAAAAGTCTTTCCTGTACAACGGAGTCCCTGTTGATGCCATGATGGTGGCAGCAGCCACCAAAAAAGAACTTGCGGAAACTTCTTCATCTGTCCATCTGCCGAACAGAGTGCCTCATATGATGGACAGGTATGGGAAGCGTGTTTTTTCTTCAGTGATGTTTACTCTCAGATCGCGGAATTATTTGTCACATTTCACACGACTTCAGAGGGATCTCCTGAAGGAGCTAGGAGATACCCTGCAAGATCCTACAGCTGAGGGTGTTGCAAACAGGGCAGCTTCCGAGCTTGCAACATTGACCTCTGTGGTAAACTCCTCCATGAGGCTCATTTCATTTGCGGCAGATGGAGTGAGTAGGGCAGCAGGTACTGGAGTAGCCTTACGCAAACCTTCCTGGATGCGCCTTTGTCAATTTGTGGAACCCTTTAAGTCTTCATTTACCAACACCCCCTTTGACAGCTCATCCTTGTTTGGCCATCCGGTAAAAGAGACTCTCACCAGGTATGAACAGGATGGCAAGACTCTCTCTGCCATAAGAGTCTGTTTTTCCACTTCATCTAGACCCTATCCCAAGGGTCAGAAGAGTGGGAAAATTTGGTTCCTAAAATCCCATGGATCTTCGCCTGACACGTGATGATTTTCTCACAGGGGCAGAGGGGGAAACAATAATGGAAGACGCTGCCCTCGAGGCAGAGGCAGTCCGCAACAGCAAGGCGACAGAGATACTTTCTCTGCTAGGGCCTTCCAGAACTCGTGAAGGGAGGCCCGGCTGTCCATATCTGGAAGCAGTCAATGCAGACTATCACTGTACCCAGCAGCCTGGCAATCTGTCACGAGGGAAACAAAGGTACTGTCAATAATATCCAGGGGTTACAAAATTCACTTTTCTCATTCCCCCTCAAAAGACAAATGTTCTATCCCAGATGTTCCACCCAATCTTCGGGATCATGCAATCCTAGAGGTTCAAAGATTGCTAGAAAAAAGAGCCATTCAGGAAGTCCTTGCAGACCAAATCGGATCCGGAACTTACTCAAGGTTCTTTTTAGTTCCAAAGAAGACAGGCGACTGGAGACCAATCTTTGATCTCAGCAAGCTAAACCAGTTGGTAAAAAAGACAATGTTCCGGATGGTGACACTGCAGTCCATTCTTCCCTTCTTTAGTCAGGATAATTGGATGTGCTGCATAGATCTCCAGGATGTGTACAACATATAAAAATGGACAGGCAATCCAGGAGATTCTTACGCTTCCAGCTGGGAGCCAGTAATCATTAGTTCAGGGCCCTGCCCTTTGGTCTCACCACAGCCCCCAGGATGTTCACCAAGTGTATGGCAGTGGTCATGGCTCACCTGAGGCATCTAGGATTCCAGGTGTTTTCATATCTAGACGACTGGCTCCTCACTGCTACCACCAAGCATCAACTAATCAAGGCACGGGACTACACAATCCAAACTTGTTCCCAGTTAGGCATCACAATAAACTACAAAAAGTCTGCCTTGTCAGTCTGTTACCTTTATAGGGGCAGACTTAGATACAAGACACATGATAGCCAGACTGCCTCTAGACAGGGTGTCAGCCATTTGTCAACAAGTTTTATTTCTCATAAACAAGACGAGAGTTCATGCAAGGCAAGTCTTACAAGTACTGGGCTCAATGGCTGCAGCTGTTATGCTAGTTCCTTTAGCATGCTTCCACTTGCAGATCCAGTGGCTTCTCTTTGCTCACTGGTCTTTCCAGGACTTGCCAATGTTACACATGATCTTGATTATGGAATCTTGCAAAATGGACCTACTGTGGTGGCTGGTCTCCCCCCAGGTGACTCTGGGCAAACCCTTTCTAGACCCGCATCCGGTAGCCACAGTGACCACGGATGCTTCCCAGATAGGGTGGGGGGGGGCATTATCTGGGACAGACTGTCCAAGGGACGTGGCAACCTCACGAGTACCGCCTGCACATCAAAGTTCTAGAGATGAAAGCGGTGCTTCTGGTGTTGCAAGCACTTCATGACTCTCTACTTACAGGGACTATTGCAATCCAGACAGACAATATGTCAGTGGTATGGTACATCAATAAGCAAGGTGGAACCAGATCTTACCCCTTGTGTGGAGAAGCTCTTTGAGTAATGGCAATTGGCGATGTCGTCCCAACGTTTTCTGATTGCAACGCACATTCCTGGAAAATCCAACGTGATAGCAGACAGGCTTAGCAGGGCTATCCTCTTGCCTCACGAGTGGTCCCTGAAGAAGAGTTGCGGATTTGATTTTCCGCAAATGCGGCCAGCCATGCTGCAATCTTTTTGCCACGCCATTAAACAACAAATGCAGCAGCTACTTTGCCCTAGTTGCCCTAGTTCCCCCTCCGGGACAGTCACCCAGGGATGCACTTGTTCACAATTGGCCTCCGGGACTGCTATATGCTTTTCCACCCTTCCCTCATTCCAAAGGTACTTCAGAAAGCAAAATCATTGGGTTGCAAACTCATCCTCATTGCTCCTTACTGGCCTCGTCAGATATGGTTTCCGCTTCTTCGCCATCACCTTCAACTGGAGCCCTGGATACTGGACCTAGTTCCAGGCCTACTGACGCATCAGTCAGGCAGGCTTCGTCTTAGCCAGGCTGCCAGACATTTCCCCTGCTGTTACAACACATTCTAGTGTCCTCCCACAAGCCCACTACCAGGAGGATCTATACTAGCAAATGGAAGAGGTTCTCTTACTGGGCCAAAAGAAGTAACATTGATCTTTTTACGGCTCCTGTTTACAGGATTCTTGACTTTCTGGCTGAGACCTTCAAAAAAGGTGAAAGGGGCAGCTGCAGCGACTATTAGAGTCCAACTGGCTGCCATCTCCAACTTTCATGTAGGAGACTTTGGTTCAAACATTATGTCCCATAAGCTGTGCAGAAGCATTCTTATGAGATGCAATGCTTTTACAGTCCCCGGTAAGAGAACCCCCCCCCCCCCAGACCTAAACTTGGTTTTAGCTTCAGTGTCCCCCCCCCCCCTTTGAACCAGCAGCATCTTGTCCCTTGAAGTTTCTATCTTGGAAAACCCTCTTTTTGGTTGCTATAACCTCAGCTAGATGGGTTTCTGAATTACATGCTTTGTCTATTTGCCCGCCATATCTCATTTTTCACAAAGATAGTCTCTCTAAGGACCAATCCTTCTTTCTTGCCTAAGGTTTATTCAAGTACAAGTTAAATCAGTCCATTGATCTTCCTGTGTTTTTCCCCAATTATGGCAACAAGACAGATTATACATTACACCAATTGGATGTTCGTAGACAATTACGTTTTTATTTACACAGGACCAAAGACCTCAGAAAATCAGACCAATTGTTAATATCCTTTGCTGGCAATAAGCAAGGTTATCCAGTTTCTAAAGTGACATTATCAAAATGGCTGTCAGACACAATCACTTATTCATATAATTTGCATAAAAAGATGCTTCCAGGAAGACCCAGAGGACATTCAACCAAGGCCTTAGCCACCTCTGTTGCCTTCCAAGCTAAATTACCTTTAGATTCAATCTGTGCAGTAGCAACATGGGCAAATCCTCATACCTTTATCTCTCATTACAAAGAGGATGTGGCCTCCCAGAACAGGGTATCCTTTGGTTCCATGGTCCTGAAGAGTTTGTTCCAGTGAGCCATCCAAGAACCAGGTGCTGGGGACACGGTCCCAACCAGCAAGAATGAAGGTGAGATGGGACAACATAACATAAAGAGTTTATGTACCTACCATAACTTTCCATGTTTGTTGTCCTTCATCTCGCCTTCCTTCTTGCGTCCCTCTTTCCTTCCCCCTTCCTGGAGGTTGGAGAGGAGTTCCTTATTGGTTGCACTGGCTGAGTTTTCTGCTGACATACCAAGTTAGTTAACCATTCATGGTCCTTTCCTCTATCCTTCCTATCTTGATGTATAAGAGCTTAGTAAAACAAATGTTTTTTTACTGTGTATGTCTAGTGTGGGCTATTACAAACAGGATCTGGGTAGCTGCCGCTAGGCATGTTGGGATAAGTGGCCAGTAAAAGCTCTCGAGCTTTAGTAAATTGGCCGAGTCAGAGCCGAGGATCAACTCCAAACCCAACCAGCAAGAACGAAGGCAAGATGAAGCACAACAAACATGGAATGTTATGGTAGGTACATAACTTCTTTTTCACATTTGGGTGACAATTCAAATGGAGATTATGTCAAAGACTGTAACTTCAAATTCAGACCCCATGGTGGATGGGATCTTTAAAAGGAGGTCTAAAGGTTCCACTTGTAAAGGCCTTACAAACTTTGGAAGAAGCTAAAGCCAAATTATTTACTCCAATGTGAAAACTGGAATTGGCAGAAAGTTGTACTTTTAATAGCTGAAGAAACAGACCTTCATTAAAAATTGTAGCTAAAAATTTAAGAACTTTAGGTAATATCACTTAAAAGGGGTCAATGTCATTTTGCTTGCCCAAACAACAAATCTTTTCCATTTACTTCTGTAAATTTTCCTAGAGGAAGGGAAAGATGCAAGAATGTGATAGACAGGTAAGACAGCCTGGGCTGTCTAGCATTAACGGAATTGGAGAAGCCACGCTGTCAGTTTTAGACCTAAAATGTCTGGGTGTAGCATATCTGTGAGACAAGAAGTCTGGAATTGGATCCAGAAACCATGATGGGTGAAGCAGATGAGGCCATAGAAATGGAAATGGAGCAATGAGGATGAATGTGCTCTTCAATCAAGATGCTTTCTGAAAAAATTTGGGGATTAGAGGTACTGGGTAAAGGGTGTAGAGGAAACTAGGGAGCCAGTCGTGGAGTAGAGCATCTCTCGATGACTCTCCCAGTGGAGGGAATCATGGCAAAGAGCCTGCAGCACTTGTTGACTCAGAGGAGGAATCGATGGAGAAGCTGGGAGGGCCAAAGGATCCAAATCCTTATGGGCTGCACTCGAGAGTAATTAAGCAAGTGCCTGTGACTTGAGGAGCCTGTTGATCACTCTTTCCACGTTGTGATCCGAAAGTCTAGAGGACCGAGAGGAGAGTGAAGAGGACCGGTGACTGCCTGCTCCAGGTTGCAGCAGCGGAGGTTGTGGAGCAGAGCGTACTGGCTCCAAAGAGGGAGACCTTGATCTCTTATAGATCCGGACCGGCTCTGAGGACACAGATGGAGCCGCCGGAGACTTAGATTTGTTGGAGCCAATGCTGGGGGCTGACAGAGCCGAAGGCTTCTCAGTAAGTTTTGTCTGCACCAAGCTTGGAACCGATGGCTTGGAGTGATTCTCGGGCACTTTGGCTGGCTCAGGACCCTGAGATGAGGTATCTTGAGGGTTCTTCAGGAGGCCACATAAGATAAGCTTATTTCTTTCCTGCAGGACTCTGGAACTGAAAGCATGATAGATAGAGCAAGAGTCCTGCAGGTGAACAGCCCTTAAACAATAAATGCAACTCGTGTCCATCCGTAAGGGACATTTTCTGGCAACACGAGTCACATTTTTTAAACCCAGAAGGTTTAGACTCTCTAGACATAACTAGCAGGGAAAAAAGGTTTCCACAGGGAAAAAAACTACCACTCACAGCCTACAACAAGCAAAAGTAAACAGGCTGATACCACAAAGGAAAAAACTTTTGAAACTTTTTTTTTTTTTTTTTTTTTTTAAGAAAGAAAGAAGGAAGGAAGGGAGTAAAGGAAAAAGGGGGAGAGCCTCTAACTTAAACTGCAACTCCCTGATGGGAGAGCCTCTAACTAAAACGGCAATCCCAGAGAAAGGGCGAAGAAAGGGAAGAACCCTCCAACTTAAATGGGCTCTAAGGGTAAAGCAGGCCTGAAAGAGAAAACGGCCAAAAAACACCACAAAGAGCAAAGAAAGGGGTCGTTAGACTAATAAAGAAAAATACACGCTCTAACGAGTCAGTATAAACAGTCAATTACCAAAAAAGTTCCAAGTAACTATAAAAACACAAAGTGCTTAGCCTGAGCCAGTATTGAGCAATCTCGACGCTGCAAGCGGCAAACGAGATCTGGGTAGCTGCTGCTAGGCATGTCGGCATAAGGGGTAGCCTCAAGCCAGTAAAAGGTCTCAAGCTTTAGTAAATCAGCCGAGTTGGAGCCGAGGATTGGCTCTGAACCCAACCAGCAAGAATGAAGGTGAGATGGGACAACATAGCACCTAAAATTTTTAACTTGGAAGACTATATTTTTAGTGTCCATCTCCTCTTCTAAGAGTCTCAGAACTTGAAGCCCTGTATTCTAAACCTCTTCATTTATTTTTTTTTTAAGAATGAAAAGGTATCTTTACAAACCAACCCATCCTTCCTTCATAAGGTGGTGTCAGAATCTAATACCAATCAAGCCATAAATCTTCTAATTTTCTTCCCAATTTCACAAACAAAGAAGTGTATTATGTTGCACCTACTAGATGCTCACAGACAGCTATGTTTTTATCTACATCAGAGCAAAAATTTCAGGGAATCCGATCAGTTTGTCTCCTTTTTTCGATTCAAAATTGGACAAATTATTTTCTAAAATGACTTTAGCCATATGGTTAACTGATTCTATTATCTTTGTTTATAATAAGTTGTGCTCATCTTTACCAAAGCCACCAAAAGCTCATTCCACCAGATCTATGGCAACAACTTTATTTTTATCCTTGGATGGTATTTGTGCAGCTACAACTTGGACTAATCCTCATATCTTCACTGCTTATTACAAATTGGATCTGGTCTGTAGGGGAAAAAACGTCCTTTGGCTCAACAGTGCTCAAGAATATCCTTCCTTTAGAGTTCTCGTGGGATTTAGGTAGTTGGAGACTGGTCTCATTCGTTGAGGCATGAATGAAAATGACAACATCAGAGAAAAGAGTTATGTACGCATCATAACATTCCATCTGTGTTGTCTATTTTCATTCTTCCTCAACTCCCCTTCCTCCAGCCCCTACCAGTTTGACTTCTGGAAGGATTACAAGATGGCAGAGGAACTAATGTTTCTTCTTTTGAGTGCCAGATACTGTTTTCATATATCCTTTTAATCTGTTATTTTTTGTATAGTCTAAAAGGTCAGCGAACAAGATCCGGAGTATTGTAGGGGACTAGTGCGTTATGTGTAAGGGAGGCGCTCAAGAGCTTTCAGTGTTACACAAGCTGGAAAAAGCAGTCGAGTCAGATCCAAACCCATTTGCTGAGGAAGAATGAAAATGGACAACACAGATGGAATGTCATAGTGAGTAGATAACTTTTTTTTTTTTTCCTTCAACAATGCTCTGCATTAAAAAAAAAAAAAAAAAAAAACATACTACTGCCATACACTGCCATAAGGGACCTCTGTTCTGGAGATAAATTTCTACTAAACACTACTACTAAGTCACTAGGGGAATCACTGTAATCCTTTTACATCTCCAAACTCTGGAACACTATCCCTGGACAAGTAAAACTGATTAACAAACTCCCAAGCTATGAAATCCAGCTCAAACAATACATTATCGAATCCTGGTTATGCTCATGTTAATCACCAGGTACAGACCTTTCGTGAACGCGCACACACTTATTATTGCTTTTCATTAACTTTTTGCCCTTCTCTGCTTGAATCATTACTCCCCTAACAACTTTCCCTCCTGCACTTGAGTCAGTAATAAGTTTTCACACTCCCTCTTAAACACTTCTCATCTTGCTCTTTTTCTAACTGTCCCAATTCACCGCTCGTTCCCTGTCCTGCATCTCTTGTATACCCAAGTTATAAACTTTCTAGATACACCAATTTGGAATGGGCATCCTAAATAGCACCAATCCTACGCAATGCTCTCTGTCATATGCTTTTGCCACTCTCCTCGTATACCTCCTACATAATTTTGTAACTTCAGTATATATCTTGAACTTTTTACAAACCTATGTAATACTAAAATCTCCCTTCCTACATAATTTTATAACTTACTTCATTATGTCTTGAATTCTTTGCAAACCCTTCTTTAGTAAAATCTATGAACACTAACCAACTTTAGAACATTTTCCCTTCTGCAGTATCAATTCATTTACTTCTGCAAGATTTTACACCTGGAACAACTGTATAGATGTATAAGTACTGGATGTAAATACTTTACTGTATGTACCTGTCTTGTCATTATGTTTGTTGTTTCATGAGAAGTGTAACTGTTATGTTTTTTTGAGAACTTTCTGAAATTCAGTTGTTAATGTGAATGTACTGTTTTGGAGCTTTTCTCCCTGGGCCTCTGCTGAAAATGGGCTCTGCCCATTTGGACTTCCCGGTCAAAAAAGACAAAATACATTTCGTACAACCAGTGTTAATAAGCATATAACCATTTATTACAATTTTCTTCTTAGAGGCTGCTTTTATATTTTTTATTTTTTTATTTTTACTGTGGTGCACAGAAAGTACTTTTAACCATTCACAGTACGTTTGTCTGCTTTTTGACCAAGCATTCCATTTTGGAAGATATTGTAGTTTTGAGCAATATGAACTAACAGTCACATGTTATCTTTTCAACCATATTTCCATAAGTCTTAATATACAAGATTTTTTTATTTACATACCCAGGACACCCACAAAATCCATTTATTATTTACTCTGCTTGCATTTAGTTATAAGATACTGAAGGCCTATTTGCTCTTGTCTTGATTGGGGTACACCCTGGCATTCACACCTTTCAGCCTGCTGCTTATGGTACATTTTAGATGTTATAAACACCTGCAGATCCTTTTCCTGCTCAGTTGCCATCATTTGTTGTCTGCGTATCTGGCATTTCCATGTGCAATACTTTACCTTTAATAAACCACAGTTGCTGTCTTTCTGCTCACATGGCTAGCCTTCAGATGTTCTTCGCTAAATGCTTTCCCACATCCTGTACTTGTTTTTGTGTTATGAGCAAAGTGACTAATGCATTTATCTCTTCTTTTAGATACCTCTTTAACTAATGCACTGAAGAGTACAAAACCATAGTCTGATTGTGTGGTACTCCACTAAGGACCTGAAACTTTTTTTCTCCAAAAAAGTAATAGCCTGAGTAGAAAGTAATTCCTTACTACTTAGGTTTTGCAGGAATTCAGGCCCTCTGATATTAAGAAAGTGAGCGAGGAAGAAAAATGTTTAAGATCTTAATATAAAAGCAAATAATGTATATAATGGGCCTCTGAAAAATGTGCACGTGTACACTGGAGGGCATGTTCCCCCTTATACTACTTCCTTGTGTTTGTACTGTTGTGGATGCACTCGTAGGGGAATAGTTTTAGTGGATGTTGTGAAGTTTATTTATTTTATTTATTTTATTTATTTATTTTACATTTGTTGACCGGGATAGTCCGACTGGATACATGTCCTTTTTCAGCGGAGGCCCGGGGAGAAAAGCTCCCAGAGATAACAATATATAATTAGGTTTACAAAATACATACATGTAATGAAGAGACAGATGAGGAGACAAGAGAAAAAAAAACTCAACAGGCATAACAGTATAGAAGTAGGATTACAAATCATAGATAAGATGGGGAGACAGATGCTAATTCATATTATTAAATTTTACTTAGGTTAGATGTGAAAAACAATTGGGCAGCTAAGGTCCACTCAGTTATACAAACATACAGTAAAGGAGAATTAGTGTTATTATACTCTAATACATCATCACAGCCACAGTATAATATCAATGGAGTATAAAGGAACAATCAAAAAAGAGAAGAATAATGCTGTAAAAAACAGGGGGATTAATGGTCAAAAGAGCAATGGTTAGGTTCAAGGGAACAGGAGGCCCAGGTTAGTAAAGTGTGGTAGGATAAGTGGTCGCTCAGGGAGAGACTAGTCTGATTTTACGCATGAACATAGCCATTGTGCCTTAAAGAATTGAGTTAGATTTTTTTGAATTGAAAAGGGAGGTAGAAAGTCTAAGGTTATTTGGGAGGGAGTTCCAAATCTTACCTATAGAGTTGGCAAAGAGAGCATCGCCCCCCTTGTTATAAGATTTGATGGTTTGTACAAGGTGTCTGTTAGATGATCAAAGACTGCTTAGGTTAGAATAGGGGGTCAATAGCTTATTGAGTGAGGGGGTTTTATCAGGTTCCTTAATAATTTTAAACGCTTCAGTGAGTTGGTTCAGTTTGAGGAGATTGGGTAATTCTAACCAGTTAAGTGTTTTTAGGTTAAGACAATGATGTGTTCTATAGGGAAGTCCAGTTATAAATCTGGCAATGTGATTATAGGTGACGGAGAGTTTGTTGATATCAGTTTTGTTGAGAAAATAAAATACAGGAGAGGCATACAGTAGTGTAGAGAGGAGATGCGTACGGGCAATGGTTAGTTTAGCGTTGGGGGTTAAGAAGTTCTTGATTCTATACAAGGATCCAAGTTTATTTACGGTCTTAATTGTCTGGCTGATGTGCATGTTAAATCTGAGCTTGTCATCAATGGTGACCCCTAGTAGTTTAGTATTCGTATCAGGCTTGATGATGGTACCATTATTAGATTGGACGTGGAAGGTAGCATTGTTGGGATTTGGTGTCGGGGCAGAGGTAGGAAAGAATAGTAGTAGCTTAGTTTTTTTTGGATTTAGGATGAGATTCCTCCCTGAGAGCCATTTTTCTACTGTAGAAAAGCAGTGTTGGGTTGTTACTTGTAGTTCAGGGAGAGAGATATCTGAGCATATAAGGGTGGAATCATCCGCATATTGGATGCAGGTGGCTTTAGGGATAGCTGTGTGAAGTTCGTTTATGAACACGGAAAAGAGAAGGGGACCTAGTATGGAGCCTTGGGGGACTCCTATGGTATTGGGTAGTAGGTGAGAGAGCTTGTTTTGCCATTGGACTGCTTGTTGCCTACCAGAGAGATAAGCAGAGAACCAGTTGAGAGATGAATAGTCAAAGTGTAAGGTTTCAAGCGTGTGGAGAAGAAGCTGATGATTGACCATGTCAAAGGCTTTTGACAGGTCGAGAAACAGAGCTGACGATATTTTTTTGTTATTACGATTTTTGTTGACTGAGTCGGTGAAGGAAAGGAGGGCGGTAGTCGTACTGTGGTGGGGTCTAAAGCCATGTTGCGAGTTAGTCAGAAGTTTATTTAGGGTGAGGTAGCGAAGAAATTGCTTATGGACACAACGTTCCATAATTTTGGCTAGTGGAGACAGTATAGCTATTGGTCTATAGTTAGAAGGTTCAGTGGAAGGGCCTCCCTTATGGAGTGGTATGACATAGGAAATTTTCCAAATGGAGGGGATGGTGGCTTCGGAGATAGTTCGATTAATCAGGATAGAGATAGGGTAGACTATGGCATCAGCTGCAATTTGCAGGTATTCAGCAGGAAGTCAGTCCGCTGAGAGGGTGGTAGGTTTAAGTTTCTTCAATAAGGTTCGAATATAGGAGGTGGGTATATGTTGTAGTTTAAAGGAAGGGAATGTGTCGTCGGTAGTATTGGTTGGGGGGGGGGAGGTAGTTGACTGGCTAAAGCTTGAATCGTTTCAGTAAAGGAGTTAAAGGTATTGGCTACGACTTCTGGGTTTTTACCAATAAGTGTTTCAGGGGTAGGTGTAGATGATTTCCCTGGGTGGAGGAGATTATTTAAGCCTGCCCAGAACTTCTTTGGGTTGTTCTGGTGCTTTTCTTGGAGGTGACAAAAATAATTCTTTTTGTCCAGTGTGCTAGCTTTTTTTGTTTCATTTCTAAGCTGCTGGAATTTTATACGATCTAGAGGTGCCTTAGTAGCTCTCCATGTATCCCAGGCTTTGTCCCTAATTTTAATTTTGGATTTAGTTTCCCTGGTTAGCCAGGGGGCTATCCGCACCTTAGTTCTAGTAAGTCGGTTAGGTGCATGATTGTCCAGAATGTTTAGGAATGTGTCATTAAAGAATGTCACACTCTCGTCAAGGGATAGAGTTTTTAACTTAGACCAGTTACAGGCTTTGAGTTCAGCAGCAAATAGCATAGGTTCGAATTTCTTCTTGTTTCTTAATAGTCTATGGATGGGTTGGTTTATGGTGATAAATTTATGTTTAATAATGAAAGTGATAAGATGGTCACTAAGATCATTAGGAAGGGTCCCAGTGGTATATTTATGCGTATGGGCATTAGTAAGAATCCACTCAAGTATACTCTCTTTTTGGGGGGCATTTCCTATTCTAGTTGTAGAGTTTATATTCTGGGAAAAGCCGTGTAGGTTAATAGTCATAGGATTGGTCTGTGCCGAACATTGGGTCCAGTCGATGTTGACATCGCCCAGAACAATGGTTTCTTGAGGGTAGTTGGCGTCTAACCAGCTTAGTATTTGTTCCATAGTTTCTAGGTTGTTCCCAGGGGGGATATATATTACTAAAAGATTGATACTTTTTTTGGTTATTTAAGCATAGTTTTAAGGTGATTGTCTCTGCATTAGCGACCTTAGGGGGTTGGTTAGGATGCATTATGATATTGAGTGAGCTTCTATACATAACAGCTATTCCCCCTCCCTTTTTTTTTTTTTACACGATCGACCCTTAGGATATTGTATCCTGGTGGGAGAATTTCTTCATCTTTGGTGGCTGGTTTCAGCCATGTCTCTGATGAAGTATGAAAAACTTGGTAAAGCTGACTTCAAATTGGAAAGCTTTCCTCTCTGATTAGATGTGTTGACTTCAGAAAGTAATAACATAAACAGAACTTGCTTGCTTATTTAAGATTTGCTGGAATTCAGTCCATATAAAGTTGAAAGAGATTAATACCTGTGGCATGAGCTGATTTATGTAGCTACAACTAGCAAACATGTTTTTGCTATTAAACCAGAAGAGTCGTAGATTGTGGTGGGTGAGTGAGGTGTATGTATCTATATATATATATATGTATATATATATATATATATATATATATATGTATATATATATATGTATATATATATATATATATATATATATATATATATATATATATGGGGGACATAATCTTTTTACATTCCCCCAACTCTTTCTAACTCTCAGAACTAGAATGATGCAAAAAGAGTTTGCAAGTTAAAATTGTGTACTAAATGGTATGCAAGGTGGAAGAAGCTAGGCACGCCAGTCTTATTATGGTATAGCCTGAACTTTAAGTGGTATATCATTTCACACTTACCTCACATCCGAGGGGGAGGGGTTTCATATGAATGTTATAAATATTTTGGTTGTAAGCATAATGAATCTGTGTCTGTATCTTGGACTTATGTTCTCCTGTGGGGGGGGTGTCTAATTTTGCTTTTGGCAGTGCCTTTTGAAAAGTCTAGTATAAGAAGAGGTGGTGTGTGAGAGCTAAATAGAGAAGCCGGAAAGTTCTTTACAACATCTGTAGTGGTTTGATGCTCTTGGCTACATATGTGATGAATATAAAATGTATGTAATCATATCAAATGTGACACGATACTTTTCAGGATGCCAGATGAGAGGATGAGAGCTGTAATGTCCACTTTTCTAGGATAGTCCAAAGAACAGCTTAGAGTCCTCACAGATCTCCATTTGATGTATAGGTACACTCTCTGCCTAGGAGATGAAACATCTCCATAGTAACATATAAATTTGTTGGGGTAGGGGGACATTGCTTTTTGGTACCACATGCACAGAAGTAAGGTTGTTCTGTCATGAGCAAGGTGTGCAGTGTTTATTATACAGGTGGAAAGTCACAATGCCTAGAATCTGTGTCAACTGTGCACATAGAGAAGGGTACATTTTGATCTGTGATTAAAAGTGCAGGATATCTAGAGGTTTAGTAGTAATTTGTAGCAGTAGTAGTAGTGCAGCACAGAATTAAAAGGTATAGTAGCAGAAAAAAATTACAGGCTTGGCCACTAACAGTACACTGATAGATTAAAAAAGGAAATGTACCAGTATATGTCTAGGTGGTAGATGCCATGATATAATGATGGTGAATTCTGCATGGGTGATGCTCTCATACTAAGTTATTTGAAAATAAGTCTTACTTGGTCAGTGAGCCTGCACTTGTGGAAAAAATATAGTGTTCTGCACGTGGGATCCTTAATTGTAATGAGTGGATCAGTAATACAAGAGACTGTTTTTTAAATAAAGCACAGAGTAAATTTCATACTTCAGATACACATGTTGCAGCTTAGGGGAGAAGGATGTACTTGGAGCAGTAGTCTAACAAGACAGCTGCATCTCATCTTTTTTATATGCATTGCAGTGTAGTAAAAACAAAACATTTTGGAAAAAACAGAATTCAGTTTACTGTGTTTTTAGTACAGTCATGCCACTATCCCATTAGTTATGGGTTCACCTGTTACGTAAGACTCCTTCGCAGTAATTTCATGTTTATTTAGTAGCTGTTAATCATGTAGTATAGGTCAGAGCAGTACTGATGGAACAGTTCTGATCCCTGTCAATGAAAAAGCATAATGGAAAGCAAGAAACATTAGCTTAATTCATTTTAACAGAAGTATGAAATTAAGCTGAAACTGTAATTTAAGCTGTGAAAGGAAGACTGCAATTAATTCTGTTTCCTTTTTCCATGTATCCATGATGACAGGAGTAGAAATTAATACCATAGTCACAGAAGTAATTAATCAACCTTCCATGGCAGTGGACTTGGGTAAACTGTCAACAAGGTAGCTCATTACTCATATTGTCTGTATTGCAGTAGCTTAGCAAGACATATTTGTCTGAGTAGCTCTAAAATCTGCCTGACCTTTGTAGTCACACTGCAGTCTGTTGTTTGACTTAATTTAGAAAGTAATACCCGGTGTCATTAAGAATGTCGTTCAGTAAAGAAAGGAAAACTGCATTTGAAAATCACAGTCTGGAACAAGGAAAATTCATAGAAGGGTAATGAACAATAAAAACTCAAGGCAAAAAGCAGCTTTGTCCAGTGTAGTGCATTTTACAGCTGTATATGATACACCTATGTGAACATTACAGGCCATAAGATGAGATGTTAATTTTGGCAGACTGTGTGTGACAGATGTGTTTATGGGATTTTGCCCAAACAGTAGTTGTTATGTAGTCCTATCTCACCAGAATTCTTGCTGGATGGCCGATACTAAAGCTCGAGCGCTTTTACTGGCTCGAGGCTAACCCCTTCCCAAGGTGACTCACTGCAATTCCCCAGATCTCATTTGCTGCAAAAGCTTCGAGGTTGTCTCCTTACTGGCTCGTTGGCTAAGTAGAAGATTTTTTTGATAAATCTTGTATTTTTTGCCCATTTTCTTCACTTCCGCTTTTAATAGTATTAGTGTCTACCTGTGTGATTGTTATTGAGTGCTTGATCCCCTTTTCCTCCCTTTAGCATTGTACGGCCCGTTTTAGTTAGAGGGCCGTATTTGCCTGCTTAAATTAGAGGGCCTTTCCTCCCTGAGTGTTAGTCTTTCAAAAAAACAAACAAAAAAAAAAACTTTCTTCACTTCTTAGCGTTACTGTTAGTTTAGTCAGTATTGTTGTTATAGTTAGTGGTGTTGCAGATGTTTAGCATTGTTTTCTTGTCAGCATGTCCAAAGAAAAAGACAGAGAATATAAGGAACACCGCCCATTGGGGTTCAAAAAATGTGGTGCGTTAACAAAAGATGTTATTGACTGACAGTCAAACTAGCTGTGTCTATCGTCTGTGAGAAGCTCACTTACAAGAACCCTGTACCTTTTGCCATGCCTTCAGTACTAGGGTTCTTAAGGAGAGGAAACGTTAAGTTAATAGACAGGGGTCTTATGACCAGTTCCTTCAAGGAACAGCTGACACTTGGTCAGACAGCTCCCAAGACTGTTAAAAGTAAATCTTCTACTCTAGTTTCGGAGCCGTCTAAAAAGTCTAAAGTGACAGAGCCAAGGAGTTCTGGCTCCAATTCCGCTTCTTCCATCTTGGTGCCATCGGTCTCTTTGGTACCGAGACAATTACCTGCCATCGACCCTGTTTCACCTACATTGAGGTCTCCTATATTAGAAAGGAGATCTCCTGTCTCCACCCGTTCCTCCAGGACCCTTTCAGATGAGGATATCGAGCGGGTGGTGAAGAGGTTTCCCTGTGACCCAGCTCTGGCTAAAAAGTTAGCCCTTCTGGACTCAAAGGCTTCGGAGCTACCCCATTTACAATCTACTGCTCCTCCGACTGCTTCGCTCTCAGAGCCACACACTTTGGGTTCTTCGATGTTGAACCCTTTGGTTCCGAGAATTTTCCCTGCTTCCTTGGAACCGATAACTCTATCCTCTGCGGCTCAGTCTGGCGCCAAGGGATCTGGGAGCCGATGCTCTCAAGTCGACTCCGAGGGGGATAATTATCCCGGGTTTTCTTCTGAACTGACCCTCCCTCTCGGTGCTTCAGCTCGACTGAGCTCGGTTCCCACATCTCCTTCGGAGCCTATCCCTCCTGCTCAGAGCCGACCTTCCGTCTCCTCAGCACGGAGGTCATTTTTGGAGCGGGGTGGAAAGGCTTCTGAAGCAATAGAGAAAGCTTTGTCCAGTGCCAAAGCCCTGCCTTTGGACCCGATGTTCCACCAGCAGCTGGCAGCAACCTTTTCTCCTCCTCCACCCCCTCAGCATAGGGAACCAGAGATTCAAGCAGCCCCCATTGAAGATGTCCCCTCTTCCGAGACCTCCCCAGATTATCCCACTGGAGAGCTTCCTTGGAAGAGACTTTGTAAGAGGAAGCATGTTGACTCACCTGAGTCTGTCACATCTGACACTGATTTGGATGAGTCAGAAGGGTCCCCTAGATCCCCCTTTGAGGATATCTCTTTCTGACATCCTTGAAATCCTTAGAGGGGTGATTGGAAGACTTCTAACCCTACTGAGAACAAATCAGTGTGTCTTGAGGCCTTTGGTTCCTGACCTTCCACCTCCTGAGCGACACCGCCTTATGACCAGCTCTTGGAGGTCACATCCCGGAAAGCCTGGACCTCCCGGGACACACTGAAGCCTGTCCCAAGGAGGCCAAACAAATTTATGACTGCTCCAGAAGAAAAACCCTTTCTTTCCAAGGGAGTTCCTGTTGATGCCATGGTGGTAGCAGCGGCCACTAAAAAGGAGTTGTCCGAGACATCTTCTAATATCCATCTTCCTAATAAGGAGTCCAGGACAATGGATAGGTATGGAAAGTGTACCTTCTCTTCAGCAGTATTTACCTTAAGAGCGCTGAATTACCTGTCCCATTTTACTAGACTTCAAAGGGATCTCCTGAAGGAGTTGGGAGATACCCTTCAGGGTTCAGTAGCTTTGGGATCCATGGATATCTGCGCAGCTCTTCACCCTTACATCGATAGCTAACTCCTCCATCAGGCTGATTTCCTATGCAGTGGACGGAGCGAGCAGGGAAGCTGCAGCAGAAATTTCTCTTAGGAGGCATTCCTGGATGTGACTCTAACTTCACAGAATCCTTTAAGTCTTCCTTTACCAGCGTCCCCTTTGATGGTTCAGCTGTTTTTGGACCGCAGGTAAAATAGACTTAGACCAGGTGCGGGCAGGAAGGGAAAACCTTATCTGCCATTGGAATCTGTTTCTCCCCTCCTTCTAGACCCTGTCCCAAGAGTCAAACAGGAGGGAAAATCTGGTTCCATAAATCCCAAAAAGGTTTCCCTCAGGCACAAGGTCAACCCTCCCCTAGGGGCAGAGGGGGAGGATACAATGGAAGACGCTGTCCTCTCGGCAGAGGAGGTCTGCAACATCAGAGAGATAGAGAGACGTTCTCTGATCATCCCTTCAATTGCCCCTGAAGGGTTGCCCGACTGGCCGTCTCTGGAGGCAGTCCTGGGTCGTCTTTCACTGTACCCAAGCACCTGGCTAAACATTTCCCAAGATCATTGGGTACAAACCATAAT
The DNA here is from genome assembly GCF_019279795.1 of Protopterus annectens. Taxonomy (NCBI): domain Eukaryota; kingdom Metazoa; phylum Chordata; order Ceratodontiformes; family Protopteridae; genus Protopterus; species Protopterus annectens. The sequence goes on along the minus strand of NC_056726.1, from coordinate 671,430,106 downwards.
ATCTAGAAGTTACCTGATTCCCTTTGTTTCCGATCCCCCAGTAAACCTGTCTCTACCAAACATGCCACATATTCAACTATACCGTGCAACTTCAGCGGTCATCTTGATGCTACGAAAAAGAGTCATCCAAGAAGTCCCCACAGAGCAAATAGGATCCGGAACTTACTCTCGATTCTTTTTAGTTCCAAAAAAGACAGGGGACTGGAGATGTATTCTAGATCTCAGCAAACTCAACTAGTCTGTAAAGAAATCGAAGTTCGAATGATCCCTCTGCAGTCGATATTTCCCTTTATCGGGAAAGACAATTGGATGTGCTCAATAGATCTTCAGGACGTGTACTACCACATCAAAATGGACAGGCGCTCCAGAAGACACCTACGGTTTTGGTTGGGAGCCAGTCATTTTCAATTTCGAACACTGCCGTTTGGCCTTACTACAGCCCCCAGAGGGTTCACCAAATGCAAGGCATTAGTAACTGCTCACCTGAGACGACATGTATTCCAGTTGTTTCCGTACCTAGACGACTGGCTTCTCACTGCTGCCACCAATCACCAACTAATCAGAACCAGAGACGAGACTCTATCCTTGTGTGCCAGTTTTAGGCATTACAATAAACTTAAAAAAATCAGCCTTATCTCCATCGCAGCACATTGTATTCTTAGGCTCAGAAATAGACTCAACCACCATGACAGCAAAACTGACACCAGAAAGAATAAAATCGTTATGTGACCAAGTCAGATCTTTGCTGAAGAGAGACAAAGTACAGGCCAGGATAGTCCTTCAGGTCCTAGGGACTATGGCTTCCTCCATTCTCTTAGTTCCCCTAGCCCATCTGCACATGAGAGTACTTCAGTGGCTGCTATTTGCCCAGTGGTCAATGCAGGATCTCCCCGTCTCACCAAATTCTCATCACAGATGCCTGCAAGAAGGATCTGACATGGTGGTTACATACAGATCAACTTCATTTAGGTCGCCCACTTGTTTCCCCTTAAGAGAATGCAGTTTTGACCACGGACACCACCCAGATAGGGTGGGGGAGGCATTATCTGGGTATGACGGTCCAAGGTACTTGGCAGAACCATGAGAACCACTTGCACATAAATGTTCTCGAGATGAGAGCAGTGCTTTACGCGTTACAAGCACTTCACAGTTCTCTTCCCACAGGGAAAATTGTGATTCAATCAGACAACATGTCTGTAGTGTGGTGCATAAGCAAGAGGGAACCAAATTTTACACACTTTGTCGAGAGGCCTTATGAGTATGGAAATGGGCGATGGACACTCTGGTAGCAACGCACATCCCGGGGAAGTCCAGTGTGATAGCAGACAAACTCAGTCGAGCAATTCTGATGCCTCACGAGTGGTCCCTGAATTCAGAAGTTGCGAAAGAGATTTTTCGCAAATGGGGCCAGCCTTGCTGCGACCTAATCGCCACATACATGAACACCAAATGCAGCAGCTACTTTGCCCTAATTCCCCATCCGGGGATGTCACCCAGGGATGCTCTGGTCCACAATTGGCCTCCAGGACTCCTTTATGCTTTTCCACCTTTTCCTCTCATTCCAAAAGTGATTCAGAAAGCAAAACTGTTGGAGTACCCTGATCCTCATTACTCCTTACTGGCCTCGCCAAGTCTGGTTCCCCTTCCTGTGGCCGTATCTCTTGGAGGAACCATGGATTCTCGAGCCATCTCCAGACCTCCTGATTCATCAATCAGGGCAGTTCCATCCTACTATCCAGACCCTGAAATTGACAGCATGGCTGCTCCAGTTCCATGAATAGCCAGATGTGTTTCCCTTTCACCTACAGTCAAACACATTCCGATTTCCTCACACAAACCTTCCACTAGGAAAATATATTCCAGCAAATGGAAAAGGTTCTCTATTT
>NC_056726.1:670718220-670798220 GCF_019279795.1 Protopterus annectens | reverse complement strand
TTGACGGAACATCCTTATTTGACCTGAAGGTAAAGGAAACTCTATCCCAGTGTGAGAAGCATGGAAAGACCCTGTTTCCTTGGGTGTGCGTTTTTTGACCCTTAAACATACCTTTTCCAGGAATCAGCCAGGTTGTAGGAAAATGTGGTTCAAAAAGTCACAGGATCCTTTCCAGGACACATGTGGAGGAGGTTCCCCCAGAGGCAGAAGAGGGAACTCTAATGGATGTCACTGCCCACATAGCAGAGGTGGCCTGCAGAGTCAGGGTTCCAGAGAATCATTCTTTGACAAACTCTGCCAGTACTGCAGAAAGGAGGCCCGATTGCCCTCCACTGGACACAGTCAGGGGATGATTATCTCTGCATTAGAGACCCTGGCTAAATATAACAAAAGATATTTGGGTGTAGAGGATTATTTCCGGAAGAAGTATAGTAGCCATTTCCCTTCCACCTCCAATCTCAAGAAAAATACCTGATGTTCCACCCAGTCAGAGGGAACAAGCAGCAATGGAAGGAGTCATCCAAGAGGTCCCACCAGACCAGCTAGAATCCGAAACTTACTCAAGGTTCGTTTTAGTACCAAAGAAGACAGAGGACTGGAAACCAATTCTGGATCTCATCATAATAAACAATACAGTTCAAAAAAACAAGTTTCGGATGGTCATGATTTTGTCCATTCTCCCTTTTTTGGGCAAGGACGACTGGATGTGCTTAGTAGACCTTCAGGACATGTACTACTGTATAAAGATAAACAGATGATCCAGAATTTATTTACTCTTCAGGCTGGGAGCTAGTCATTGCCAATTCTAAGTATTGTCCTTTGAACTCGCCACAACCCCCAAGGTGTTTACCAAATGAATGGCAGTAGTAGCAGCTCATGTCAGACTGCAGGGATTCCGAGTGTTTCTATACTTAGATGAGTGACTAATATCTTCTCTAACCAGGATTAGCTCATATTGGCAAAGGACCAGGTTCTCCAGACTTGCTCACTTCTGGGGATGACCATAATCTATGAGAAATCTCATCTATAACCTCCCCAGAGCCTAGAGTGTATAGTAGCAATTCTGAATATGAAAATTACCATTGTATTCCTGCCACTATCGACAGTCCAAACAATAGGGTCATAAGTCAAAAAGGTAATCTGCACTGCCACGATTTCAGCCCATCTGGTACTTCAAGCCCTGGGATCAGTGGTGGCAGCAATAACATTAGTACCACTAGCCAGATTTTACATGATAATTCTTCAATTGATGCTAGCCACACAATGGTCAATTCTTTATCAGTCTATGTCTTACCAGATAAGAATCACTCAGTCATGTAAGAGACACCTGAAATGGTGAATTTATTCAGATCAAGTTAATCTAGGCTGGCCATTCATTCCACCCCCCCAGCCCAAGGCCATAGTGACCACGGATGCTTCTTAGTTAAGGTTGGGGGCATTATCTGGGGAAGACTGTCCAAAGCACCAAAGCACCTGGTCCCCCGAAGAGGCCAAATTGCATATAAATGTCCTAGAGATGAGAGCAGTACTGTTAGCATTGCAGGCATTCCAAAATGCTCTCCCCTTAGGAACCATTGCAGTACAAATGGACAACATGTCAGTGGTCTGGTACAGCCACAAACAAGGAGGAACTAAATCCTACCCATTGTGTCGAGGAGCTCTTAAGGTGTGGCAGTGGGCACATTCTTCCCACTGGTTTCTCTTAGAAATGCACATTCTGGGGAAATCCATTGTGATAGCAGACAAATTCAGCAGGTGCATTCTTCTACCCCATGAATGGTCCCTCAACAAGAACATTCTGGACAAGATCTTCTGTCAGTGGGGCCAGCCATGCTGTGATTTGTTCGCTTCCCCCGTGAACAAGTGCAGCAGCTACTTTGCACTAATCCTCCCCAAAGGGAGAATTTCCGGGGGATGCTGTACTTCATGATTCTCCCCCCCCAGTCTCCTATACATGTATCCGCCCATTCTTTTAATTCCCAAATTCCTTCAGGTTGAAGAGCAAAGTCATCCTCATTGTTCCATATTGGCCTTGACAGATTTGGTTTCCCTTTCTTTGGCCTCACCTGTTTCAACCACTTTGGTTTCTGGATCCAACTCCAGACCTTCTGTCTCACCCTACAGGCATGATTCACCCAGATTTAGCAAACCTCAGGCTGACTGCTTAGCTTCTCCAATTCCACTGATAGCCAGGCAACCAATGCTCTCTTCTCCTGTCTGTCATATTTTGATGTCTTTCCATAAACTTTCCACCAGGAAACTATACTACAGTAAATGGAGAAAATTTGCTTTTTGGGCTCATAAACATAACAATTAACGTTTTACAGCTGCCATACATGATATATTGGATTTTCTATCACATCCCTTTGATGAAGGAGCTAGTTTTTTGTACAGTTAGAGTCCAGTTAGCAGCAATATCAAATTTCCATGTTGGGATTAATAGCTCATCAGTAGCATCTCGTAAGTTAAGCAAGTAATTTTTAAGAGGCATACTTCTCTTAAAGCTCCCCTTTAAAGATCCTACTCCTCCTTGGGACCCAAATTTAGTCCTGCAGTACCTTTCTCAACCCCCATGTGAGCATGCAGCTGTCTGTGACCTTAAATTTCTTTCATGGAAGACAATTTTCTTAGTAGTCATTACTTCGGCCAGAAGAATTTCCAAGATCTAAGCATTATCCTCAAAACCCCCATACTTGATTTTTCATTGGGATAGGGTGACTTTTCGTACGAATGCGTCATTCCTTCCAAAGGTGATATCAGAATCCAATATTTATTTATTTTATTTATTTTATTTTACATTTGTTGACCGGGCTAGTCTAGCTGGATACATGTCCTTTTTCAGTAGAGGCCCGGGGAGATAAGCTCCAAGACATGGTCTAAATACAATAGTACAAGTTCAAACAACACAGAAAAAAATATCAATATACTAATAAAAATAGCAACTTTAAAAAGGAAATAAAACTCATCAACAATGGTATTAAGTAATTAACAGTACAGAGTTTGTAACAGAATATATTATTGAGGAAAAAAATCATAAATTTCCATGTTGGGATTAATAGCTCATCAGTAGCAGTAGCAATATTAATCAGTCTAGTAATTTGCTTGTATTCTTCCCCAAATTTTCTATCAAAGGTGAATGTGTGCTACACTTAACTTCCACAACTAAGCTGCACAATGCTGTGTCCTACTAGCCATGTTCATAGGTTCTTACTAGGCTATCTGCCCTAGGGTATTTGTAAACCTAGCCAGTGTGTGTTTGGCTTTCGCCTTGCTATGCCCTTTTTCAAGGTTAGTATACTGTGCCTCTGTCTAACAGTGACACCGAAGTGATACCCAGGGTAAACCTACGATCTCCCATCCACTCATCAAGATTCCTCGTGAAGAGAGTCAATGAGGGACTCTGCCTAACCTGCACTGGGATTTTATTCCAGAGTGAAGGGAGCCTCTGGGTTATGAATCTGTCCCTCCAGCATGTCCTATTTATTTCAGTGCTGAGGTTCAAGTCTCTTGAGCGTGTAACTCGATGGGATTTGGATTTTCTGAGGTGCAGCATGTCCATTAATTCCAGGTTGGACATGGCTTTATATGTCAGGCACGGATCGCCTCTGAGCAGGCGGTATGCCACTGAGTAGAGCTGGAGTTTCTTTAACCGGGCAGCATATGGCATCTGTTTGAGCCTTTTGATCCTCTTGGTGAGGTACTTTTGGGGTCTTTCCAGTTGCTGCAGGTGTCTGGTAAGGTACATCCCAAAAGGGGCATTGTACTCAATTATGGGCCTGATGAGGGATGCGTAAAGAGGCACGATGACCTCCCCTGATCTAGATGTGAATCACTTCATGATTAGGTGGGCTGTATAAAATGTTTTTCTAACCACTTTGGCCACGTGGTTTTCAAATGAAAGATTGCTATCATCTTGGGTCCCCAGGTCCCTAATTACTTCTTCTGTACTTAATGGATTACCACCTATGTGTTAATTTGTGGGCACTTTGTTTTTGCCAAAGGAGATGACTATACACTTTTTGGCATTTAGCTTGAGGCCATGTCTCTGGCACCAGTTGTCTGTTTCTATGAGGCCCTTTTGTAGGATGCTTGTGTCGGCTGGAGATTCGATTATGGCGCCTAGTTTGCAGTCATCTGCGAACTTGGTCAGCCACAGTCCTTCCGTGTTGGCCTGTACCTCCGAGAAATATATACCGAACAAGAGAGGTCCCAGGACTGAGCCTTGTGGGATGCCACTTGTAACTGGTTTGGAGTCTGACATGGCTCCAGCAATTCTAACCATGTGGATTCTGTCCTTAAGCCAGTTTGCAACCCATCTAGTGACATAGGGGTTTATATTTAAGCTGGTGAGCTTATATATAATGCCCGAGTGGGGTATTGGTTCGAAGGCTTTTGAAAAATGTCAAAATGAACCTACTTACAAGTTTACCGCATACTTTTGTAACTTACTTGACTCTGTGCATTTAAACCTGAGCTTTTTTTCTCTATGCCTGGGAGCAGTGTTGCATTTAACTCTGATTGTATTAGTTTGTATTTTTTATCTGTTCTTGTGAGAAATCTTTGTTTTCTATGGATTTCAATTGTATAACCCTTCTTTAACACTTAACTTGACACACATTGTATGTTTTCTGTTCAATACTATGAACAGCTCGGTCAGACTTTCCTGGTCAACAAATGTCAGATAAATAAATAAGTAAATGTTCCCAGGCAGTTGGTTTTTACTTACATAAGACTAAGAACATCAAACAAAATCAAATCAACTGTTTGCTTTACCCAATGTAGGTTCTGTAAATGAAACAGTTGCCAAAGTTACACTATCTAAATGGATATTAAATTGCATTTCCTTTGTGTATGACAAGTTGGGCATCACTCTGACAAAATCAATTTGTGCTCATTTTACAAGATCCATGGCAGCTTCCCCAGTATTTCAGTCCGTAATGTCCATGGATGATATTTGTGCATGGCGGCATGGTCTACTTCCCATATAACTCATTACTAATTAGATCTGGTCTCCAGAGGAAGGGCATCATTTGGTTCTGTGATGCTCAGGAATATCCTTCCTTGAGTCTGCCCTGGAAATTAGGTAGCTGGGGACTCTATCCCATTAGTTGAGGAGCAATGAAAATTGACAACATCAGGTAAAGAAGTTATGTGCTCACCATAACATTCCATCTGTGTTGTTCATTTTCATTCTTCCTCAAGTCCCCTCCCGGCAGCCCCCATTCTAAAGGCTTCTGGAAGATCAAGTATGTATGGCCTTTTGTCCTTATTATATGAGTGACTCCAGATATAGCTTCTTCATATTAATTTTCAGATTTTACTTTTTATTATAGCAGCAAAGAAGATCTGAGGTAAATGAGGTTGGTGCATTGTGGGCAAGGATGAAGCTCGAGAGTTTTTGGTTGCCATGAGCTTTAGCAATGGCTAAGTTGAATCAGAGGAATGAAATCTGAACCCATCAGTTGAGGAAGAATGAAACTGGACAACACATATGCAACATTATGGTGAGTACATAACTATTTTTAATTACATGAGAAGCATATACAAACAAGACATTAAAACAATTTTCACCTCAGAAAGGGGAAGGTTAACAGTTCATTTTTTTAAGTAAGTACTTTAGCAAGTGAGCCAGGCAGTTTAAAATTCTAAATGTTAAAGTGGCAGAAAATTAAACTTTCTTCCCAAATTTGGCAAAAGCTTTCCTAACCTTGTCAGTGGAATGGGATTAACATTAGTAATTTGTCTCGTAGAAGTAGTTTTGTATAGGAAAATTATCTACATTATCTGCTTTAGAGATAGAAAATACTTCAGACTTCCTAAGGGCAGGAGGTTGACTGTTAGGTAAAATGTAAGTATTAGGAAAACATTCTGAAGTCATGGGAAACAGGAAAAAAAGTAGTTGCAGATTGAGGCACATCCAATTGTAACAAATATAAATGCATTTGCTGGGCAATAAGAATTTCATTCTTATCCCACTGTGAAAAATGGTTCCATTTTAGATAGTTTCATTAAAAAAAAGTCTTCTGGTGGGAAATCTGAAACAACACTGTCATCAAGTTATGCAGAAAATCCTAAATCTTAACATTTTCGCTCCAATCCCTGATTTTCTGACTAAAAATCTGAGTCAAAAGGAGAATGAATTATTTTTCTTTTTTCTTTTTCTTTTCTGAAGAGGAATTAGGTAAAGAAAAAGAAGAAATTAATTCCCTAGCAAGTTCCAGCAAATCTTCCCTGACCATTGAAATAGAAAGAGAAGTAAAGTTGTTTACTTTTTCTTTTCTTGGAAAATTCCCTGGGAAAGGACTGACCCAAACCAGGAACACTATCCCGGGACTTATACTTGCTTTACCGTCTGTACAGTTGACCTTCACCTGTCCCTTCACCGAAGACCAACAGTAGTGGTTTTCCTTTGCCCATGTAGGACAAGACTACAGCTGCAGAGGACATGTCAATCCCCCACTCCTTATTCATAGGATCATAGGTATCTACTAGGCTAATGGTCCTGGAGCCTTTACAAGCCTAGTCCAAAAATATTGCCGAGGCACCGTGCCACCTGATGTTAGTTCACAGTGCCCCTATCCAGTAGGGCAACTGGAAAGATCCCTGGAGGGAACTTTGTTACCCATCCACTCATCAGGATTTCTCTTGGTGGGCCACCGAGGTGCTCTGCTTGACATGAATGGGAATCTTATTCCAGAGTATGGGCAGTCTTTGGGAGATGTCCCTGCCCTCCAGCATTTTCTGTTAATTGTGGTAATGAGAATATGATATCTGGAGTGTTTGGCGCGGAGTGATTGTGATTTCTTTTGGTGTAGCATTTCAAGTAGGGCTGGGTCTGACATGGCTTTGTAAGTCAAGCAGAGATCACCTCTAAGTAGACAATGAGACTGAGAACAGCTGAAGTTTCTTGAGTCTGTCCATGTAGGACATGTGGTTAAGGCCAAGGATCCTTTTTGTGAGGTACTTTTGTGGCCTCTCCAGCTGTTGTAGGTGTCTGGTCAGGTACATGCCAACCAGCGCGTTATATTTGATGATTGATCTAATGAGAGATGAGTAGAGAGGGATGATGACCTCTTTCTTCCTGGATGCAAAACCTTTGGTTATAAGATGTGCCATGTAGAAGGACTTTCTGACCACAGTGGCAATATGGTCGAAGATGAGGTGGATGTCGACTTGTTCATAGGTTAGTACTAGGCTAACTGCCCTTGTGGGCCATTTAAGCCTAGCCAGTTACCCCATGTGAGAATCAAACCCTGCACCTTGTCTGCAGGGTAAACACCTTAACCATTATGCTATCCTCCCACCATCCACTATCCTCTGGGTGCCCAGATCTCTTATGGCTCAGTGTTCCGTGAGCTCCCATCAACGTGGCAATTCGTGGGAACTGAGTTTTTTTCCAAAGGAGATGATAACGCATGTTTTGGAGTTAAGCTTCAAGCCATGGTTCCGACACCAGTCATTGGTCTCAGAGACACCCTTTTGCAGGATGTCTGCATCACTTGTGGAGTTGATAATGGCTTATAGCTTGCAATCATCAGCAAATTTGGTCAGCCGGAGTCCTTCTTTGTTGACCTGAACTTCTGAGAAGTAGATGCCAAACAAGAGAGGGCCCAGGACCGAGCTCTGTGGGACTCCACTCATGACTGGTCGACATTCTGACTTGGAATCCACAGCTTTCACTCTGTGTGTCCTGTCTGTGAGGCAATTTGCAATCCACCTAGTGATGTAAGGATTGATGCCTAGTTTGGTGAGTTTATCAATGATACATGAGTGGGGAATGGTATCAAAGGCCTTGGCCAGGTCTACAGCCTTGGTGACTGCCTCGAAGAAGTCAACCAGGTTCAGCAAGCAGGATCTCCCCTTGACAAAGACAAACTGTGTGGGGTCAAGAGTTTGGAGATTGCCTATATCTTTGTTAAGCAGGTCCATGACAATGCGCTCCATAGCTTTGCATACCAGACTCAGGCCAATGGGGCGATAGTTCCCAGGGTCTGTAGTTGCTCCCCCTTTATGGAGCGGGATGACTGTAGCAATGTGTTATTCATTAGGGACATAGGCTGAGGTAAGGCTGTGATTGAACAGGGCACATGATGTGGTGCCAGTTCATTTTGTAGCTCATGTAGGATGCAGAAAGGGATAGTATCAGGTCTTAAGAAAACATAGAACCGGGCATTGCTCAGTAGAAGAATCCACGTAGTTTATTAACTTAAAGCGCTTTTCGTTTGCACTCAAAGCAAACTTCATCAGAAGTAAATACAAACAAAGTCTCGTGACATTTAAATGTTCCAATGAAAATGACATGCTCAGATGACGAATCACAGCACAGCACAGTCCTATAACCCACAACATCTGCTTAAACGTTACTACAGAATTAAAAGGATGTAAAAATATAAAGTTGACAGTAACACTTTAGTTCTGGCTAATGAAGGAAACCAACAGGGTACTTGTGAAGTAGACCCCAGTAAAATGGGATCTTGGACGAATTTCATTACAACTTACTGCATAGACAGTAAATTGATTACTGGGATCTTACAGAAGAGTTGGGAGTTGTCAGCCCATTGCTAATTGAAAAGCTAGGTGAACACCCAGATGTAACCTACAGGAGGGTTAAAAACCTTAAGAACCTGTTGGAACAGCAACGTTGCAGTACCTCAAAAACCACTAGTATGGTTAAATGAGTCTTATAACTTTTGTCGATATATGGATGTAACAAATACATTCATAATTAATCAACAACAGTACGGGCTCAAATTTAAGTTCAATTGTCAATCAAGTATGTGGTGTATCTTGCTAGGTGTCAATCTTGTCCTGTGTACTACATTGGCAAAACGGAGCATAGACTCCGTCATAGAGTTTATGAACACCAGTACGCAATTTCAAATGTTTAACTAGAAAATGCTTTGGCCAAACATATCCATTTATGTCAAGATCATAAATTTAAATATATGGCCATATATCAAGTTTCTCAACCGTTACAAGGTGGTCCAGTTCCCCTCCACTTAGAGGAACTTGAACTGGCTTGGCAAATCAGACTAAATGCTTATAAGTTCCCTGGGCTTAATGACACTTGCTCAATTAGTTGTATTTTAAAACTTAAGAGCTTAGAGGGATGAATTAATGTAAAGTAAAAAATTTTTCTTTGAAAAGCAAATGGATTTGCATAAGTATTTATAATATTGCACAAAAGTAGAAAACATTTCTTAGTGTATTTGGTGGTGCTGCGGTAGCGTTGTCGCCTCACAAAACGCTGTCCGGTTCTATTCTCAGCTAGAGCGTCTTCTGCTTGGAGACTTGCGTGAATGGGCGTACCTTTGTTGAAGGTTGTGCATCAGGGCTGGTAACTCGGCACGTAAAAATCAACTACCAATCATTAGCGGACCGGAGTTCCGCTGTGGCGACTAACCGAAAAGCCGAAAGACACACACACACACACACACACACACACACACACACACACACACACACACACACACACACACACACACACACACACAGAGTATTTGATGTAAAGTTGGATCAGCATGGTTATGTTAAGTGAGGTGTAATATTAACACCTTTTAAGTAGCAAGTTTAGATGTACCGGTCAGATGGTAAGAATATAATTCACATATATACTACTTATTTACATTCTTATACATTTTTTAATATTTTTTAACAGTTTAAGCTTGATATGAGTGTTTTATATGTTCTTAAAGGATATACGATACACGTCTTTAAATGTACATTTTTACATCCTTTTAATTTTGTATTAACGTTTAAGCAGATGTGGGTTATAGGACTGTGCTATGATTCGTGATCTGAGCACGTCACTTTCATTGGATCATTTAAATGTCACGAGAGTTTGTTTGTATTTTCTTCTGATGAAGTTTGCCTTGAGTGCAAACGAAAAGCGCTTTAAGTTAATAAACTACATGGATTCTTCTACTGAGCAGTGCCCGGTTCTTTGTTTTCTTAAGTTTGGATCATGTTAGTGAAGTTTTTTCATAGTGTCAGGTCTCATGGATGCTGTATTCTTGGCTTTGGATAGTGCAGCTTTTTCCTATGCCGTAGAAATGGTGAGTGCCAGGCTTTCTTCTGGTATTGTAATAGGGGCCTTGGGGGGAGAGAGGGGTAATGTTGGCACTGAATCTGTTGGCCAGTATGTTGGCTATATCTGTTGGCTCAGTATAGGAGGTGCCATTGTGCAATAACTCAGAGCAAAGCTGGGTATTGCCTCTGAGGTTTTTGATATAGGTATAGAAGGCTTTGTGCTTGTTTTTGGTGTCAGATGCAATTATGACTTCATACCTGGCTTTAGAGGATTCGATAAGGGATCTCAGCTTTTTGTTGAGACTGATAAGGGAGGTTTTCCAGTCTTGTGACTTCATTTTTTTCTGCAACAGTTTCTTCCTTATGTTGTAGAGTATATTGGTGGCTGGGGACCACCAGATTGGCTTCCTTTTTTTGGAGGAAAACTTCTTAGTTCTATTTAGTATGGCAAGGTCCATGCATTTGTGTACATGCTCGTACAGTGCATTGATGTACAATTTGGCAGTCGTGCAGCTATTTCTCATTGGCATGAGTGCTGAGAAGTTAGCCACCTCTGTTTTTAGTAGCCCAAAGTCGGCTTTAGAGATGTTTTTCAGGGTGGTCACCTTAGCTGTGGAGGTGTCTAGGTGAGACGGAGATTTCCATGGTGATCAGTTTGTGGTCAGATTTAACCAATGAGGAATTGACTATAGGTGTGGAGCAATGGTCTCCCATGTTGGTGATAACCTGGTCGAGGATGTTGCTTCCTTTAGTTGCGGTAAGAATGCGCTGGTCCAGGCCATTGGAATTGATAAATTCCAGAAAGCGATGGGCCTGTACATTGATACTTGAATAGTTTTCCCAGTTGATGGAAGGGTAGTTGAAGTCACCCAGTTTGAGAGTATTGAGTTGGTCCTTGATAGATTCCAGGGTGCTTAGGAACTTGGAGTGAGAGTCTAGGGACACGTTTGGGGTTCTGCAACAGGCTATGACTTGTATCGCCATCTTACCCAACGTTAGTTGTACCTGAAGTATTTCGGATGCATTATGTGGGGCTACCAGTCTAGAGGTGTGCATATCCTGTAAGGATATGGAGACACCACCTTTGGAGCTTCCGGACGTATTCTGATGCCAACTGTGTGGAGTGGGTTGTAGCCTGGGAGCGCAGGGGTGCTTTCTGCCTCTTTAAACCAGGTCTCCGTTACAGCACAGATGTCGACATTCTCCATTTTGAGGAGAGCTTCGAGCAAGTGCATCTTGAGATTTAGACTTCTAGCATTGAACAGCATGACCCTCAGATTGCATTTGTTTGTAGCTGTTATGGTGGAATTTTGGTCTTTGGAACACTGCCTAAAAAGACACTGTAGGGGTGGTAAGAGCCTTAGCCAGTACCCGGAATCCCAGGGTGACAGATGCAGGCCATCTCTGGCAAAGCATTGAGGTCGGTCAATCATGTCATCCCAGGCAGATACTGGATCCCCTTAGAATGACACCAGAAACTTAACCAGTTGTTGAAGTCAGTCATTTTCTGCTCGTGCTGTGGTATCATTCTGGATGATGGTAGAACACCACCCAGGGCTAGGATCTTACCTGCCTGGGCCAAATAATCCGAGAGTTCCATCACATCTCTTTTCATGTAGTCCAGGGAGGTACGTCTTGGGTCATTCGCACCCACGTGGACAATGACTGAATCATATTTGTACTTTTTGTGGAGTGACCTGAGTGCATGTGTTACGTGGCATATCCTGGCACCTGATAGACAATTAACTGGCACCTTCTTGTTCAACCTAGTGAGTGGGACATCAGTGTGCCTCACAGTTGAGTCTCCGATGATTAGTACATTGGACAAAGTGTTTTGCCTTAAGGGCTTGAGTTGAGGGGCACACTGTGGTGGTGAGCTATGTGTTCTGGGGTTGGTGTTGTGTTTTGGTGGTCAAGTGCGTTTCTGTCTCTGGGGTCTATGAAGGTGGGTGTATGGTTTGTGTTTCTATGTGTTGGTTATGATGGTTGGTGTTTTGGAGGGCTGTGTGTTCTATGTAGTGAGTTGCAGGTGGTGACCTTCTCCTCTTAACCAGCCAGTCCGGTCTTGGTTGGAGCGTGCACTGCTTCCAGTTTGGTGGTATAAATGCATCACTCACAGGTATGAGTATTGGGAGGTAAGAGAAAGGGGTTGTCTGTGTACGTTGGACAGTAGCCACACTGTCTGAGAATGCCCAAGTGCACAAGGTTAGCAGGAGAAAGCACAGGAAATTGGCCTACAATCATACCAGGAGGGGTGGTCATAACTAATAAGTACTAATGCTGTTACTGCCTAGGAACAGCTAGTGCTGATGACACCTAAGTGTGCTACAACAAATGCTACAAAAGACTGTGCTAGCCGATTAAGCTAATTAAAATGCAAAAAGTAAAAGAACAAGGACGTTCTAAGGGAAAAATTTAAGTGCAGACTTTCTGGCACCTTGCAGTGCGCAAACATGGGACTTTAAACCAGAAAGTTGAAAGGGATGGAAAAAATGCCCAAATGGCCAATAAACTGCAATTTCTGGACCAGAAACCATTCCTCTTCTGGTAGATAGGCTACATAGTGCTTACAACTCCCACTGATAAGCTAGAAAGCTTCCTTCCAAACACAGAAAGGTCTGGGGGGCTCAGGAACTTACAAAACAGTCCTGGATACAGCAAATCTTTATCTGGACTAGACTAGTTACAGGAAAGGTGGGAAACAAGCTTTGAACTTTTTTTTTTTTTGGTTGTAGATGCTACACCAGAGGGATGGGGGGAGGGGGGATATGTGGTCTGAGAAAACAAATCCAGGTACAGTAGTCACCTGTCAGTAGTTGAGGCAAAACTGGAGCTGACCTGACCCTCAAAGACTCCCTGGCAACTTTATTCTTCTAGCCGAGGGGGAAAGAAGGATCACAGGAGACTGGTAACTGCTCCATTAGGTACAGCTGAGTGTTAAAGACTGCTAGTGGAGCCTGTAAGAGACAATAAACACTGCGTTAGATACAGTGTGTTTTGAGGTAAAAAAAAAAAAACAAAGAAAAAACAATATCCACCCCAAAACTCCATGTCATGCCCTTAACTTGTAAATTGTTCACAAGAATATTAAAAAAGTTCAAAAAACAGATTTAAATACAGTCAGTATGTTGCACAAGCATTAGAGTACTAAAATCCTTTGGTACAGAATGACAGTCCAAACAAAATACATTTCCTGAACATAACTTATAATTTCACAGAAAGCACTAATTTTTCTCAGAAAAATAAAATAGTCAAAGAATTATCCCAGATAGAGGCTTAATTTGCTGAGCACTGAAGGATTGCCAGCCAACTGTCAATTCCACGAAACCAATAGAACGAGTGCAATTAAGCAACAAGGAGGCCCTGACACCTTTGGCACTCAGACTGCTTTTTAAATGGAGACCTGCCAAAGCTCCTGGTAGTTAGAGTACATGGAAGGAGCCTTTTAGCTTTGAATAATCTAGATGGTTGGTGGTATCCTTGGCAGGATCTAACTCAAGTAGCTTAGCCTATTGCAACAGTCATCTAATGTTGAACATCATGTTAATGCTGAATCATGCACTGTTTTCAAACATACATTTATCTGAGATAATAGCATTTTCATTGTTAGTTTAGTCTTAAATTCCATTAGCTTTGTTACAATATGTCATATGTGCTTAATACAAGAATCAGTGCAGTGTGTCCTTAATAACTTCATACTTTTCTTCTCTGGGCTAGTTTGTACCATTTTGTTATATGTTGAGAAAAGTAAAATCAAAAATGTTCTGCAGGAGGAGCTGACACAGACAGACAACTGGTGTCAGAGCCATGGACTAAAACTAAATGCCAAGAAAATGCTTACTAATAGTATCCTTTGGGAAGTCATCCATCCCTGGTAAGTATCATATTGACAATGCAGTCCTTAGAGTTGACCCCGTAGTCAGGGACTTTGGGACACACACACATAGTAATTTAGCCTTTCATCATCACATGTCTACAGTGGTGAGGAAATCATTCTGTGTTTCGCAGCTTCAAAGGTATGGCATGTAAATCCAAGGAAGTCTTTGTTCCATTGTATTTGGCATTCGTCAGACCTGTCATTGAGTACAATGCCCCCTTTGGTATGTATCTAACCAGGCATATCCAACAATTGGAACATCCACAGAGGTTCGTCACTAAAGGAATACAGGGCATAAATAATATGTCCTGTACTGACTGCCTCAAGGCCCTTTATCCCTGTATTCTGTCTCCTACTGGCTTTTGAGGGGAAATCTATGCCTGGTATACAGGGCATTGTCAGATTCCACTCTGATGGACCTCCTGCATATCCATAAAACAAAAAGCACCAGAATTACCCAGTCTAAAGACTTAAACCTTTCCTGTATTATAAATAGGACCTGCTGGAGAGATAAGTATGTATCCCAGAGACTACCCCATCCATGTGAAGTAGTTCCTCCCTAACCAAATTCATGTGCAACTTGGACAGTTAGATGGGAAACTGAAACTTCATTCCTGGTTTGGCACCTGTGTCTCTAATAGACAGCGGTAACCTGTAAATGGTTCATCTCCCAGGCCCACGCTCACACTTATCAAGGGTATCAGAACTTGTTAGAGATTTGGGATGCATGGCTAGGCTTAAAAAGGCCCTTGTGGTCATTAGCCTAGTAAACACCTGTGAACTATTATTAAACCAGTAATGCCACAGTTGAGAAATGCCAAAACAGTCATTGTGACAGCCAGATTAATCACTTTGTAAGTATTTATACTGAAGATGATCTTTCTCCAATAAGTCTGCATTTTGGGAAGTTATTTTCTTTTCACTTGTTATGCCACCTGAAATTTACAGTCTCTGTCAAACTTTTGAGCAAGTTCTTTTTTGTGTCAACAGTGGGAGCTCAAATATTGATGCTTCGTTTTTGTAACTTTACGCATCTAAAATATGGTTCTGTTGCCATGGAGTCTAACATGCCTGTTTGATATACACAAATGTTGCACTGGGCACCATTTTTCATACAGTTTAGGCAAGAAGTACAGAAATTATCTCACTGCAGAATGCTGTCCTGAGCAAAAAATAGTAAGATTAATTTATTACCTGTGAGAAGAATCATTATTACTTAGGTGTTTGTCATAATGATTAAGGTGTTTACTTCACAGACATAAGGTACAGGTTTTGATTCTCAACTTTGAGGGAAATTGACTAGGCTTAAAATGACCCACAAAGACAGCTAGCCAAGATTTGCCTGTGAACCTATGAACAAGTGTTCTGAATTATTTGTGTAAGTATTTATTTCTTTGCCTTTTATTTCTTTGTTAACTAGGCAGCTAAGACCAAGTGTTCTCAGAGTTGGCATGCAAGCACTATCTTATTAAAAGGTTTGCTTAGAGTTGCACAGATGGCAAATGGAATCAAATAAGCACTGCAGAATGAAGTTCATTAGCAGGTCATAACTCTAATTCTGATTGCTGAATTGGCAAAAGTTATCAGGCCTGACTTTTATCTTCTAATCTATACTGGCTGCCACACCAAATCAAATATGGCCTGTAGTTACCATCAAATAACAGGCCAACAGATTCACAAATGTAGTGAACAGTCCCATAAATGGATTTTGTAAAGAATGCCTTGTACATTGGGTCTGTATTAGATCAGCGAATGCATAAAAAAGTGAACGCTGATTGATCAAACTTATGTAAGCGAAAGCTTACAGTCTCGAACTGTCAGAACAGCGATTTTTTTTTCCTAGGGAAAAAAATCGCTGATCCAAAACACATGCACACAATACAAGCACACCAAACAAACAGCAATCCACACACATACACCTAAAATCTGACGCCTGACCCTACACTAAACTATACACACACCACTAACTATCCACTTACCTTAACCCAAACCCTAACCCTAAGGTCCGTCACTGTCGCACACTCACCTCACCTGCTCCCTAACCTTAACTCACCTAACCTGCCCTAACACTCACATCCACACAATCGCACACTTAACTGAACCCGACCCGTAACTTTCCACCACAGCACTGGAAATACCGAAGCAACAGAAAAGGACAACCGGATTCTTTCCCTAAGAAAAAATTCGGGTTTCTGTTGCTTCGATATTTTAAGCTTTCACTTACATAAGTTCGATCAATCAGCGTTCACTTTTTTAAGCATTCGCTGATCTAATATAGACCCTTGTACATTTACCTGATTGTGGTGTTGATTCATAAATCTGAGTCACCCTTTAGTCAGACTGAACACACCTAGACCCCACATACAGTTGAAGAGCATACAGAGCAGTCACCAGACAACTTGATCCCCTAGTAGTGACTTCTCAATACAAGGTCACATGCCCATTCACTACAGTAAAGTTTTCTTGGATTCTCTACTGCTGACATCATCTTCCTCTGAAAATAGGGCACTGACTGTTTTTAAAGCTCATACCTACTCTGACAAAGGGGAATACTGCCAGCCCAGCTAGCAGGAATTTTGTAAATAATTCTGTGTCATTTGTGAATATTAATATGATTTATATAGAAGTGTGACAGAAGGAGGTACTGCCATCACAGATATCTGGAATTTTGTAAGTGATTGTGTCATTTGTGAGTGCCAACATGCTTCATGTAAGATGCTTGTGCTACAACTGTGTTTGAACTGTATGTTATGTACTGATCTAAAATGTAACCACAGCATGCCCTGCTGGCTTAGAACAGAAATGTATATAAACTGTTGTAATTGTGTAAATGTATATGTTGTAACAGTGGGAACTAGAACGTAGAGGGTTAACTTACAAAACTTCAAGAAAATGGTTGAAATTAAATTGTTTTACGATTGTGCTATAAAAGTTATCTTTCAGTTTCAGTTGGCAGGATGTGTACACGGGGGAACTCCATGTTGTTTTGTAGGTGTTTTATTGTTTTATGCCTTCTAGCAGTTGCAAACATCTGAAGGCTATGTATTTTCACAGAGATGTTAAATGAGGGTAGTTTCTGAAACTGGGGGTTTAGCTTGGGAACTAAAGTCAGGGGACAAAAAGTGATGTCATCCAAGCTAACCCAGCAGTAATATTTGATATTCATTTAAGAATTCTCAGAGAGAGAGAGAGAGAGAGAGAAACAGAACATTTTGTATTTTGTCTTTGACTTAACAAGAACATCCACTCGCCTCTGCACTTGCCTTGCTGTAAGTAAGTTACTAGGGTACAGTAATTTCTTTTAGATTCAGTAAGGAACATAGTAAAGATCAGTTCAGATGTTTTCTGTATTTGAGACTGTCCTGCAATGTTGTTTTAAATACTTCCTGTGATTTTGAACTCCCATAAAATACATCTCAAGTACATAAATATTTAGTATTATCTTGTTCTTTTATTATTTATTATTAAATATATTTAAACCTTTCAATTGTGGCTGGTCTGTTTTGAGATATTTAAGTTCTTAGAATACTTGCATATTTATTTTGTGACACTGTACAGGCCACTCCTAAATAGGCTTGCTCTTGGTGAGACTACCGTTTGGATTAAAAGTAACATTCCACAGTAGGATTGGACACCCTTTGCTAAGGGCCTTAAAGTAACTGATAGAGTGGCTGGTGGCAGTCGGAACTACCTTATAGTCTGAGCAGAAGGAAGCATAGCTAGTAAACCTGTGCCAGCCTTTCCCAGGTGTGTGTGTGTGTGTGTGTGTGTGTGTGTGTTTGTATGTAAATCAAACCTCAAAGTGTGTGTGTGTGTGTATGTATGTATGTCAGCTACTTGGGCAGGGACACGAAGCACTGGTTGGACAGAGAGAGTGCGCTTGGCCACTCAGCTGAGATCTCAATCCTATATCTGTGCCAGTGGGGAGTCTTTTTGGGGATCTGGAGAAAGAAGGAGAAACCAGCCCCAGACTGACTGTGATCTCTGTGTGCTCTTAACAGAAATTGCACTTTACTGTGTGTGTAGTTGTCATTCTTTCAGTGTGTGCGCTCCACACTGTTGTCAGTGGTGAGGATTGAGGCTCCTTGACTACAGGGCCAGTGCAGGGGCGTGTCACACCTACTACAGAGGAATTTGTTTGGGTAAACTAATTGATCCTTTGGCTGTTCTACTAGTGACTTCTCTGTATAGCACCAGATTACGTCTGATAGCCCAGTTGTGTGGCAAGTTGGAGGGAAGGTGACCAGTGAAGGTAAAGATGTACTGCTATTACAGGAGCTGGAGATGCACAACAGCAGTATAAAATCATGGTATGGTCACCAGCATCTATTGCTGGTAGGTATGTAGTTGTATCTGTGGAGTACATTTTGAATAGTCTGTGCCAACACAATTGTGCTTTAGGAAAATATCTGCTGTTTCTTTTTTTAAATACATCTCAAGCCCTATCCATGTAACACCGATACTGTGAATACTGCACATAATCCTATCTATAATGATTGAGATGTGTTTGGTATAGGTGGCATTCTTAACATGGGAAATGAATGTCAGAGAATGTAACTGTATTTCTTGCTTGGCTGCACCACATGCATGTAATAGAATGATTTATGAAACGTCAGCCATAACTATACTATACATATGGTGGAGCTCATATTTTCATTCTATTGCTGTTTGGTATCTGAGATGGGGAATGACTTAGTTGTGAGTGGTGCTGTCATCTTCAGGGCTTGTATTTTTACCACATATCACCCATTTGCAGTTATGTAATGTATTGATGATTAATGCCCATCGTCTTTAATAACAGAACTGTCAGAGCAGAATTGTTACATCACAAGGGCATACATAGTACCATATAACTTACTTTTGGTTGCAGAGAGTTATTCCCACAACCGAAAGGGGTCAAATGCTGTAGGGCACCCATGACATGAAGAGCTTTATAGATATAACATGCAGAATGCATTAATTCTTTTGTTTCATTAATTGAGTAAGTAAGCATCTGCAAATGATTTAGATTTTCAGTTATGACCCAGGTTAGAATGGCAGTGATAGATACAGTATATCAAGGCAGTTTAGAGAAGTAAGGTAAGCAGCATGTTCTGGCATGTGGGAGAAAATTGGGAGAACATTGTGAAAACGCATGCAGAAATCATGGAAACTCACATGCAGTACCTGAAGTCAGTATTGAAGCCAGAGTTATGAAACGGAAACCTTAATCACTGAGCCTATAGTGCTTCCCTTTTGTCAACAAAATTGCACTTCATTGCCTTGAAGGACCACTTATGGCAAGTCATAAAGGCCATTAAGAAGCTGTATGAGTAGCTATAGTACTGTTTCACCCCTAATTGGTGTCAGTTTATTCTTTAGTCCATGTTAGATTGCTTTCAGCTATGTCTGAATGGGTGGGTGCATCTGATCATTATTTGATCTCTTTCTCAAAAAGCAGGTTTGAAGCATTGTCATCTCATAGTTTGTCCAGCACAAATGCATTTAGTGCATGGTTAACAGTAATCACAGCGACCACATTCCAACAAAACAGTAGTCATCATTCTTACCAAGTCTAAGCCATAATTCATTTCAGTATAGGTTCATAGGTGTATAATAGGCTAACAGCCACTAGGGCCCTTATAAGCCAAGCTGTGCAACCTAAATGTAACCCACAAATTTTATTTAAATAACCCAAAAATGTTATTTATATATGTGGTAATTTATTGACTGACTCTGTCCATCACAGACATATGAGCAAGACCAGGGGTGAATTTCCAATTGCCCATTCATTGTTTCAGGTTGCACTTAAAAATAGGTAGTGAGGAACTCTGCTTCACATGGATGGTAGCCTGTTCCAGAAAATGTGAATTCTCTGAGAAACATATGTGTATGTCTAACATGTTCTATTTATGTCATAAGCAAAATTTAGGTATTTAATCTACTAGTTCTGATGCTGTTTGTTTTGTGGATGCACAAATGGTTCATCAAAACTGGGTTCAGGGATGCTCTGTATGCCAGGCAAAGATCACATCACAGAAGTCTGTAAGATACCGAGTAAAGAGATGGGTCTTTGAGGTGATTAGTGTAGGGCATTGTGTTTTACTTCCTGTATTCTTCTTGCAAAGAACCTTTGTGGACATTCCGGTTGATGCATGTGTCTGGTCATGTACATAATGAAGGGGCATTGTACTATGTGGTGGGTCTGATGAGGGCCGAATACAGTGATATTATGACATCTGTGGACCTAGATGCCATGCCCTTGCTTATAAGTTGAGTGACACAGATTGATTTTCTTACTACTTTGGACACAGACTGGTCGAAGGCTAGGTTACTGTGTACAGGAGTTCCCAGATACCTGACTAGTGAATCAACTTTTAAGGGTGTTTTATTGATGACATACTTAGGGTGGCAGACTTCCCAAAAGGTACTGTAATGCATTTCTTGGTATTAAGTTTTAAGGCATGGCTTTGGCACCAAGTGTTTATCTGTATTAGACCTTCCTGAAGGGTATTCTCATCTTGGAGAGAATTCAGTGACTACCCCCAGTTTGTAGTCATGTGCAAACCGGGTCAGCCAAAGGTCTTTGACATCCTAGAAGTGGATGATAAAGAGGAATTTGCCTAGCACAGAGCCCTGGGGACTCCATTGGTGACCAGCCTCTTTGTGGAGTTGGCTTCATGAATTCTAACCTCTTGGATCTGATCAGTTAGCCAGCTAGCTATCCAGTGTGTTATAAAGGGGTTAATACCTCATTCTGTAAGGTTGTTGACCGTGCGCGAGGTGAGTATTATGTCAAATGATTTAACCAGATATAGGTAAGACGTCTGCACTATTTTCCCCTTATCCACTACCTTGGTGATCTTTTCAGTGAAGTCCTCCTATAGTTAAATAAGGACTCTAGGGGTCCTGATAAGTCATGTTTTAGACTATATAGGAGGAATCTTGAATTATTGGAGCCCACTGAGGCTGTGTTCTTGGCTTTAATGAGAATAGCCAGTACATGCTCCCTAGTTATAGCTGGCTGGATTATGTTTGAGAGGATTTTTAAGGTGATGGTTAGGGGTTAGAGAGGGGTAATGATGGTTAGGGGTTAGAGAGGGGTAAAGCTGGGGCTGAAATTGTCCACTAACAGGTTTGCTGTATCCCCAGGCTCAGTGAATGTGGCACAATTAACCATTTCTGTGCATTGCTGTATGCTGCCCTTGTGGTTTCTGACGTAGCTGTAGAAGGTGTTACGGTTATCTTTCATCTGGGAGGCAATCTTAACCTCAAAGTTGTGTTTGCTTGACCTAATTAGCCCCCTTTCATTTGCCTTTTTACTTTGATAAGACAGTTTCTGTTTTTATAAGTTACCCTTCCAGATTTTTTCTATATATATTTTTCCTTTTGTTGTATACCCTGTTTAATTTGGTATGCCACTAGGGTAGACTGTTTCTAGAGCTAGTCCTGGGCTTACTTTTGGTAGGTACAGCAGCCTCTATGCAGCCAATCACATGGTTGCACAGAGCTTCTGAGAGCAGTTCAGTATAGGCTGCTGTGTTCTCTTGGTTTGGAGAGGCATTGAATTTGACAGTCCATAACTTAGTAAAAGTTAGTTTGCCTTGGAGTAGTTCCTAACTGTTAATGGTTTTAATGAGATTATGGAGTTGAATTAGATTTTATAGGAGACAGCTTTATGGTTTGACTTTACCAGGGAGGAGGGAACATATGGGAGTGAGGTACACTGTTCTCCCTTGTTTGTAAGCATGAGTTCCAGCATGTTGGAGCTTCTAGTGGATGTATTCACTATTTGGTAAAGGATGTTCATATTGATGAAGTCCAGGAATCCCCTCTGCACCTGTAGATTTCAGGCTGTGTAAGATTTCCAGTCTGTAGAAGGGTAATTAAAGTCTACTATGAGTAGGGCGTTTGATTGGATGATAAGCGTCTCCAGTATGTCCAAATATGCATTGTGAGCTTTTTGGGACATGGTGGGGAAATAGGATATGGTTCAGGATTTTGTCTATGATGATATGCATGTGGAGGAACTCCAGCGCATCATCCTTTTTTTACTAGCCTAGAGGTATGCTTGTTATTGATGCTTATTGAGACATCTTCTTCTTTAGCCTTTTCTGTGCAGCTGCCGGTTTAAAACTGTGGAAGGAACTGAAACCTTGCACTGCCAGGGTACTTTCTGCTGTTTTAAACAATGTCTCAGTAACTGCACAGATATCTATATTCTCCAGTGTGTGGAGGGCTTTGTAGGGAGTGTGTTTTTTTGTTTAGGCTCCTGACATTGTGCAGTAACACCTTGAAGTTAAGTTGAGTTGGTTTGCAAACAGGGTCTAGAAAATGCCTCTTAAATGTCCTTCAGGACTCCAGTATTTATTTTGATCAGCTTGATATTGAGCTATTTCATCTTGAGGTGGATGTTGTTCTACAGTGTCAGACATACAGTGGATATAAAAAGTTTACACACCCCTGTTAAAATGCCATGTTTTTGTGATATAAAAAATAAGACCACAATAAATCATTTCAAAACTTTTCCCACCATTAATGTGACCTCTAACCTGCCTGTACAATTCAATTGAAAAACAAAAATATTTGTTAGAGGAAAAAAAAAATAAAAATAAAAAACATACAATACGCTGGCTGCATAAGTGTGCACACCCTTAAACTAATACTTTGTTGAAGCCCCTTTTGATTTAATTACAGCATTCAGTCTTCTTGGGTAGAAGTCTGTCAGCATGGCACATCTTGACTTGGCAATATTTGACCACTCTTCCTTGCAAAAACGCTCCAAACTGTCTGATTGCAAGGGCATCTCTTGTGCACAGTGTTCTTCAGGTCATCCCACAGCTTTTCTGTTGTATTTAGGTCTGGGCTCTGGCTGGGTCATTTTAAAACTTTAATTTTCTTCTGGTGAAGCCATTCTTTTGTTGATTTGGATGTATGCTTGTGGTCATTGTCATGTTGAAAGGTGAAATTCGTCTTCATCTTCAGCTCTCTGGCAGATGCCTGAAGGTTTTGGGACAAAAGTGACTGGTATTTGGAACTGTTCATAATTCCCTCCACCTTGACTAAAGCCACAGTTCCACCTGAAGAAAAGCAACCCCAAAACATGATACTGCCACCACCGTGCTTCACTGTGAGGATGGTGTTCTTTTGATGATGCGAAGTGTTGTTTTTGTGCAAAACGTACCTTTTGGAGTTGTGGCCAAAAAGTTAAACCTTGGTCTCATCAGACCATATCACATTTTCCCACGTTTTTGAGAGACTTGCTGTATTGTTATGCAAATTTTAGCCAGGCCTTGTTGCTTTTCTGTGCAAGAAATGTCTTCCGCCTTGTAATCCTACCCCATAGTCCAGACATCTGGAGAATACGGGAAATTGGTATCACATGTTAGTACACAACCAATACTTGCCAGAAATTTCTGCATTTCCTTCAGTGTTGCTGTAGGTCTCTTGGCAGCCAACATGGCAAGTTTTCGTCGTCTTTTCATCAATTCTGTATGGACATCCAGTTCTTTTTAACATCACTGTTGTCCTATATATTCTCCACTTTTTGATGACTTTCTTCACTGTGTTCCATGGTATATCCAGTGCTGTGGAAATTTTTTTGTACCCTTCTCCTGACTGATACCTTTCAATAATGAGATCCTTTTGATGATTTGTACAATCTCTGCGAACCATGACTTTTAGTGTAGCAGGCAACTGAGTAAATGTCAGGAAAATCCATCTAGGACAGCTGAACTTTATTTAGGATTAATTAGAGTCTCTTTAATTGATGGCAGGTGTGTACCTAAGAAGACTGAATGCTATAATTAAATCAAAAGGTGCTTCAAAGTATTAGTTTAAGGGACTGCACACACAACAAAGTATTACTTTAAGGGTGTGCACACCTATGCAACCAGTGTATTGTACATTTTTTATTTTTTTATATTTTTCCTGTAACAGATTTGTTTTTCAATTTAATTGTATAAGTTCTAGGTCACATTAAAGGTGGGAATATTTTTGAAATGAGTTATTGTGGTCTAATTTTTTATATTACAAAAACCTGGCATTTTAACAGGTGTGTGTAAACTTTTTATAGCCACTGTAGTTATTGCATCATGCATGTCAATATTTTTGACAGTTGTCTATAGACAGAACATCAGCTTAGAACATGGTCTTATTTAAGTCATGTTGAATAGAACTGTTTGGCAGCTATCACTTGTTGCATAGTTTCGGACAATAAAATGAAATAGGTTTGATGAAATTGTCAAGTATTTCTTGAATCATGATGCCTTCTCTCATAACTAGCTTGAATTTTACTTTAATCCACTGTGCCATCACTGATGTATTGAAACTCACATTGTATGTGTTTCAGTGCTCCTTCTGAAGTGAAGCAGTTTTGGTGACTGTCTGTAGTGACTTACTGATGACCTTAACTTGTTTAAAACCCATTCTCCGAATATCTGACTTAAAAGGCACTGTTCTGTCCGAAAGGTCCAGTCTGAGATGCCTAGTTGGCATATCATCCTTCACTGACTGTCAGAGCATAGTTACAACATATTGGAAATCTAGGTGCTTTACCTCATAGTCTTATCATTTCTGCTTGTTGTCAAGATCATGCTTGTCATTGACTATGGGGACATCCAGTTTCCTTAACTAGTCTCATTCTACTCTTTTGGTGAGGCTTATGTAATACTTGGTAGGACTTTCAGTCACTGTAGGAATCACTCACCTTTTGTTTGGATCTTATGCCACAACGACATTCGCACTTTTGTATTTGAGGAGTAAGAGTGCATCCTCTTCATGTTTGAACACTGTGCCGTACAGCCTACCTAACCAAGATGATGACTCTCTGTCTTGAGCATTTCAATCCTTACTTGTAATGTAGTCAGGTCTGGCCTGCTATTCATATATTTGGCATATCCTTTGTTAATTTCCCCATGTCTTCAGGGTTTCTAATACCATGACAGAAATGGACCACATTCCCAAGTCTAAGTATGAATAAAGTTCACAAAATTAGTATTGTTTCAATCTTTGATGTTAGCCAGAAGGTGTTCTTCACAGCACCTGCAGTTTGCCCAGTAATGACTCCTTCTGAAATTCATATGGCATTACATGTTTTAGTGTGATGCCCCAACAGTGGCCCAGTAATCAAGGAGCCTCAATCTTCAACACTAGCACCAGTGGGGGACATACATTGGGAGGATGACAGATACACACACACACACAGTATTTCCGGATGCAGCTCTGCATCTAGTACAGTTTATGTACTAGAGCACACAGATATCACAGTCAGTCTGGGGCTGGTTTCTCCCTCTTTCTCCAGATCCCCCCAAAAGACTCCCCACTGGCACAGCTATAGGGTTGAGATCTCAGCTGAGTGGCCAAGCCAAGACCTCCAGCATCCTCTCTGTCTAACCAGTGCTTCATGTCCCTGCCCAAGTGGCTGACACACACACAAACACCTGGGAAAGGCTGGCACAGGTTTACTAGCTATGCCCCCTTCTGCCCAGACTGTAAGGTAGTTATTACTGCCATGTCCTTATCAGCTGATTTAAGGCCTTTAACAAAGAATGTCCAATCTTACTGTGTAATGTTACTATCAATACAAATGGTAGTTTGACCAAGGCTGTTAGGAGTGGCCCACAGTGCCACCAAGTAAATATGCAAGTACTTTCAGAACTTAAGTATGTCTCACAAATCTCAAACATAATGAAATATTTAAATATATTTAGTAATAAATAATAAAAGTACAAGAAAATATTCAGTATATAATCACAGTAACAAAGTTCAAAATCACAGGAAATATTTTTACACAACATTGCAGGACAGTCTTGAAGAAATAAAGAAAAACATCTAAATTAAGCTTTGCTATATTCCTGGCTATATCTAGAGAATTACTATGCCCTAGTCAACTTACAAAGCAAGCAAGGCAGATGTGATGAGTGGGTCTTCCAGCTGATGTCGGGTCAAAGAAAATGCAGAATACTCGGACTCTCTCAGAGAGTTCTTATTAATGTCTCAAATATTACTGCTGGAATAGCTTGCAGAATGACATCATTTCCTGTCATCTGACTCTAGCCCAGGTAAAACCCCTATTGATGCAGTTGGTAACATTTAGCATCTACCTGTAAAAATACATAAACTAGGGCTTTTTTTAGATCTAAGGCAGATCCTGGATGTCATAAAACAATAAACACTTCCAAGACTATACAAAAAAATTCTAGTTCTAGACATTGTGTCTGTTTACTGCACTGAAACTGAAATATAACTTTTATTACGTGGCCATAAAGTAGTTAAATTTAAGCTATTTTTCTGAAGTTAACCTCTTGTGTTTCAGTTTCCATTGTTAAAATATATACATCTAAACAGTTGCAGTATTGCAGGTACATTTCTGTTCTATTCCAATACGGCATGCTATGGTTACATTTTAGGTCAGTACTTACAAAATATCTCTTCAGCACACATCTGTACAAACCATCTTGTATGACATACAGTTCTAATACATTTGTAACATAAGCATATGAATCATGTTGATATTCACAAATGACATATAATTATTTACAAGTTTCCAGATAGCTGGGCTGTGTCAGTATCTCATTTTTGTGATACTCAGTAACCTATGTAAGTATGATTGTAAATTCTTTATAAGCTGCATTGCACCTACTATTGTCAGAACTCTCTGGGTGGCCTTCCACTTTGCCCTCATTTCTGCTCGCAAATCCTGGTATTTTATAAATTTGTGTCTTTCTGTACGTAAGACACTGTAGTCATTGGGTGTAGCATTTTCAATGATTAATGCTACTTTTGTCTTCTTTTCATGGACTACTATATCTGTTTTTCTCACATCTATTTTTGAACTGTTGTTAATGGGTAATCCCATATGATATAACTGTCATTTTCTATAATACTTTGTGGCTTATGTTTCCAGTGTTTTTCACTTATTTCGGTATTGTAATGTTTGCACAATCCCCAATGCAATAGTCTTGCCGCATTATTATACCTTTCAGTATACAGTCCTTCTGCCATTATAAAACCTACATTTGTCTGTTTCTCCCACATGTTCAATGGACTTTGTAGACCAACCTGTACATAGTCCATTATCTCGGGCTGCCAGTATTAATATTTTCCTCTCTTGGTTTAAATTCACTTCTCCTTAACCTTTCCAGTGTTTGAGCCTGAACAACATAAGGTTGTTCCAAGAGTTTTCTATACTTGTAAATATATATATGCATTTTCTACATGTCTTGCCTTCTCATCTGATCCTTCACCTTAAATTCTTATTTTGTTTTTTGGCACATTCATTTGCTGCCTGATTTTTTATCAACTTCTGGTTTGATTTCCATTCCTGCTTCACGCCGATATGCTTTTGCTAAACTAAGCAAGGAAGTCATCTCAGACTTGTTCTCCTCCTGTTTTAAAACTTTCACTATGTTTGGGTCATGTGAGGTCACCAGATATGTATGCAGTCCTACGATTGCAGATCTATACAAATAATCAATTTTGAGGAGGCCCATACCTCCTTCAGAATGAGGAATATATAATCTGGGTGTGCACTTTTTTTTTTATAAATCATTTGATAAGCATGAAGCTTCCTTCTTGCTTTCCTGCCCAACCGATCCAACACCTTTTGGGGGCGGTCAGTCACTCCAAAACTGTAAATTAGGACAGGAAGAGCAAATTGGTTTATAGCTTGGACTTTGTTCCTAGATGTCAACACTGTTTTCAGTATTAATTTTTGTCTTCTAAAATATTGCTTACTACATTTTATTCACATTTGTTCATGTTTTATTGTTGATTCTTCATTAATTCCCAAATATTTATGCACCCCCTCTTGCTCAAGTTGTTTCATGTCACATTCCTGTCCCAAACCAATGTTTACTTGGTGCTGCAGCTTTCCTGCATTAAAGGTTGCTTTTGCACGACATTCTTACATCATCTGAAAAGGTTTTGACCACTTGCAGTTGTGCTTTCAGTTCCTCATCTGAAATCATCCAAAAAAGATGAGAAGTCTTTACACTTTTTTTTTCTGAGAGGTAAATTGTTGTAGCCACGACCTAATCTGTTAAGTAGACAACTCAAAGGGTTAAAGGCAAGACAGAAGAGCAATGGTGACAGAGTCACCCTGGAATATCCCCCTTTGGAATTTTATCCCTGGGATAATAATTTATCCTTTGTCATGGCTTAACTGCAAAATGGTTTGTGACTGTTTCATGGTCGCTGTAATGTAATTGATCTTTATCGTATGCATTTTAAGCACTCTTTATCCATGAATGTGGGATACCGTCAAATGTTTTTTTTTTTAAGTTTATCCATGCCATACATTCCCCTTTTTTACAGTTTTCCATTGACTTTAACAATGAATAACCCTTTGTTCTACCCAACTTTCTTTTGTTACCCTTTTGTTCTATTGCCATCATCGTGTTTTCTTCTAAATGACCAGAGACTCTGTTGGCATTAATTCCAGTGTATAGTTTATATGTTGTTGGAAGGCAAGTTATTGGTCTGTAGTTATTGGTCTCTAGTTTTTAGAATAGCTTGCAGGTTCACTCTTAAGTAGGAGTATCATTTTTCCTGTTGTTAACCAGGTTGGTGTCTCTTCAGGGTGTGCATATAAATAGTTATTACTCATGGCTAAATCTTCGTATGTAGTTTGTTCATACTTTTTTTTTACTTGATCTATCCATTTGGCATATTTATGTTCCACAGGATGATGATAGATATTTCTCCAAAATGTATCTATTTCTTCTTTTTTGGGGGGTGTTACAATTCCTTTTGCCTTGTTTCACAATTCTCAATAAAACCTTTTTGGGGTCATCAATAAATTTCTTATTTTGTAAATTTCCTTTATAATGCCTGTGCTGATATTTTTAGTTTATTTGAGATAGTGCACAATAGATCCCGATCTATTCTGATACTGCACATTGCTTTTAGCACATCTAGCTTTCTGAGTATTTTTGTTGATCTATTACCTCTTTTATACTCTTCTAATAGTGACACTTCTTGTCTTAACTGCTTTATAGTTTTCCTATTCAATACTTTCATGATGGTATTTGATTTCTCCCCTTCCATTCCCCTGCTTCCTTGTGTTTTTGTGGTAAGACTTTATCTGTTATTAATTTAGCTGCACAGTAATATATCCTATTTACTTCTTTTGTATTGCATAAAGCTCTATGTACAGTTCTAATTACTATGTTCATTTGTTTAATCAAACTTCTAACTTTTTGGGTTTAATTTACTTTCTGTAGTCTGTTTCTTTCTTGGATATTAATATGTCTGTCCATCTTTTTTAAATCAAGCAGCACTTTTCTCAGATCATTTTCTTCTAAACTGAGGGGCGCATTCTTTGTTCTCCATTTCCTGCAGGCATTCTATAGAAAGTTCCAGAGCATCTTCCTGTGCCACATTCACTTCACTTTCATCCTGCCTCAGCTGATGCTATTTCATATGGGAATTCAGTGGCCTATCACTCCACAACACTGTGTCAGAGTTGCCACAGTTTCCTGTTGCTTCCCTTGCTGTGCACCTCCAACTAAACTTGTGCTGGTTTCCTGTGGCAGGTTTCAAAGTATTTTCATATGGCAACTGATCAGATGTTTTCTGCTCCACTGATTTCTCCTTAGTTTGGGGATCCATTGCTCCATCCTGCTGTCATGATATCAGTTAGATTTTCTACACTAAATCCTTTACTTTGCAGGTAATCTAGAACCTTAGATGTGAAGTTGTTGTATCTCACCGCTCATTCTTACTGATGGGTTCGGAGCCGATCCTCTGCTCTTACTCTGCAACTGCAAAAGCTCGAGGTCTTCAACCAGCTCGAGGCCAACTCCCTATCCCATAATGCACCTTGATCTTCCCCCAGATCTCGTTTGCTGCTGCAACTTGATTGGACGGTCACCAGCTCTGGCCTGTGAAAATTATTGTTTTTTCTATCTTAAAACTTGTCTTAAAAGCTTTGCTTAGATATTTAGATAGATATTTAGATAAATATTTAGATAATCAAAGTTAGATACTTAGATAGTTTAAATAAGTAGTTTTAAGTGGTCTTGTTGTTTTAGGCCTTTAGTCTTTCCTATCTTTTGTTCTCCATAGTAAGAGTTTGTGTGCTGTTGATATACATATATATTCTGTATTTGTATAATTAGATCATTTTCACTTTATCTTAGAAATCTCATTATTAAGAGTTAGTGTTTTTTCTTGTATATAAGATATATGGGTCTACTTCATAACATCGACAGACCATTTGATTGACATTCATTTGGTCGACAACCAGTATTCAAGGCAAAAACCTGGGATTTGCCCCCCTCCCCAATGTTGTGCGACCCTGGAGTTGATATATATATAGTTATGGGGGGGTGTGGGGGGCAAAGCCCCCCACCTATTTTTGTTTAAAAACATGAAAATACAACAAAACTACACATTTTAAATGAAAATAGGTGGAGGTCTTCACCCCCCACACCTCCCAATGTGGGGGGCTGTGCCCCCCCTAACTATGTATATCAACTCCAGGGTCACACATCATTGAGGAGAGAGGCAAATGCCTAAGTGCCTTCAATACTGGTTGTCGACCAAATGAGCTGTCGACCAAATGAATGTCGATCAAATGGTCTGTCGATCTTATGAAGTAGACCCATATATATATATATATATATATATATATATATATATATATATATATATATATATATGTATGTATGTATATATATATATATATATATATATATATATATATGTATTTCTTATATATTTTATACATATAGAAGTTTTTTTCTCTGTTGATTACTGTTAGCATGTCTCATCAGGAGAAAGAAAAATCCAAGTCTGGGTTTAAAAAAATGCCCAAGATGTGGGCAAAAGATGTCCATCACTGATGGACATACTGTCTGTGTCTATTGTTTAGGTGAGATGCACCTACAAGAAAGCTGTTCTATATGCCACTCTTTTAGTACTAGAATGTTGCATGTGAGGAAGAGGAAACTCATGGGTGGATGTCTTTTGAAATCCTGCTTCCAAGAGTCACTGGATAAGACTGGCAAACACTCTAAGACATCTTCGGAGCCAAGAAAAAGTCCATCAACTCCAAAAACTGGATCGAGTAAAGCTTTAACATCGGCTCCACAGCCAACAGAGCTGACTGTTGTTTTGGTTAGGAACCGATCCCCGACTTTGGAGCTGGTATCTCCTACGTTGAAATCCCCCATCTTACAATCGGTGGCTTCATCCACGCATTCTTCTCGGGCCTCAAGTAGACTTTCTGATTTGGATGTGGACCATCTGGTGAAGAGGCTTTTGCAGATACCAGCACTTGCAAAAATTTTATCGGCACCAACCCCTGGGACTTCGGAGCCGACACAAGTTCCCCCACCATCTTCTGTTCCTCCTCCAATCTGCCTTGAAGTTTTGGAGCTGGAGAGCTCAGAACTGATAATCGTGGAGCCCTTGAGACCGACACTTATCTTAGGTTTGTCAGCCCCAACTGCCCTGATATCTTCGGTGCCGAACGAGGGATCTTAGAGACGACGCTCAACAGTCGGGTCCAGGGAGGATATTCGAACCGACTTGTTGATTCCAACTTTGCCTCTCTTGGCCTCTGCTCAAGTGAGCTTGGCTCCGACCTCAGGCTCGGAGCCCTCCGTCCTGGTGCTGCGAGAGTCCCTAGAATCCTCAGATCCAGGGGATTCCATGCGTCGGGGTCGAGAGGCCTTCGAGGCCATGAAGAGGGCATTGTCCATGCCGACAACCACTCTATCAGTACCAGCAGCTCCCTCCCTTAAAGCACCGGTGTCTACCTCTACAACACACACTCCATTAAAGTGTAGAGATCCTGAGCCTCAGGAAGCCTCATTGGGTGAACCATGCTCTTTTGAGACCTCTCCTGAAGCTCCCACTGAAGAGGTTCCCAGGCAGACACTTTGCAAGAAGAAGCATCTGGACTCCCCACAGGAATCCGTCACTTCGGATACTGACTTAGATGAGTTAGAAGGGTCCCCACTGTCCCCATCAGAGAATATCTCATTCGCAGTTATCCTAGAAATTTTTAGAGGAGTGGCTGGAAATTCCTTAACCCTACTGATGATGAGTCAGTTCTTCTGAAGGCTTTTGGGTCTCAACCCTCCACCTCCTGGGTGTCTCCACCCTTTGATGAGTTAATTGAGTTACTCTCTTGGAGGGCATGCTAGTCCCCAGATACCACGGAACCTGTTCCCAGGAGGCCTAATAAATTTATAGCTTGCCCACAAGACAAAACCTTTCTCTCTAAAGGAGTGCCCGTTGATGCTATAGTGGTGGCAGCGGCCACCAAGAAGGAACTGTCAGAAACTTCTACATCTGTTCATTCTCCTAATAGAGAGTCCAGGATCATGGACAGGTATGGGAAGCATATGTTTAGTTCACCGTCTTTTGTCCTTCGATCGCTGTACTATCTTGCACATTTTACTAGGTTACAAAAGGATCTCCTGAAGGAACTGGAAGATACCCTGCAGGGTTCAGTAGCTGTGGGGGTTTCTGACAAAATAACTTCCCAGCTCTCTACTCTTAATTCTATTGTAAACTCTTCCATGCGTCTGGTGTCATACGCAGCTGATGGAATGAGCAGAGCAGTGAGTACAGGAATTGCCCCTAGGAGACATTCCTGGATGTGCCTATGTTCCTTTGTGGAACCCTTTAAGTCTTCCTTTATTAACATCCCTTTTGACGGCTCGTCCCTTTTTGTACCAAAAGTGAAACACTTACCAGGAGTGAGAAAGATGGAAGGAATTTGTCTGCCGTCAAAGTATGTTTTTCTACCCCGAGTAGACCCTACCCCAAAGGGAGGGGGGTGGAAAGATGTGCTTCCATAAATCTCAAGGATCTTTCCAGGACACTTGTGGTGAACCCCCCCCCCCCCCAGAGGCAGAGGAGGGGAAATAATGGAAGACGCCGTCCATGCGGCAGATGGGGTCTGCAGAATCAAGGCAACAGAGATCAGTTCTTTGGGTAGCCCTTTTAGCACCCCTGAGAGGAGGCCCGACTGTCTCTGGAGGCAGTTGGGGGACGCCTTTCCTTGTACTCAGACGCTTGGCTAAAAATAACAAAAGACAGCTGGGTACAAAGTATCATATCCAGAGGATACTCAATTCCCTTTGCCACATCGCCCCCTCTTGTGAAAAAAATCCCAGATGTTCCACCCAGTCACAGGGAACAAGCAGCCATAGAGGTCCACAGGTTGCTGGAAAAAAGAGTCATCCAACCAGTCCCAGCAGACCAGACAGGATCTGGAACTTACTCAGGGTTCTTTTTAGTTGCAAAGAAAACAGGGGACTGGAGACCTATTCTAGACCTCAGCAGACTAAACAAGTCGGTAAAAAATACAAAGTTCCGGTTGGTCATGCTACAGTCAATACTCCCCCTTCTGGGGAAAGACAATTGGATGTGCTCAATAGAGCTCCAGGATGCGTAGTATCACATAAAAATGGACAGGCCATCCAGAGATCTACGCTTCCGGCTGGGAGCCAGTCATTATCGATTTCGCTCTCTGCCCTTTGGTCTCACTATAGCCCTGAGTGTTCACCAAGTGCATGGCAGTAGTCACGGCTCACCTGAGACGTTTGGGATTCCAGGTGTTTCCTAAACTCAAAAAATCTGCCTTATCGCCATCGCAACAGACTTTTTTTTTTTTTTTTTTTTTTTTAGGAGCAGAACTAAATATAGTCACAATGACCTTAAGCCTTCCTCCAGAAAGAGTTTGTCTTTTACGAAAACAAAGACAAAAGTCACAGAGTCAATGGTACTCAAATTGCTAGGAACAATGGCGGCAGTGATCATAGCCATTCCTGTGGGTCAGCTGCACATGCGAGTATTACAATGGCTCCTGTTCTCTCAATGGTCCTTTCAGGAACTCCCAATGTCGCACCAAATCATAATAACGGATATGTGCAAGAAGGACTATCAGTGGTGGCTGACATCCCAACAAGGCCGTCCATTTGTTCTACCCACTCCTATAGCCACGGTGACCACGGACACTTCCTTGATAGAGTGGGGGGGGGCATTATCAGGGAAGAACAGTCTAAGGCACATGGAAGAAGGATGAGGCTCATCTGCATATGAATGTCCTGGAGATGAGAGCGGTACTCTTAGCGTTGCAGTCCTTTCAAGACTCTCTCCCTCTGGGAACAATTGCAATTCAGACGGACAATATGTCAGTGGCCTGGTACATAAACAAACAAGGAGAAACCAAATCTTATCCCCTGTGTTGAGAGGCCCTGAGAGCATAGCAGTGGGCAACTTCCACCAAGCACTCTCTAATAGCAATGCACATCCCAGGGGAAATCAAGTGTGATAGCAGATAAGCTAAGCAGGGCAATTCTATTACCTCACAAGTAGTCCCTAAAGAAACAAGTAGCGGAAAGCATCTTCCGCAGATGGGGCCAGCCTTGCTGCAATGTCTTTGCAACTCCAACGAACACGAAATGCAGCAACTACTTCACCCTTATCAACCCGCCGGGGGATGCCCCAAGGGATGCACTGGTGCACAATTGGCCCCTGGGTCTCCTTTATGCCTTTCCCCCTTTCCCTCCAATACCCAAGGTATTACAGAAAGCAAAGACTCTGGGAAGGACCATAATAATCTTAATAGCCCCTTACTGGCTTTGTCAGATTTGGTTTCCCTTCCTTCAGCCTCATGTATTGGAAGAGCCTTGGATCCTGGACCCAGTTCCAGATCTTCTGACCCATTCATCGGGGGCTCTTCATCCTTCTCTCCACTCCCTCAAAGTGACAGCTTGGCTGCTCCAATTCCAAACATAGCCAGGATTCACAACCTCTCAGCCGTGGCTCAACATATTTTAACATCCTCTCATAAGTCATCTACCAGAAAATTATATCTTAGCAAATGGAAGAGATTTTCTATATGGGCATCTCAGAATGATATTGATCCATACCTAGTTTCAATTTCATCTATTCTGGAGTTTCTGACTAAACTTTTCAGTTAAGGAGTTGCTGCAGCTACCATTAGAGTTCAATTAGCAGCAATCTCAGACTTTCATCTTGGTGTCCAAGGTTCTAATTTCATGTCACATCGACTCTCTAAAGCCTTTCTCAAGGGTACTATTCATTTGAGACCAGCCGTCAAAACTCCAGCTATGGCATGGAATCTAAATTTTGTTCTTTCCCTAATATAATACTGCCTCCTTTTGAACCAGCTTCATCCTGTGATTTGAAATATCTCTCATGGAAGACCATATTTTTAATAGCTATCACTTCTGCTTGGAGGATTTCTGAGTTGCAGGCCTTAACCATCAAACCTCCTTATCTGATTTTCCAAAATGACAGAGTCTCACTCAAAACTAATCCATCATTTTTACCCAAAGTTTGTTCAGAAACAAATCTCTACCAATCTATTGAATTGCCCATTTTCTTCCCTAAATACACAAATAAGATGGAACACATGCTGTACAAACTTGATGTTCATAGGCAACTCCGATTTTATTTGGACAGGACCAAACAATTCAGGAAGACAGAGCAACACTTTGCCTCTTTTTCGGAATCAAAAAAGGTGCTCCAATGACAAAAGTCACCTTGTCAAGATGGTTATCAGATTGTATTTCTTTCGCTTACAGTTCAGTGAATGCTCCATTACAACAAAAAATAAAGGCCCACTCTACTAGAGCTGTATCTACCTCATCAGCCTTCTCTGCTAAGTTACCATTATATACTATTTGTACAGCAGCTACCTGGTCAAGGCCTCATAACTTCTTCACTCATTACAAAGTACTCAAGGCCCCCAGGGACAGGGCTTCCTTTGGTTCCCCTTTTCTGAAGAACATTCTCCCATGAGCCACCTGAGAATGATGGTGCTTAGGATGCTACCCAACAGTAAGAATGAATGGCGAACTAGAACAACTTCACATAAAGAAGTTATGTACTCACCATAACATTCCATGTGAGTTGTTCATCTCACCTTCATTCTTACGTCCCACCCTCCAACCCCCATCCCGTCTACTTGAGGTCCGAGACTTCTCTTATTTATGGTGTATTGTCTCTTAGCCAGTTCTTAGAGTGGCATTTTAATAGTCATAGGTAGCCAGTTGGCAGCAAACAAGATCTGAGGGGAAGATCAAAGTGCATCATGGGATAGGGAGTTGGCCTTGAGCTGGATGAAGACCACGAGCTTTTGCAGTTGGCCGAGTCGGAGTCGAGGATCGGCTCTGAACCCATCAGTAAGAATGAAAGCGAGATGAACAACTTACATGGCATGTTATGGTGAGTACATAACTACTTTTTTTCTGTTTCTTTAACTTCTCCATTGCTAATCCTCTGTTCTCCTTTCTCTCTGTTTTCTTATTTTTTATATTGTAAAATTTTCCATATCTGGGTGCTTTTGCATGTATTTTTCTTCAAATATATTTGTTCCTGCTCTTTTTGTATTGATTAGTTTTGCTTTCTCCTTTGCATAAATATTGCACCATATTAAATCTTTTTCTTTTCCATGTCCATATTTCTTCTTCTACACTGAATCCTTCACTTCTCACGTGTTCCGTAACTACTACTTCTCTTGCTTTAACTTCTGCTGCACTTAATCTTCTTTTCTACATTCCCTCTTTGTGATCTTATTTTTTGTGGTGTGAAATTTTGTATATCTGGATGCCTTTGCCTGCATTTCTCTCTGAATATCTTTGGGGCTGCTTTTTTATTGATTAATTTGGCTTTCTCCTTTACATAAGTATTGCACTGTATCAGATCTCTCTTTCTTTCTCATATCCATATTTCTTTTTTATAGCGTTCAAAAATCTCTAGATTTTGTTCTTTATATTTTCACACTTCTTCAGTTGCTTTTTTCCAAATAGCCCAAGGTTTCTTGGTCTAAATAATGTTTTTTGTACATTTGTTATATTAACGAACACCATCATATTGGGTGACTTCAACTACCCAAACATAGACTGGGAACATTACTCAAGCCCCGACACCCTAGCCCAAAGGTTCCTGGAGTTCATAAACTCAAATGCTATGGAACAACTAGTCACCATTCCCACAAGAGGAGAAAATATACTAGACCTGATCATCACAAACATGGGGACAAAATGTTCCACACCGGAAGTATATCCCTCATTGGTGAGATCAGACCATAAATTAATCTCATTGGAGATCCACATCCCGCCCCACCCCAGCAAAAAGACCACAGTGAAGAACTTCTCAAAAGCAAACTTCACACTTCTTAAGACTGGAGTGGTATCCTTCAAGGCCCCCGAGCCAGTGGAAACCACAACCCACGCTGCTGAAACACTTACAAATGCCTTCTACGAGCACCTCCAGGAATGTATGGATCAAGCAATCCCTAATAAAATCAAGACCCTTTCCACCAAAGGCAGGCGCCCGGTCTGGTGGACCCCAGCCATAAACAAACTCTACAACAAGAGGAGAAAGCTACTACATGACAGAGCAAAATCCCTAAAAGGGAAGGCATATCTGATCAATACTAGCAAAAAACTACGATCACTCATAAAATCATCCAAGGCCAACTTTGAGAGAAAAATCACTAATGACACAAAAAACAATCATAAGGCCTTCTTTAGCTATGTTTGAAACCTGGGTGGAAACTCCCAGATATGCTCAGAATTAGTCCAAAATGATAAAAAAATCACTGAACCCACAGACATTGCCAACATACTGGCAGACAGGTTCAGTGCAAATTTCTCCCCTCCCTCCCCCCCCAAAGGAGAAATATCTATCCCACCAGAGTCTAGCCTCCCCAACATCTCAGATGCCCAGGTGGGAGCTGCTCTCTCTAAAGCAAAAAACACAGCATCAGTGGGACCGGACGGTGTCCCCGGCTGTGTGCTACACGAACTCAATGAGGAACTAAACCCACACATAAGGCTGCTGTTTAATCTTAGCCTTACTACAGGATACGTACCCAAAGAATGGCGTACGGCAACTGTGGTCCCACTCCACAAAGGCGGTGCTTCTACGGACCCTGGAAATTACTGCCCCATAAGCTTGACGAGCCTTGTCTGCAAAGCTATGGAGAGGATCATAATGGAACTCATAAATAAAGACATTGGGGACCTACAGACACTGGATCCTACCCAATTTGGCTTTGTCAAGGGCAGATCCTGCCTCTTGAACTTGGTCGACTTTTTTGAAACAGTCACTAGGGCCATTGATGAGGGTAAGGCAGTTCACACAGCCTACCTTGACCTAGCAAAAGCGTTCAACACAATACCCCACTCGGGCATCATAGAAAAGCTCACCAGCTTAGATGTAAACCCATATGTCACAAGATGGGTTGCAAACTGGCTCAAGGACAGAACACACAGGGTTAGAGTTGCTGGTGCCATGTCAGACTCTAAGCCGGTCACGAGCGGTGTCCCACAGGGCTCAGTCCTGGGGCCCCTCTTGTTCGGCATTTATTTTTCTGAAGTGCAGGCAAACATAGGGGGATTGTGGCTGACAAAATTTGCAGATGACTGCAAACTGGGCACCATAATTGACACTCCATCAGACACAGACATTCTCCAGAGAGGTCTCATAGAAATGGATAACTGGTGCCAGAGTCATGGCCTTAAGCTAAATGCCAAAAAATGTATAGTCATACCCTTTGGGAAAAACAAGGTAACCCCTAATTACCACATAGGTGGTAATCCATTAAACACGGAAGAAGTTATCAGGGACCTGGGGACCCAAGTTGACAGTAACCTCTCTTTTGACACTCACATTGCCAAAGTGGTTAGGAAGACCTTCTACATTGCCCACCTCATCATGAAGGGATTCACATCCAGATCAGGAGAGGTCATTGTACCCCTGTACTCTTCACTTATCAGACCAATGATTGAGTACAGCGCCCCATTCGGAATGTACCTTACCCGACACCTGCAGCAGTTGGAAAGACCCCAAAAGTTCCTCAACAAAAGGATAAAGGGGCTCAAACATATGTCATACGATGCCCGACTGAAGAAACTCCAGCTCTATTCAGTCACATACCGTCTGCTCAGAGGTGATCTGTGCCTGACATACAAGGCCATGTCCAACCAGGAATTAATGGACATGCTCCACCTCAAAAAATCCAAATCCACCAGAGCCACGAGAGCAAGAGACTTAAACCTCAACACGGATATAAATAGGACGTACTGGAGGGACAGATTCATCACCCAGAGACTCCCTACACTATGGAACAGAATCCCAGTCCATGTGAGGCAGAGCCCCTCACTGACTCTGTTCAAGAGCAATCTTGACGAGTGGATGGGAGATCGTAGGTTTACCCCGGGAATCATCTCTGTGTCACTGCTGGACAGAGGCACTGCAAACTAATGGGTATAGTATTCTCATCCTAAGGGGTGGTGAAAGCCACACACACTCTGGCTAGGCTTATAAATGCCCTAGGGCAGATAGCCTAGTATGAACCTATGAACACAGATTTTTATTTGAATCTTATGACAGTTCTTCTTGTGCAAGTATTTTCTATCCTCTAATTTTTCTGTCTGTTTGTATATCTTCTGTCTGGAAATTCTGGGCTGCTTGAGTAATGGTAACAGTACATAATTTCTTTCTTATCCTCAATAGTCCACTCTGTCGTCTTTTGTTGCTCTTTTTTTGGCCCATCAGTTTTTGTGATTTTTGTGGACTACTACTTCCTTCTACAACAGGGGCGCCATCCTCCACCTGGGCTTGGCCTAGCCCCATTGTAGGAATGTTTGAGTCTATTTTTTTTTTAATCAAGAAACATCTTTACTAAATTATCATGTATGACATAGACCATCTTAAATTTATATAAATGAAAATAAACCATACTGACACAATCTCAGTTGCAAATATTATACATTACAAACCATGCCGACACAACTGTAGCTGCAAACATTGTGTGTATACATCACTTATAATATTTCCAGTCATTGTCAGTCAACCATTGCATAGCTCATTCAGTTCCTGCCTTCTTTTAAACCTCGTTCCTCTTCTGGATGTATTGATCCCACACTTCTTATTTTGTTCCCGTATAATTTGCTTCTTCCCTTTTCTAAAGATCTCAATTCCAGTTGTTTTATCTCTGTTACTATCTTCGCTACTTCTAGTAAAAATCAGTTTAGACTTTGATTTCCATTTTCTAGTAATTGCTTTTTTGGCAGCCATCATAATTAACAAATCAGCAAGGCCTTACTATGTCTAGGCAGTTCTGATTCTGTTTCATAGCTCAAAAATAATTTTCCATAATTGCACCAATTTGCTCACCCAGCATCTCCGACAGAGCAGTCTGCAGGGAATCTTTAAAGTCTGCCAACTCATTACACTCCCAGAAAATATGTTCCCAGTTACCTCTTTCTTCCCAATCACACCTCCAGTATTTGCTGTCTGCCTGAGGAATATTTATTTGGAGTCTACTTGGAGTATAAAAATAACTATGTAAACACTTCCAAGCAAAGATCCTAAACCTTCTGTACTTTGTTGCTTATTTGTGAGACATGCCTAATATCCCCTCATTGTATCTTCGTGAAATGCTTATACAGTCTGTATTCCCAATCCTTTCTAACCTCCTCTGATTGATTCTTGTAATTATCACCCAATATTTTGTATGCTCTACTAGTTATTCGTTTCTTAACAGCAACTTATGTTCTAGATTCCATTAAATAAAAACTCTACCAGTGCTGGTCTTTTGTTTAGGATTCCCCTATTTTTTTTTCTATCAGTCCTTGATAGGGAAGGCGATCTAACCCTGCAGTACAAATCAGTACTTAGCATCTAGTTATTTGCTCACAGTACCTTGGTTCCTTTGCCAGTTTTCTCTAATAAATTCCAGCCCCCTCTTGCCTATTGTCTGTATCCCTAATTGCAGTCATCTCTATCGGCAGAATCTTCTTTCTCCATTCCCGTGTTGACTTAGTTCTTAGAATACTTCCTGCTACTTTATGAATGTAATATTCTCTCTGATTATTGCTATTCTCCTTAAATGTCTGCAACCAAAATCCCAGTCTCTCCTTGTTTCTTCAGCTTCCCCCATTTCAACATCATCATCTCTTTCCACTTTGAATTATAGTTTTCTGATTGTGCTATGTATAGGAACCTTAAGTGTGTTGCTCTCAAATACCCCTTCAAATCGGGTAATCCTAATCCTGTTCTATTGGCTGAATAAGCTTTTCCCACTTAACTCTTGCTGTTTTCCCCTCCCAGGTAAAATATTGCAGCTCTTTATTAATTGCTATCCACATCTTCTCCTCTGGTTGATAAAAGTATGCCTGACCTGTGTATATGACTAAAGGGGCTAAAGCTGCTTGTATCTTACTATTGATGTGTATATAACAGGAGCTTCCATTTTCTCAGTTTTTGTATTATCTTTTGTTTAGTCCCTACCCACATATCCTTAGCTGCCACACCAGAGTCATATTTAATCCATACTCCTAAATACTTCATTTTATCATGTCCCCATAAGTATGGATATTCCTGAACCAGTTTGTTTGTGGGTACATAATTTACCTGTGTTTTAGCTTCAATAATTTTGTATCCCGAAAAGATTTGAATCTATCTCAGTATGTTCCACAGCACTGTAATGTCCCTTTCTGGTTTTGTCAGATATAAAATAATGTCAATTATATCCTTGAATTTCTGAGTCCCATATTTTCTCTGCCAGTGGCTCGAAATATATAAATAAAGGGGAGAGAAGACACCCCTGTCTGGTTCCTCTGTTCAAGCAGAGATTATCAGAGAAACCCCACCCACTTTTTCGCCTCCGATCCCTCATATATCCTCCTAATCAACCTTGTAATTTTATCAGGGAATGCAAATGCTTCCATTGCTCTGGTAATAAGGCCCCAGCTTACTTGTCAAGTGCTTTCTCTGCATCAAGGCCCACTAACAACAGTGGTATTTTCTTGCATTCTGCTTCCTTCTGGATCCTCAGTGTTGTATTAATCTTGTCAAATGTTTGTCCCACTCCAGAAAACTACATTGATCCGTATCTCTCAGTTTTTGCATCACC
This sequence comes from Protopterus annectens, assembly GCF_019279795.1. Taxonomy (NCBI): domain Eukaryota; kingdom Metazoa; phylum Chordata; order Ceratodontiformes; family Protopteridae; genus Protopterus; species Protopterus annectens. The sequence goes on along the minus strand of NC_056726.1, from coordinate 670,756,419 downwards.
TTTGCCATTCTTTTAGCCATTATAGAAGTAAACACTTTATAATCATGGTTTAGTATTGAAATGGACCGGTGTGAAGCTGGATCTGATGAATCTTTACCCTCTTTAGGTGTTGGAGCTATCACCACTTCAAGATGTTGGTACTTCTTCTTCTCTTAAAATACTGTTAAACAAAACCTTCCTGATCTTTAGCTGTTTTTTTCCTCCAAACTTCCACAGGAATACCATCTGTTCCTGGGTACTTTCCTGTAGATTGGTTATACATCACCGTTTTTATTTCATCTTCTCCTCTACTAACTGTTAGTAATTGAGCCTCCTGTACCTCTAAATGTGGTATTTTTAATTCTTCCATAAACATTTCCACTTGTACTATTTTATGATTTCCATATTTCTCTGCTTTATACAGGCTTTCATAGAATTTCCAAAATAGTCCTAATACTTCTACAGGATCCCTTATCTTCCTTGTTATAGGCTCCCTATACTTGGTGACAGCCCTTTCTACTTTCTGTTGCCTGAGTTTTTGTGTTCTACATTTATTATCAAAAAACAGTTGTTTAACAGCAATCTTTCTAAACTCGTGCATATTATCAAAGTAGTCCATTATTTTCTGTTTAGCAGGCGTCAGTTGCTTGTGGTCTTGTTTTGTGAAATTCCCCCACTTTACAATACTTTAACCTTTGTCAGTCCCTCTAAGTAATTCTTGTTACTTAACCATATCTCCCATTCTTTTATTTCCACCGTATTTTTAAGCTCCACTTTATTTTTATCCCACTTCCTAGCTATATTTTCAGAAGAAATTTCTATCTTCTCTAATACTCCTGAGTAATTTCCACAACGCATTCCTTAAAATCCACCAGTAGCTCATTTTTATTTTATTACCTTGTGTTTATTTTGGCACATGATCTGAAATAGTTGTTGGTTGTATATCAAGACCTTACAAATGCAAATTCTTTCTAACCTAGCCAGTTTTTATCTCTTGGGGAATAATATGTAAATTCACTCTGAACACCTAGTACTGAATTCACATCTTCCATGTCAACTATTTTCATACATTTCTTTAAAAATCTACCCTCCTTTGTTATATTTTCCCTTCTGGGCCCCTGACACATTTTCACTATTGTAAATCAAATTCCCCACCTTTAAGTAGAATCCCTTGCTGTAAGCTGATTATTTCTCACAAAATTTTGTTAAGCTCCATTATAGCAGTTTTGCTTTGGTGGAATATAAATACATGCCAGTATATTCCTCCTCCCTTTCCAGTAGCCCCTTAATACTATAAATCTACCATTATTGTCTTTTTATCTTCTTCCTCTTCTATTACTCTTCCAGCTCCTCTTGCAGTTAATATTAAGTACTCCTCTTCCTTTGTCCCAGATATTCTGCTGAATAACTATCCTGATGACTTTTTTTTATCAAATTCACATGTTGATTCCTTTCCTTTTCCTGTAGCATAGCTCTTTGCACTCTACATTTTAATATAGTTCACTACTACTCTTTTTTTTTTTGTATTTATCTGTAAGATCATTAACGTTTAAAGATATTATAGGAAGCATCATTTTCTTGATAGATTATTATTCCAACCTTTTATGTACAACAGCTTTTTTGTTGAATGTCTAATTTTAGCTTTTGTGTTTAATGCATGTACTGTTTGGCAGGTTAATTTTTTATAGTTGTTTCTTGTCATCTCCATTTTGAGCATATGTCACATATTACAGAACGTTTTATTTTATTGAAAACCCTCAAACAAAAATACACACACACACACAACACAGTACCCCCTATAACCTGTTAAGTTAATAATAACACACAAAACTTTGTACATCTTGAAATATTGAAGTTTTACCCTCCTAATAGGAACAAATGTTCCAAACTGACAGCCACACGCACAGACACAAGCTAACCTAAAAGAAATGCTAAGAAGCATGGTGTAGCCTATTATTCGATTAATTGCTGTCAGGTTTTGTCATATCTTTATAGCTCTCTCAGCTGGGAAAACACTTGAATGCTTTTAGAAAATATTTTCTGTAAGCCATTCATCAGATGGTCTGCTAGAGACATGAAAACCAGACACAAAATGGTTTACTATAAACAGCAATTTACTATGCAGTACTCTTTTTCATTTACTTGCTTTCTCTTAGAAGTTGTCACTAGATTAAACTAATGTTCTTAAGTGAGTCATTCCCCTATGCAGGAATAAGAAAAAGCACACTATTTTTTTCTTTTGTCATGCTGTTTTTTTTCAAATTGCAGTGCCCACATTTCTTAAAACTGAACAAGGAGAAAGGAAGAAGGGAGAAAGAAACAAAAAAAAACAGGAGCACCTATTTACATTAGTATCCCCATTACACTTAAAAATAACTGAAAAAAATTGCTTTATAACATGCAAAGAAAATCATGCACTATTTAAAAACTACTATTAAGAAAAAAAATTGTTTTACTTGCAGTTAACTTTCTCCCTCCTCTTACCCTCTCCTGAATATTTTTCCGAACATTAATGACATGAAGTAGCCCATATGCTTTAGTCACCTACAGATTTAACACAGTCCAAAAAAGTGCAGTATTTGCAGATTTTCTTGTTCTGTCATGCTTCACAAACATAATTATCGCTTTGTAATTCGACATTTGTCAGTTTCCAGTTACTGATTTTATTCTCCAAATGTTAATGACATGAAGTAGGGCATATGCTTTAGAGTTTCCTACAAGTTTAAGAAGGTCTATGAAAGTCCAATATTTCCAGACTTTCTTGTTCTGTTCCTGTTCATCTCCTCCCAAACCCTATCTCTGCTTCATTTCCATTGTACTCCTGATTCTTTTACTCAACTCTTGTGCTTTTTTTTCCCTCTCTCAAGCATTTACTATTGAAACACTGGCATACGTTTCACTGGCACACTCTCTCTGTGGTATTTATTACCAGATGAACAAGAAGCAGAATCTTCTCCTGTTTCACAGCTGTCTTTTGTTGGGCAAACTTTTGTATTTCTTCCTTAGCATGTACTTCATCAAAAAATGTTGTTCCTCCAGGGAAAATATTTTGAAGATAGCTAGATACAGCAGTTTGAATCTCATGCCTGCTTCCTGACATTCCCTGAATAATGGAATAAATTTACTCCTCTTCTGTCTGGTATGCAATGAGTAGTCATTCTCCACAAACACCCTGCTGTCTCCCACTTTTAGTATTTTGTCCTTCTGCCCCAGTTTTGCCAGAATCAACTCCTTCTTTTGGCAAGATTGCATCTTTACTGTTAAAGGTGTAGACTGTTTTCTTATAGCCATGTTTCTATCATACACATGATGTGCCCTTTCTGTTAATAATTCCTGTTGTGGAATACCATTCCAGTTGCTTATTTGTGCTTTCATAAAATTCATACAGCCTGCTCCTTCCAGCTTCTTGGGTACAGCAGAAAATCTCAGGGTTTCCATATGTGCTGTGTTCTAATTGTATTATTTTTTTAAAACATCTCTTCTTGTGCTGTCTTGTATTCAGCCAGCCTTTTTCTTTATTTTGACTTCTGAATTTTGCAGTTTTATCACATTATCTGAATATCTGTTTAAAGCTTCTTCCATTTTTTTCCAGCCTTTTATTGTTGTAGTTGATATGGTCCATCAGTGTTTCATTTATTTTACTCGGGTCTGTGTGCAGTTGCCTTATACTTTCCTCTAGGTTACTGGGAGGCATGTCTGGAGCTTGCACTGCTTTTACTGAACAGCTATAGTACTTTTCCTTCTCAGTGTTTTTTGTTGCCTTTGTAGCCGATTTTACTTCGGGTCCTCAGTATTTCTTCTTCCTGGCATCCAGGCAGTGCACTTACTAGCCAGTTGCTGAAATATATCAAGAAATTGAGGTCCACTGGCTTTCTCTGCTAAGTTTATGTTTTCACACTGGGAGAGTTAAAATTAAGCTGTTACTCGATGTGCAGCCATCTTGAAAGTCCGAATGTTTCCGTATCTTGAGGATTCTACACTTTCATTTTTTCCATTCCTGGAACCATCTGGATTAGGCACTTTTTTATCCTGGGTCTTGTGCGCCCAGCTAATTTTTTAACTTACTTCTGTCCGTGGTGTATGGTATAAAAATACAGTCTATTTATCAGTATCGTCTTGTTGAGATTTTGTGAAAAACAGAGTCCACCTCATGAAGGTACTCACCAAGACTCGAGGATGAATTCAGTTCCAGCAGTACTACTTGCCTTTGCTTACTGATTTATCATGTCTCATTCTGACCTTGCTATGCAAGTATTTCCATATCCTTTGCATTGCAGCATGTCCGTTTTCCCTGAAGAGCTTCCGTCTTCCAGAATAACCCATATTCTGTCTCTAGTTCCATATCAGTATTTCCTGCTTTACACTGAATATTCATCTTCAAAGTTTATCTAAGTGCTCCAGGACACGGCAGTACCCAGTTTACTAAGTAAATTTTCCATCCAGTTTTCATGACTGTTTACTTCACTCTACCGTATTCTGTGTGTATTGTTTTGTTGCTCAGCTTGTCCAGCTGGGCAAAGACCATTTTCACTGAATGTCAGAAAAGAAGTCTCCAGTAGGTTCAGGCAGCAATGTTATCATATTAACACCAATGTACTCAACTGAAAAACCTATCTGACACTTGCCTTAAAACACTAATGACAGCATGGTGCCTGAAACTGCTGTTTGTAATTCATGTGTTAGTACCAAGCATACTTGTTAGTGAATTTTGAGAAGCCAGTCTGCAGTTACCCTCTTTTGGAATTTCCACAAACAGATGAAATCATCTAGTTCCTTTTTTAAAGATGAAGAGCCTGACTCTGTTTTAAGTAGAGTGCACCATTGTTCCAAAAGTGATAGAGCCACTGGGTGATGAGGTTGATTCACTTCATATTGTTCTTAATGTAGACTTTGAAGTTAAGTTAATTTGTAAATGTCTCCTACTTTCTGTCTGTTTCTTCCAGATGCAGAAGCTGAAAAGAAAGGGAATCTCTGGTGGTTTAGTGCAGTAAAGTAAAGCTATAAATTGCGAACAGGTCAGCCTTCATCTTGTGGCTCTGGATTTGATTTCCTCAGTGTCTGTGTGTTGTGCAACTGTCAGCAGCTCACTTAATTAAACAGTGCTTCTGGGTCACTACTGAAAAGAAACACTAGGGCAAATGGATTAACACAGTTAACAATAAATTGTTACAGAATGTAAGCAAGAGGTAATCTTTCAGAAGATGTTAGGAGACTAAGAAGAATGTCAATTTTTAGCCTTCCAAGGCTGTGAGGCCTTTTGAGATGAACTTCTGTACTCTCTCTCTCCAGTTGGACACTGTTTTCTCTTCCAGAACATATGGAGAAGAGTTTGGCCAGTGCTGTGTAGAAGTGATTAGAATACCACTTTTTACTACTGTAAAAATCATTGTTTAAAGGACAGGTTTTCTATATATACTTGTAGTGAGGCCCTTTGCCACAGTGCCTTGTTTAAGCAGCGCACCCCCCCCCCCCATGTAATAGTTGGCAGGAGTCTTTTGCTTCACAATTGTGAATATGCTGCATTTTCTCATATTGAGAGTCAGTTCGTTGCTTGTACACCAGTACTGGATTGTCTAACCCATGCCAAAGCACCATTATACCCAGAGATGGTTAGTGTTAACTATGGCATTTGGCAAAAAAGGTAAGGCTCAGTGTATAAACCCCATGGAGCCCCAACTGTTACCTCATCTGGTTTGGAGAATTGACCACCTACCCTCACTACCTGGGTTTTCCATGGAGCCATTTGGCAGCATACCTGATTACATAAATATTCTGTTTTCACAGAGATTTTCTATTGCCCCTTTGTGTAGGATAGTGTTGCTATGCCTTTATGAGGTTGAGATAAGCTGCTTGTACTGACAGATCCTCATCCTGTGCAGCTCTGATGACTGAAGAAGTTGACTAGATTTGACAGCCATGCTTTTTCCTGCACTAAACTATACTGAATTTATGTCCAGGACCAATAAGTTGCCTGTATCCTTCCGAACCATTTCGAACGGTATCCATTTCGTAACCTTGAGATGATGTAAGTAAGACTAATGATTAGATAGTTGCCCAGCTTAACTCTGGATCCACCCTTTTGAACTGGGATACAATTGATACAATGGACTGTACCAATACATTTGCCCAACCTTTCATGGAATTCATTAATTCCAATGCCCTGGACCAGCTCGTTCTTATCCCCAATAGAGGTAGCAGCATCCTTGGCTTGGTCATTTTTAACATGAGCGACTGTTGCTCTACACCAATAGTCAACTCCTCCCTGGTTAGATCCGACTACAAGCTAATCACCTTGGAAATCCATACCCCCCCCCCCCCCACAAAGGTAACCACCATGAAAAACTTCTCTAAAGCTAACTTTGGGCTCCTAAAAACAGAGGTGGCTAACTTCACGGCACCCATGCAAATGGAGATCAATTGCATGACCGCTGAATCATACACCAGTGCACTGTACGAACACGTACACAAATGCATGGATATCGCCATACCCAACAGGACCAAGACTCCCCCCCCCCCCCCAAAAAAAAAAAGGAAGCCAATCTGGTGGTCCCCTGCCATAAACAAACTCTGCAACAGAAGGAGGCAACTGATGCAGAATAAGGTGAAGTCCTAAGACTGGAAAAACTCCCTTATCAGCCTCAACAAAAAGTTGAGATCCCTCATCAAATCCTCTAAAGCTAGCAATGAAAACAGAATTGCAGCAGATAGTAAAGAAAACCACAAGACCTTCTATAGTTATGTAAAGAATCTCCATGGCAATACCCAGATTTGCTGTGAGGTACTGCACAATGATACCTCCTATACCGAGCCAACAGATATTGCCAATATACTGGCCGAAAGATGCAGTGTCAACTTTACCCCTCCCCTCAAGGGACCAGTCACAATACCAGTAGATTGCCAGGCACTCAGTAATTCTGCTGCACAGGTTAAAACAGCACCGTTCAAGGCCATACAGCTTCTGTGGGACCTGACAATATCCCTGACTATGTTCTACATGAACTACAGAGTGAACTGACACCTCACCTGTGTGTCCTGTTCAGTCACAGCCTCACCTCAGGCTTTGCCCCTACCAAATGGCGCACTGCTACAGTCATCCCTCTCCACAAAGGAGGAGCGACTACAGACCCTTTGAACTATCGCCCCATTAGCCTGAGTCTGATATGCAAAGCTATGGAACGCATTAGCATGGACCTAATAAACAAGCATATAGGGAACCTACAAATCCTGGATCCCACACAGTTTGATTTTGTGAAGGGTAAATCATGCCTGCTCAACTTGGTCAACTTCGAGTCAGTCACCAGTGCTGTGAATGAAGGCGAGCTGTGAATGAAGGCAAGGTGGTTCATACAGCCTACCTTGATCTGGCCAAGGCCTTTGATACCATTTCCCAGTTGGTAATCATAGAAAAACTCATTAAGCTAGGCATCAACCCCTATATCACTAGGTGGGTTGCAAACTGGCTCACAGGTAGAACCCACAGTGTGAAAGTACCTGACTCCAAGTCAAACTGCCAACCAGTCATGAGTGGAGTCCCACAGGGTTTGGTCCTAGGTCCTCTCCTATTTGGTATCTACTTCTCTGAAGTCCAGGCCAACACTAAGGGACTCTGGCTGACAAAGTTCGCAAACTATTGCAAGTTGGGAGCTATTATTAACTCCCTAAGTGATGTTGACATCCTACAGAAAGGCCTCATTGAGATCAATGACTGGTGTCAGATCCATGGCCTTAAGCTCAATGCCAAAAAATGTGTCGTCATCCCCTATGGAAAAAAAACTGTTCCCATGAATTACACATCGATGGTAGTCCACTGAACACAGAAGGCATTATAAGAGATGTGGGAACACAGGTTGACAGCAGCCTCTCTTTTGATAACCAGATTGCCACTGTGGTCAAAGTCCTTCTGTGTGGCACATCTCATTACTAAGGGTTTTGCATCCAGGAAGAACGAGATTATTGTCTCCCTCTTCTCTTCCCTCATTAGGCCAGTCATTGAGTACAGTGCCCCATTTAGCATGTACCTCACTAAACACCTGCAACAACTGGAGAGGCTGCAAAAGTACCTCACAAAGAGGATCTTAGACCTTAAACATTTGTCCTATATGGACAGACTAAAAAAACTCCAACTATTCTCTGTCTCATACCGCTTACTTAGAGGCGATCTCTGCTTGACTTACAAAGCCATGTCTGACCCAGCTCTGTTAGAAATGCTACATCTAAAGAAATCCCAATCCCTCCACACCTCATGCTCCAGAGACCTCGACCTCATTACATCAATCAACAGAACATGCTGGAGGGACAGGTTCATAACCCAGAGACTGCCCAAGCTATGGAATGGACTTCCCATCCATGTTAAGCAGAGCACCTCACTGGCCCTCGTAAAGAGAAATCTTGATGAGTGGATGGGAAATAGAAAATTCATCCCAGGGATCACTCCAGTGGCTTTACTCGACAGAGGCACTGGGAACTAAGGTCGGGTGGCATGATGCCAGGGTAATCCTATGAGCTAGTAGCCTAGTACACACCTATGAGCCTATCCTGTGACCAGGAGCTACATGCTGAAAGAAAAGCTCATGTAGAGACATTTAATAATGACCTGCATGGATTCTACAAGATTTCCTCAAAGTTGGTGAAGTCGTGATTGAGAATATTGTCTGGGTCCATGTGGATGTTTTTTACTTTACAAAAGGCATCCTGTATATGATCTGGGTCATATTCAACATGTCTTCCTCTGAAGCTACATTATTGAATTAATACATGCAGTGGGTTGCTGAATCTGCTGTCGTGGAAGTTAGTGGTAACCTGTTGTTTCAAGTACACTAACCTCAAGGAAACTCTCCTCTTATTTTCTAGATGTAGCTGTAAAAGGTTTTATGGTTATATTTTTTTACTTGGTAGCAAGCTGGGTTATTGGTTCCACAAATTAGTTTCAAAGTTCTTTTTTTTCACACTGAACCTAGTTTTGCTTGAAGCTGAATTTAACCTTTTCTGCCGTTATTGTTGCAGTATTTTTTTTTTCCAGAATTCAGCGTGTAAAGTTTAAGATAGTTTTTGAGCCTCCTACTATATTAGAAATCTTATGGGGCATGGTTCACAGTGCATTTGTCAAGGATTTTATCAAAGTATCCAAAACCTAATTTGTATTAATCAGGTCCTTACTTATTTTTGGATAGCTACCCTTCACGAAGTCCATGGATGTGACAGTGTTAAACACAAAACTGACTTGGGTTCTGAATGACTGTATTTCTGTACCATAGTATGAAGAAGAGTTAAGACGGACACTGGGTGGCAGTGAAGAGTTACCAAATAGCTGGGTAATTACAGCAGAGCTAGTAAGGGAGACAGCTAGAAAGTTGCTTGGTGTGACATCTGGACAGAGGAAGGACAACATGGAGACATTGGGGTGGAATGAGGAAGTACAGGAGAGTATACAGAGAAAGAGGTTGGCAAAGAAGAAGTGGGATTGTCAGAGAGATGAAGAAAGTAGACAGGAGTATAAGGAGATGAGGTGCATGGCAAAGAGAGAGGTGGCGAAGGATAAGGCATATGAAGAGTTGTATGAAAGGCTGGACACTAAGGAGGGAGAAAAGGACCTGTACCAATTGGCTAGACAGAGGGACCGAGCAAGGAAAGATGTGTGCAGCAGGTAAAGGTGATAAAGGATAATGAGGGAAGCATACTTACAAGCGAGGAGAGTGTGTTGAGCAGATGGAAAGAGTACTTTGAGGGGTTGATGAATGAAGTGAATGAGAGGGAGAGAAGGTTGGATGATATGGGGATACTGAATCATGAAGTGCAATGGATTAGCAAGGAGGAAGTAAGGATAGCTATGAAGAGGATGAAGAATGGAAAGGCTGTTGGTCCAGATGACATACCTGTGGAAGCATGGAGGTGTTTAGGTGAAATGGCAGTGGAGTTTTTAACCAGATTGTTTAATGAATTTTTGGAAAATGAAAGGATGCTTGAGGAATGGAGAAAGTGTTTTGGTACCGATTTTTAAGAATAAAGGTGATGTGCAGAGCTGTAGTAACTACAGAGGGATTAAATTGATCAGTCACAGCATGAAGGTATGGGAAAGAGTAGTGGAAGCTAGGTTAAGAAGGGACGTGATGATTAGTGATTAGCAGTATGGTTTCATGCTGGGAAAAAGCACTACAGATGCAATGTTTGCTCTGAGAGTGTTGATGGAGAAGTACAGAGAAGGTCAGAAGGAGTTGCATTGTGTTTTTGTAGACTTAGAGAAAGCATATGACAGGGTGTCTCGAAAGGAGTTGTGGTACTGTATGAGGAAATTGGAAGTGTCAGAGAAGTAGCTAAGAGTGGTACAGGATATGTGCGAGGGTAGTGTGACAGTGTTGAGGTCTGCGGTGGGAGTGACAGATGCGATTAAGGTGGAGGTGGGATTACATCAAGGATCAGCTATGAGCCCTTTCTTATTTGCAGTAGTGATGGACAGGTTGACAGACGAGATCAGACAGGAGTCCCTGTGGACTATGATGTTTTCAGATGACATTGTGATCTGTAGTGAGAGTAGGGAGCAGGTGGAGGAGACCCTGGAGAGGTGGAGATATGCTCTAGAGAGAAGAGGGATGAAGGTCAGCAGGACTAAGACAGAATATATGTGTGTGAATGAGAGGGAGGATGCAAGGAGTAGAGGTGGCGAAGCTGGATGAGTTTAAATACTTGGGATCAATAGTTCAGAGTAATGGTGAGTGTGGAAGAGAGGTGAAGAAGAGAGTACAGGCAGGATGGAGTGGGTGTTGGACTGTCAGGAGTGATTTGTGACAGACGACTACCAGTAAGAGTGAAAGGGAAGGTCTACAAGAGGGGTAATGAGACCAGCTATGTTATATGGGTTGGAGACAGTGGCATTGACAAAAAGGCAGGAGTTAGAGCTGGATGTGGCAGAATTAAATATATTAAGATTTGCACTGGGTGTGACGAGGGTGGACAGGATTAGGAATAAGTATATTAGAGGGTCAGCCCAGGTTGGAAGGTTTGGAGACAAAGCCAGAGAAGCAAGATTACGTTGGTTTGGACATGTGCTGAGGAGGGATGCTGAGTATATTGAGAAAAAGATGCTAAGGATGAAGCTACCAGGTAACAGGAAAAGAGGAAGGCCTAAGATAAGGTTTATGGATGTGGTGAGAGAGGACATGCAGGTGGTTGGTGTGACACAGCAAGATGCAGAGGACAGGAAGAAATGGAAACAGATGATCCGCTGTGGCGACCCCTAACTGGTTCAGCCGAAAGATGATGATGATGATGAGTATGATTTTAAACAAATGGTGTGATGGTTGCTGAGCAAAATGAAGTTATGTGCCTTAGGACAATGGACATTATTTTTTCACAAGATATTGCTAGTAATTTGAGTTTATATGGCTAAGGATGAAGTGTGCCTTTTTTTATTGGAAGTGCAGTTATCCCAGTCTTTTGTTAACCGAAGTCCAGAAAATGTATTTATTTTGTTTTGATTATTAGTTCTATAAGCTTGATAACATATTCATTGTATACCCTAGGGCTCATAGAGGTAAGTCCCAGTTATGTGATGTTTAGTATTATTAATGCCTGGGATGACCTTTAATTTATCCATCTACCTTTGGGTGGGTTGTCTTTCATTTAGACTATTTTGGATGCTCCCTCCCCCAACACACATACTGCATTAGATCCAAGTGAATAGAAAGTGCTGTACTTGGATGCTGGCTAAATCCATGAACCATGTTATTGTAAATGTGCAAATCCACTCCTATCTAAGGGTAAAAGAAAACTCACTGTTGCTAATTTTCTTATTTACGCTTCTGGCATTAAAGTAGAGCCATCCTTATGCTGTTTAATATTGTGGAAGAGAAGATAGGGAAATAGTGGAGTGTTGCGCAGAAGAAAAGTAGAGGTTTAGTGAGTAGGGGGGTTAAGGGGAGGAAATATAGACAATATCAGATGCAATAGTAGAAAAAAAGAAGCTAGAAAAGCTTACAACATGGGAAGTTGACAGGACTAGATGAGTAAGTACTAGCTTGCAGGTGTCATACAGTGTTGTACGTGAATAAGCGTTGTAATGATTTTGTAACACTGATGAATTGTGGAGGCAAAGACCAGTTAGAAATCAGGGCCTGTAACCTGTTCCAGATTTGTGTACTATGGAAGGAATATGTTGTGATTTAAGTAGTTTCAGTTGTTGTGGATCCAGTCACTGCACTGAAGTCACATATCTCAAGATGCTCTATATCCTCTGTAATGTCTTACAATTTTATTTTAGTTGCATCATCATGAGTGTATACAGTGGATATAAAAAATTTACACACCCTTGTTAAAATGCCATGTTTTTGTGATATAAAAAAATGAGACCACAATAAATCATTTCAAAACTTTTCCCACCTTTAATGTGACTTATAACCTGCACAATTCAATTGAAAAGCAAACAAATCTGTTAGGGGAAAAAAATATATAAAAAATAAAAAAGTACAATACGCTGGTTGCATAAGTGTGCACACCCTTAAACTAACACTTTGTTGTGTGTGCACACCCTTAAACTAAAACTTTGTTGAAGCACATTTTGATTTAATTATAGCATTCAGTCTTTTTGGGTAGGAGTCTATCAGCATGGCACATCTTGACTTGGCAATATTTGCCCACTCTTCCTTGCAAAAGCGCTCCAAATCTGTCAGATTGTGAGGGCATCTCTTGTGTACAGTCCTCCCCACAGATTTTCTATTGGATTTAGGTCTGGGCTGTGGCTGCGCCATTCCAAAACTTTAATTTTCTTCTGGTGAAGCCATTCTTTTGTTAATTTGGATGTATGTTTGGGGTCATTGTCTTGTTGAAAGGCAAAATTCCTCCTCATCTTCAGCTTTCTAGCAGACGCCTGAAGGTTTTGGGCCAATTGTGACTGGTATTTGGGACTGTTCATAATTCCCTCCACCTTGACTAAAGCCCCAGTTCCAGCTGAAGAAAAACAACCCCAAAGCACGATACTGCCACCAGCATGCTTCACTGTGGAGATGGTGTTCTTTTTGTGATAATGAAGTGTTGTTTTTGCACCAAACATACCTTTTGGAATTGTGGCCAGAAAGTTCAATCTTGGTCTCATCAGACCATAACACATTTTCTCACATGCTTTTGGGAGACATAATTGTGAAAATTGGGTGAAGATGGGTGAAGGCTGCCAGCCTAGCCAGATAGAATTTTGGAGATAATTCTGTCATCTGTAAATATTAATGTAAACCACAGGCTGTTGTCTTAAATGGTAAAAATAGCGTTACATGTGGAACTGGAAAATAATGTAACAACAGTGCACTCTTCTGACCAAGTAAAGCATGTTGTGACCCTTTGATGTTATAACTCCAGAGCCAGTAAATCTAGAGTGAGGTGTCTTGCCTATTGGTTTAAGGCCAGAGTTAATGGCCAGAATTTGCATGCATTAATGTCCTTTATTGCTCTGGTTTCTGCCCAGAGGTGACTAATGTAAATGTAGTTTATATACGCCTGGGAACCCAGGGAAGTGTGAAGAATGATGTAATGTGAACCAGGAATGTGATTTTAAAAACGGAGAGAATCAGAGAGCATTAAGCATTTTTGTCTTCACCATCCAACTCACCAACACTGTCTTGCTCTATATGTACATTTATCTTAGATTTGTGGTTTCTCTTAGAAATAGCTAGAGACTAGAAAGATTAGACTGTGTTTTTCTTTGATGTCAGAACTGTACTGCTGAATTATTTTAAGTATTTCTCTGTGATTCTTAACTAGCACTATGTAGTAAAAAGTATTGTCTTGTGTTTTGACTATTTGTTATTAAATATTTTAAACCCTTTCAACTAAGGCTGTTTTTGTAGCGATAATTTAAGCTCTTTAGAGTACTTGCATGCCTTTGGTAAAATTGTACAACGCCATTCCAATAGCTTTGGACCTAGGCTATACTGCCAGTTGGATAATAATATTGCACAGTAATAATTGGACACCCTTTTAAGGGCCTTTGAGTAGCTGATAAATATTAGTGGGTGGTGGCAGCTGGTACTGCCGTATAGTCTGGGGAAAAAGGGGCATTGCTGGAGTACCTGTTCCAGTCTTTCCCAGGAATGTCTGTGTGATTGTATAAATTCTTCTCAAAGTGTGTGTGTGTGTATAAGCTACATGGACAGGGACACAAAGCACTGGTTGGACAGAGAGGGTGTTGGAGGTTTTAGCTTGCCCACTAGGCTGAGATCTGGACCCTATAGCTGTGCCATTGGGGAGTCTTATTGGGGACCTACGACCAGCCCCGGACTGACTGTGTTCTCTGTATGCTCTTAAGGGAAATTGCACTTTACTGTGTGAATTTGTTATCCTTTCCTCCTATATGAGATGCCCCTCACTGGTAGCAGTGGGGAGGATTAAGGCTCCTTGATTGCTGGGCCAGGGCACGGTTGTCACATATTAATTGTTTGGCAGTGGTGGGATATCCACATCACATATTAATTGGTGGCAAATAACTAATTGGCTTGTAGTGGTGTGGGTAGAGTGAATTCCTGTAGCTTGGGTGTATAGTGAGCTTTGAAGGTGTTGTGTACTCTAAATCAGCCACGCAGTGAATACTCAGAGTTCAGATCACAATTGTCTTATTTCTTTTGTTAGCTTATTTAGTCAGGGTGGGCAGACAGCATGTCACCAGATCAGTATGGAAAGCTGACAAGGAGCTAGCTGGCTGAGATGTGCCATGCTATGTGACTCGTGCATTGAAACCTGACTAAGGCAGACCTGATTGCAGCCTTGGTTACAGCTGCATCAGAAAACAGCAACCAGGAGGACAATTAGACTGGCAGTCGAGGTATAATACCCTCGGAGAATGGGCAACTCAACCTTTCTGCAGAGGACTTAAAAATCCATCTGGCGCTAAAGAGACTTGAGTTGGAGGCCAGGCGTTTGGAGATAGAAACAGCTGAGAGACTGAGGAGTCGACAGGCTGAGGAGAATGAGAAACTTCTATGCCTGAAAGCCGACGAAAAGGAGCAGCAGAGGAAGTATAAGAGGGAAATGCTGACTCTTCTCCAGAGTCATGGAGGTAATGGGGAAGGGAGGAACTGGTCCCCAGAAGCCAAAAGGTCAGTAAATTTCTTCCGTAGTTTAAAGAGGGGGATCAATTTGATAGTTTCATTCATATGTTTGAGAGGGTATGCAAACAGTATAGTGTTGATCAGAGGCTCTGGGTATGGTTCCTGACCCCCTTACTCCATGGTAAAGCTATAACTGTTTTGTCAAAAATG
This sequence comes from Protopterus annectens, assembly GCF_019279795.1. Taxonomy (NCBI): domain Eukaryota; kingdom Metazoa; phylum Chordata; order Ceratodontiformes; family Protopteridae; genus Protopterus; species Protopterus annectens. Next base: position 670,741,204 of record NC_056726.1, on the reverse strand, counting down.
TCTGACATTGCATGTTTTGATTATAGTGCTGTTAAAAATCACTTGTTTGAATTGTTTAAGCTAACACCTGAAACGTATAGGAAAACATTTTGTGAGCACAGACACAAGGCAGATGAAAGTGTGTGTGAATGTGTAGCTGAACTGAGCACTTTATTTTCCATAGGTGAGTGAGTGGATGTCAGGTCACCACTTTTAAAGGGCTAGCAGACCTTTTGATGAGGGAACAATCCATTAGCACTTTGCCTGAGGACATGAGGATCTGGTTAGCTGATGGACAATGTGCTACTTCAGATGAATTACGGAAGAAGGGAGACCTATACCTGGCAAGCAGGGCAGCCCTGCACAGGAAAGGGACTCCCAATACTGCTCATGGGTCTATAGAAACCCATGGTGGGCAGCCCAGACTGCCCCAACAGAATCTGCCAGTAGCAGGGGAAGTCGCTAGGCCAGGTACTCTTTCCAGTAGCTAGGATTAAGAGTTTTGAATGCAACCAGTGGGGCCATGTGGCATACAGGTGTCCACGGAGGCAAGGTGGGGAACAAAAGCTGAGGGAGCAAGTGGGAAAGACAAAATGCCAATAGTAGGTTGTTTTGGGACAACAAGGGTACCAAACTACCACCAGAGGATGTTAAGTTGTCTATCTCGCCTTCATTCTTGCTGGATGGGTTCGGAGCCGATCCTCGGCTCCGACTCGGCCACTCTAAAAGCTCGAGAGCTAGTTCCACCGGCTCGAGGCTCCCCTATATCCCACAATGCTAGGCGGTAACTCCTCAGATCTCGTTTGCCGCTATAGCGATCGAGGTGCTTTTCAACCGGCTCGTCAGGTTAGTTTTAAAAACAACTAGTTATCTTAGATAGACCCATCTTTTAAGTTAGTTTTCTTCATATTTTTATAAATTAGGTAATTCCTTCCATTCTTAGTTTAATTTTTCCACCTTATTTTCCTAAACTCACTAGAGTTCTTCCCTTGGGCTTTAGGCCCAGTCCCTCCCTTCCTAGTAGTTGGAGTGACTGTGTTTTGTAGGGATTTAATTTTCTAAGTTACTTATAATTTAATTTAAGTTTAATTTAATATTTAATAAGTGTAATCGGTGTGTGTGTGTGGTTACACGTTTTCTTCTTAGACATGTCTAAGGAATCGAAGGTCTCAGGCTTTAAGCAGTGTGACTCGTGCTGTCAGAAGATGTCTCTGACAGACTGTCACACTTCTTGTGTATACTGCCTGGGACCTTTGCACCTGCAGGACTCTTGTGCTGTCTGCCATGGCTTCAGCCCTAGAGTCCTGCATGAGCATAAAAATAAGCTCATTCTAAGGGGCTTATTGAAGCCTGAGGGTCCCCCGACTCAATCTTCGGGTAAACCCTCGAAGCCTCCCATATCTTCGGCTCCGGTCTCTGAGTCGTCTTCTGGGGCTCCGAAGGCTGTTCGAACATCGGCTCCGGCCGGAGCCGATGACTCTCAAACTCATGTCCCTACTGTTTCCTCTGCTCCGGCTGGAGCAGAGGAAGACATTGCTGAGTCGGCTCCGATAAAATTGTCAGAACCGACCTCCAGAAAAAGGTCCCGATCACCATCTATCGGCTCCGTTCATTCGGCTCCAGCATCACCATTGCTGTCTGAATGGAGCCATAGATCTCACTCCTCTAGGTCGTCGAGACTATCAGATCATGACCTTCAGAGGGTAGTGAGTCGACTTCTTAAGTCCGAGGCACTGGCCCAGATGCTTCAAAGTCCGACTCAACAGTTGAGGACTATTCCCATTACTAAGAATGTTCCTCTTCTGACTCCTTTGAGTTCGGAGCCAGGGCGGCTCGGACCCGAGACTGTGGTGGCGTCGGAACCGATACCGTTTTCTTCAGTGCCATCGTCTGCTCCGATGTCTTCCTTGGAAGAATCTCGGGCCGGACTTCCCTCGTCGGCTCCGAGGGGGTGAGTGGCATCGGACCCTTGTCCGACCACACTCTCCCTCTCGGTGCTTCGGCGCTGGTGAGTTCGGCTCCGACATTGGCCTCGGAGCCATCACTGTCGGTGCCGGGGGAGGTTTTCAGCTTTTCGGAGCGGAGACCTCTGGCTCTGCCTGACAGGGGTGCCTTCGAAGTCATGAGGAGCGTGTTAGAATCTGGTTCAACTCCACAGTCTGCTCCGTCTGCCCCTCCCTCCACGGTGCCTCCGGTGATTTCTGCTCACTCTCTCATCCCGGACCGTAGAGAGCCAGCTCCTCAAGTATCCCCAGTGGGGATCTCCTCCTCTTCTGAGGCCTCTCCTGACCCGGTAGGAGAGCCCCCTAGGAAGAGGCAGTGCAAGAGGAAGCACATCGACTCCCCTGAGTCTGTCACCTCTGACACTGATTTAGAGGATTCTGAAGGTTCCCATTGTTCCCCCTCTGAAGATGTCTCCTTTGCAGACATCCTCAAAATCTTAAAACAGAGGGGGAATTGGCCAGCCCTCAACCCTTCAGAGGATGAATCGGTGTATCTTGAGGCGTTTGGCTCTCGCCCTTCCACCTCCTGGATGTCCCCTCCCTTTGACCCCCTCATGCAAGTGGTGGCAAAGAAGGCCTGGACGCCTCCTGACTCAGTGGAACCCACCCCCAGGAGACCATCAAAATTTATCACTGCCCCCAAGGACAAGGAATTTTTAACCAACGGCGTCTCTGTTGATGCTATGGTGGTGGCTGCGGCCACCAAGAAGGAGTTAGCTGATCCTTCAGTACCTGTTCATCCTCCTAACAAAGAGTCTAGGTCTATGGACAGGTACGGGAAGCGGATGTTCTCGTCAGCGACCTTTACTATGCGCTCGCTGAATTACCTGTGTCATTTCACTCGTCTTCAGAGGGATTCGCTCAAGGAAGCGAGCAAAATGTTAAAGGACCCAACAGCTGCGGGTTTTCAGGATAGGATGAACTCTCAGCTGGCGACCCTTAATTCTATAACTAACTCCTCCATGCGCCTCCTTTCATATGCGGCGGATGGAGCGAGTAGAGCGGCGGGTACAGGTGTGGCCTTGCGTCGGCATGCCTGGATGCGGCTATGTAACTTTGCGGACCCTTTCAAGGCGTCCTTCACTAACTCCCCTTTTGATGGATCATCCCCCTTTGGTCCTCAAGTGAAGGAAACCCTGACTAGGTGCGAGTCTGATGGCAAAACTCTCTCTGCCGTCGGAGTCCGTTTTTCTACTCCTTCTAGGCCTTACCCCAAAGGCCAGAAGGGGGGAAAGATGTGGTTCTGCAAACAATCTCAGGGAGATTTGCCTGACGCACAGAGTCGATTTCCCTCTAGAGGCAGAGGGGGGAACAATAATGGTAGACGCCGTCCTAGAGGCAGAGGGGGCCCGCAGAATCAGGGCAGTCGAGAAACCTTTTCCGACAAGCCCTTTCAGCATCCCTGAGGTGTTGCCCGACTGTCCACCTTCGGAGGCAATCGGGGGAAAATTATCTCTGTACCCAGAAGCCTGGCTATCCCTAACTCAAGACAAGTGGGTACAGTCTATCATTTCCGAAGGCTACAGAATCCCATTCCTTTTCATTCCAAAGCAATCCAAAAAATCCCTTCCAGACGTTCCACCCAGTCAAAGGGAGCAAGCAGCACTAGAAATTTCAAAGCTGCTTGCAAAAAGAGCCATTCAACCAGTTCCAGCAGACCAACAAGGATCCGGAATCTACTCCAAATTCTTTTTGGTTCCAAAGAAAACAGGGGACTGGAGACCCATTTTGGATCTCAGCAACTTGAACAAGTTTGTCAAGAAAACAAAGTTCCAGATGGTCACACTGCAGTCCATTCTACCCCTTGTAGAGCGGGACAACTGGATGTGCTCAATAGATCTCCAGGATGCGTACTATCACATCAGAATGAGTCGACGCTCCAGGAGATTCCTCCACTTCAGGCTGGGAACCAGTCATTTCCAGTTCAGGGCCCTGCCCTTTGGTCTCACTACAGCCCCCCCGAGTGTTAAACAAATGCATGGCAGTGGTCGCCTCTCACCTGAGACGACAAGGATTCCAGGTGTTTCCGTATTTAGACGACTGGCTCTTTACAGCCCCCACCAAGCATCTTTTGCTTCTTGCCAGAGACTACACTTTTCACACATGTCAAACACTAGGCATTTCAATAAATTACGAAAAGTCTGTCTTGTCGCCTTGTTGTGTTATTACCTTCATAGGCGCAAATCTAGACAGTCAACATGTCAGCCAGACTCACAGAGCAGAGAATAGCAGACATACACAGACAGGTCTCTCTTGTCTTGCAGAGCAACAAAGTCAAAGCCAGATTGATCCTGAAGGTCTTAGGGATTATGGCGGCAGCCATTCCTCTTCTACCATTAACTCGCTTCCATATGAGAATCTTACAATGGATGCTCCTCACACAATGGTCTTTCCAACGACTTCCCATGTCCCATCCTATTCGGATAACACAATCGTGCAAGAATCATCTCTCTTGGTGGATCACATCTCCCCAGCTCCACCTAGGGAGACCTTTTGTCCCTTCCCCTCCGGTTGCTACAGTGACAACGGACGCCTCCCTGATCGGGTGGGGGGGGCATTACCAGGGCAGGACAGTCCAAGGCATGTGGCAACCTTTCGAGTGCCACTTGCACATAAATGTCCTAGAGATGAGAGCAGTGCTTCTAGCGTTGCAAGCCTTACAAGACTCTCTTCCCAAGGGAACAATAGCAATTCAAACAGACAATATGTCTGTAGTGTGGTACATCAACAAACAAGGCGGAACCAGATCTTACCCCCTATGTCGAGAGGCACTTGGACTGTGGCAATGGGCGATTTCTTCTCAGCGGTTTCTGTTAGCAACGCACATTCCCGGGAAGTCCAATGTGATTGCAGACAAATTGAGCAGAGCTATTCTCATGCCTCACGAGTGGTCTCTGAAGAATTCAGTGTTGGAGGAGGTTTTTCGAAAGTGGGGCCGGCCTTGCTGCGACCTTTTCGCTACTCCCCAAAACAGCAAGTGCGAAGATTTTTTCACCCTCTTTCCCCAACCAGGCCACCCCAGCAGAGACGCTCTAGTACACGATTGGCCCCGGTGACTTCTGTATGCCTTTCCTCCCTTCCCACTGATATCTCAGCTAATACAGAAAGCCATCGCTCAGAAAGCTTCCATGATCCTCATTGCCCCTTACTGGCCTCAACAGGTTTGGTTCCCATTTCTCCACCGTTATCTGTTGGAGCAACCTTGGCATCTGGACCCAGTTCCAGACCTCTTGACCCATCAGTCGGGTCAGTTGCACCACTCCCTCCCTTCTCTGAACCTCACAGCATGGTTCCTCCAATTCCAACTCTAGCCAGGCTTCCTCTAATATCTCACTCAGTTCGAGATATTTTGATAGCCTCTCATAAATCTTCCACTCGGAAGATTTATCATAGTAAGTGGAAACGTTTTTCCTGTTGGGCGCAGTCAAAGAATATAGATCCTTTCACTACTTCCATTCAGTTTTAGACTTTCTAGCCGAACTTTTCCACTCAGGTTCGTCTCCGTCTACCATCAAAGTTCAATTGGCAGCAATATTGAACTTTCATGTTGAAGTCTCAGAGTCCTCCATTATGTCTCACAAACTCTGCAAGGTATTCTTAAAGGGAGTTTTTCTCCTCAAACCACCTATCAGGGATCTTCCTCCTATATGGGATCTCAAATTGGCTCTAGAGTCCTTAATTCTTCCCCCCTTTGAACCTGCGGCTTCATGTTCAATGAAGTTACTATCTTGGAAAACACTCTTTTTAGTAGCTATCACTTCAGCTAGAAGAGTCTCTGAACTCCATGCTCTGTGTAGTCGACCCCCTTATCTTTTGTTTCATAAGGATAGGGTGTCCTTACCTACTAACCCGTCGTTTTTGCCTAAGGTAGCTTCACTGGCAAATTTGAATCAAACCATTGGTCTTCCTGTGTTCTTCCCTAATTATTCGAACAGGTCAGAACAAAAATTACATTGCTTAGATGTTCATCGCCAACTTAGGTACTATTTAGACAGGACCAAACAATTCAGGAAGTCTGATCAACTGTTTGTTTCTTATGCAGAAGGTAGAATGGGCCTTCCAGTTTCTAAAGTATCTCTCTCTAGATGGCTTACTTCGTTGATTACCCTTGTCTATGAGATCAGACATCAACAGTTGCCATCGAAACCCAGGGCTCATTCAACTAGAGCTTTAGCCACATCTATAGCTTTCCAAGATAGGCTGCCTATTGACTCGATTTGTTCTGCAGCTACTTGGGCTTCTCCCCATACCTTCATTTCTCATTATAAGTTAGACTTGGCCTCTAGGGACCGAGCCAACTTTGGTTCCACTGTACTCAAGAGTCTGTTCCGATAGGCCACCCGGGACAAGGTGCTAGGGATGCGGTCCCATCCAGCAAGAATGAAGGCGAGATAGACAACTTAACATTTAGAAGTTATGTACCTACCATAACGTTCCATGTTAGTTGTCTTCTTCTCGCCTTCTTTCTTGCGTCCCACCCTCCTTCCCCCTAGCCTGGACAGATCTAGAGGAGTTTGTTTTGTTCCTTTTATGGAATTTCCTTGCTGGGCTTAGCTTTCAAATGAGATCTGAGGAGTTACCGCCTAGCATTGTGGGATATAGGGGAGCCTCGAGCTGGTGGAACTAGCTCTCGAGCTTTTAGAGTGGCCAAGTTGGAGCCGAGGATCGGCTCTGAACCCATCCAGCAAGAAAGAAGGCGAGAGGAAGACAACTAACATGGAACGTTATGGTAGGTACATACCTTCTAATTACATCCTATTGTAGTGAATGGCAAAGAGGCCATTGCTAAGAGAGACACAGCCTCTGATATAACCATTGTAAAGCCTGCAATTGTTACAAAGGAGCACTACTTGCCTGGACAGTCTACTCCAGTCAAGGCTTTAGGAGGGATCCCATTCCAAATACCTTTGGCTAGGGTTCACTTGGACTGGGAGGGTGGAAAAGGAAGCCAGCAAGTAGGTGTGTTTGAGGATATACCTGCAGATGTCCTGATAGGGAATGATTTTGATAGTGCAGTACCCTGTGCTTCTGCAGTTACATGCAGTCAGTCTTGGAGACAAGCAGGTAAGTGTAATAGCCTGGGGGAGACCTAGACAGACTGCATACTTGCAGCCAGGACTGGTGAGGTGGTTACTTCAGGGAGGGAGCTACCCTGTAGCAGTGAGACAGAAGGTGGAGCCACAGCTGCTTGGGGGTACTGATGATCCCTTGGACAGAGTGACTGCAACGGTAGAGGTGAGTAGTAGTACCCAGGCTGACAGTGAGGCACCACTGTCAGAGAATGCCAAACTTCCTGTGGAAGGATAGCTGGGAAGGGTTACAAGGAGAGAGTGGAGACAGGCTCAGCTCTCAGACCCTACATTGTAAGGCCTGAGGCAGGTATCTAGGGATGCACCTGATTCTCAAGGAAAGGGGAATCTGTATACTGGGACAAAGGGTTACTGTAAAGAGATTGGTCCCCTGAGGGAGGGCTAGAAGGTGAGAGAGTACAGCAGTTGGTAGAGCCTAGAGCCTACCGTCTGGCGCTTCTAGCCATAGCCCATGATATTCCCTTTGCAGGTCATATGGGCATAAAACATACAAAGAGGCGTATTATGCAGAACTTCTATTGGCCTGGAATTTCCAGAGATGTAATAGGATACTGCAGGACCTGTGAGCAGTGCCAAAAGGTAGGCAAGGCAGGAGACAAGATGAGAGTTTCTTTGATGCCTTTGCCTGTGATTGAGGAGCCATTTCAGAGGGTAGATATGGATATTGTTGGTCCTCTGCGTACCCCATATTCCACAGGGATAAAGTATATCCTAGTGGTAGTGGATTATGCTACATGATACCCTGAGGCAGTGGCTTTGTCCTGCATTGAGGCAGAGAAGGTGGCAAATGTTTTGTTAGAGATTTTCAGCAGGGTAGGTTTCCCAAAAGAAATATTGACTGCAGAACTGCCAATTTCATGTCAGACCTGCTGGCTTGTCTGTGGAAGTCCTGTGGGGTGAAGCACATGAAGACCACACCCTGCCATCCCCAGACTAATGGTCTTGTTGAGAGGTTAAACTCTACAATCAAGTCCATGCTATGGGCATGTGCAGATTAGTTTAAGAGGGAGTGGGGCAAATATTTCCCCATCTGTTTGCTTACAGAGAAGTTCCCCAGGAATCCACAGGTTTTTCTCCCTTTGAGTTGCTGTATGGGCATAGGGTGAGGGGACCTCTAGATTTAATTCGAGATGAGTGGGAAGGTGAGTGCGCGTCTCACAAGGAGTCTGTTGTGGCATATGTCCTAAACCTCAGAACAAGGCTCAGGGAACTCATGGGCTTGGCCAGGAGAACCTGGCAGAAGCCCAACAACAGAAAAAGGTGTGGTGTGACAGGAATGTTCGAGCTAGAGAGTATGCTGTGGGGCAGCAGGTAATGGTTCTCATTCCTGTCAGACACAACAAACTGCAAGGAGCTTGGAAGGGAAACCTACAAGGTGGTAAGAAAGGGAGGTGATGTTAACAACATGGTGGAACTGCTAGACAGACGGCAGGGGTACAAATTGTACCATGTTAACATGATGAAACCTTACCGTGGTAGGGAGGCCCTTGTGCTGAGCCTTTGCAGTGGATTGTAGGAGGAGTCTGAGGGAGATCTGGGGACTGATCTCCTCAGTGAGGCTGGGGCTGACACCTCAGTGAAAGGAGTAACAGTGTCCCAGCAGCTGTCTCCTACCCAGGTTCAAGAAATCCGAGCAGTGTTGCAGGAATTTATGGACATTTGCATTGGGAAACCAGGGCGCATCCACCTGTGGCAGCACCAGGTGGACACAGGACCCCAAACGCCTATTAGGCAGGCCCTTTATAGAGTGCCTGAGAGAGTCAAACAGACTCTGAGGGAGGAGGTTCAGGAGATGTTGGAACTAGGGGTGATTCAAGAGTCCAACAGTCCCTGGGCCTCCCCAGTGGTGATGGTGCCAAAGAAGGATAGCAGCACCAGGTTCTGTGTGGACTACAGGAAATTAAAGTCACACAGACACAGATGCTTACCCCATGCCTAGGACAGATGAGGCCCTAGAGCAGCTGGGTGGGGCTAAGTATCTTACAACCAATGATCTTACCATGGGTTACTGGCAGGTGCCCTTGACTCCCAGTGCTAGAGAGAAGTCAGCCTTTGTGACTCCTTTTGGCTTGTATGAGTTCACAAAGATGCCCTTTGGGATGAAGAATGCCCCAACGACTTTCCAGAGGCTGGTAGATTATATCGTAGCAGGAGGGTTTGCCCTTGCTTGCCTAGATGATATTGCCATCTACAGCCATTCCTGTCCAGACCACCTTTAGCATGTCAGGGAAGTGCTGGGCAGACTACAGAGGGCAGGGTTGACCATTAAGCCGAGCAAATGTCAGGTGGGTATGGCAGAGGTCTCCTACCTAGGACATAGGGTGGGAAGTGATAAGATAAGGCCAGAACCTGCCAAAGTGGAAGCCATTCAGCCATGACCTGCACCTGTTACAAAAAAGCAGGCGAAGGCATTTTTAGGGACAGCAGGTTACTACAGAAAGTTTGTCCCCTGTTATAGTACCATAGCTGCTCCCCTCAAAACCTGACAAGGAAGAACAGGCCAGATAAGGTAGTGTGGACCCCAGCATGTGAGCAGGCATTCCAGATGCTTAAAGAAGCTTTGGGAGGACACCCAGTGTTAGCCAGTCCAGATTACAGCAACGAATTTGTTGTGCAGGTGGGTGCTTCTAACCATGGGGTGAGGGCTGTACTTGCAGATTTCTTCAGGGGGGAAGAGCACCCAGTGGTTTATCTCAGTCGTGGGCTCCAACCAAGGGAGGAATGCTATGCAATTTTAGAAAAGGAATGTCTAGCCATAGTGTGGGCACTGCAAAAACTTCAGCCTTAGCTGTATGAAAGGAAATTCACTGTTATGACAGATCACAACCCCCTAACATGGTTAAACAGAGCCAGCCAGCAAATTGCCAAGTTGCTAAGATGGAGCCTGGGGTTGCAAGCATATGATGTGTCCGTGAAGCACCACGATTAGCAATGCCAATGCAGATGGGCTCTCGAGACAAGGAACAGGGTAAGGTATACTCAGATAGACCTAACTCCCTCAAGCAGCGTTTCTCAAGGGTCACTTGAAAAACTAGCTTGAGTTCTCTGGAGGGGGGGGGGGGTATGTGATGATTTGGTGAAGGTGGGTGAAGGCTGCCAGCCGAGCCAGATAGAGTTTTGGAGATAATTCTGTCATCTGTAAATATTAATATAAACCACAGGCTGTTGTCTTAAATGGTAAAAATAGTGTTACATGTGGATCTGGAAAATAATGGAAAAAGTGTGCACTCTACTGACCAAGTAAAGCATGTTGTGACCCTTTGATGTTAAAACTCGGAGCCAGTAAGTGTAGAGTGACACATTCTGCCTATTGTTTTAAGGCCATAGTTAATGGCCAGAATTTGCATGCATAAATGTCCTTTATTGCTCTGGTTTCTGCCCAGAGGTGACGAATGTAAATGTAATTTCTGTTAGCCTGGGAACCCAGGGAAGTGAGAAGAATGATGTAATGTGAACCAGGAATGTGATTTTAAAAACAGAGAGAATCAGAGAGCATTAAGAATTTTTGTCGTCCAACTCACCAGCACTGTCTTGCTCTATATGTAAGTTTATCTTAGATTGTGTTTTCTCTTAGAAATAGCTAGAAACTCGAAGATTAGACTGTGTTTTCTTTGATGTCAGAACTGTACTGCTGAATTATTTTAAGTATTTCTCTGTGATCTCTGAACTCTTGACTAGCACTGTGTAGTAAAAAGTATTGTCTTGTGTTTTGACTATTTGTTATTAAATTTTTTTTAAACCCTTTCAACTGGGGCTGTTTTGTAGAGATAATGTAAGCTCTTTAGAGTACTTGCATGCCTTTGATAAAATTGTACAAAGCCACTCCAATAGCTTTGGGCCTGGGCTATACTACTAATTGGATAATAATATTGCACAGTAATAATTGGACACCCTTTTAAGGGCCTTTGAGAAGCTGATAAATATTAGTGGGTGGTGGCAGCTGGTACTACCGTATAGTCTGGGGAAAAAGGAGTACAGCTGGACAACCTGTTCCTGTCTTTCCCAGGAGTGTCTGTGTGGTTGCATAAACTCTTCTCAAAGTTTGTGTGTGTGTGTGTGTGTGTGTGTGTGTGTGTGTGTGTGTGTGTGTGTGTGTGTGTGTGTGTGTGTAAGCTACCTGGGCAGGGACACGAAGCACTGGTTGGATAGAGAGGGTGCTGGAGGTTTTAGCTTGCCCACTAGGCTGAGATCTGGACCCTATAGCATTGCCAGTGGGAAGTCTTTTGGGACCCTGGAGAGCGAAGGAGCGACCAGCCCCGGACTGACTGTGATCTCTGTGTTCTCTTAAGGGAAATTGCACTTTACTGTGTATTTGTTATCCTTTCCTCCTATGTGAGATGCCACTCACTGGTGTCAGTGGTGAGGACTGAGGCTCCCTGATTGCTTGGCCAGGGCACGGGCGTCACAGTGATGTATTGTTTTGCAAATTTTAGTCAAGCCTGGATGTTTTTCTGTGTAAGAAAAGACTTCCGCCTTGCAACCCTACCCCATAACCCAGACATATGAAGAATATGGGAGATTGTTGTCATATGTAGTACATACTCAGTACTTGCCAGAAATTCCTGCAGCTGCTTCAGTATTGCTGTAGGTCTCTTGGCAGCCTTCTTGACCAGTTTTCGTCTGGTCTTTTCATCAATTTTGGAGGGACATTCTGTTCTTTGCAACATCACTGTTGTCCCATATTTTCTCCACTTTTTGATGACTGTCTTCACTGTATTCCAATGTATATCCATTGCTGTGGAAATGTTTTTGTACCCTTCTCCTGATTAATATCTTTCAACAATGAAAGCTCATTGATGCTTTGTAAGCTGTCTGCAAACCATGGCTTTTGCTGTAGCAGGCAGCTTAGTAAATATCAGGAAAATCCTACTAGGACAGCTGAACTGTAATTAGGGTTAATTAGAGTCTCTTTAATTGATGGCAATTGTGTACCCAAGAAGACTGAATGCTGTAATTAAATCAAAAGTTGCTTCAACAAAGTATTAGTTTAAGTGTGTGCACACAACAAAGTATTAGTTTGAGTGTGCACACTTATGCAATCAGCGTATTGTACGTTTTTTATTTTTCCCCTAACAGATTTGTTTGTTTTTCAATTGAATTGTACAGATTATAGGTCACATTAGAGGTGGGAAAAGTTTTGAAATGATTTATTGTGGTCTCATTTTTTATGTCACAAAAACCTGGCATTTTAAAATGGTTGCGTAAACATTTTATATCCATTGTATCTTTGTAAATTAGCACTTGTTCTCTGCTCCTACCTTTGTCTGCATGTTAATTTGTTACTTACTTTAATTATTTCATGTTTTTGCATTGGGGTAATTTAGAAAAGAAAGCCAATGTTGCTATGTAGGAGAGGGAGAATAGGATTTAGGGCAAAAGATTCAGCATAGGTGGAAAGGAGGGGTGAGGAGTAAACTAAGGGAAAGATGCCATGCTTGGAGGAAAGCACGGTAGACTGGGAAAGTACAACGGACAGTCACCAGAAAGGAGACAGAAGAAATTCATAAGGAACTAGCTACCCTTGTAGAAAGTCAAGCACAAGAATTACATGTGCTACCTTCTAGAGCCCTTAGAAATTTAACCTAAGTGTTGGCAGTCTTCAAACAAAGATCGGCAGAAAGAGGGTTGCAAGACAGCAACTCTGGTACCCTTGTATAGTAGAGGAAGCAGAAAAAAAAATGGAATTGAAGAACTATTTGCTTAACAACAGTAGAAACGAAAGTCCTGAAGATAATCCTGTGGGGAAAGCTAGCAGCACTTCTAAAGAACAACAACCAGCAATGATTTATGGCCAGAAGGAGTTTTCAGTCAGGCTTGGTTGTGTTTTCTAACTGTGTTGCTGGTGTACTTGATAGGGGAGTTACCAGTATGCCTAGTCTACCTGGATTACAACAAGGCCTTTGACTCGTTCCCAAGCAAGCAACTAAGAAAAGCAGAGGAGATGGGCATTAGGACCAAGATTATGGAAATGGATAACTTTATGGCTGAATTATAGTGAGAGGGACGGTGTCAAGAATTAGTAAGTGGAGATCTGCATTCCATGCCTGAGTGCAGTTCATTTGTGGTCAGTATCCATGAGTATGATCACAAAAAATTGCAAATAGTGAAAAATAGCTACATCTGAAAACAAAAACACTAAAAATTAATTTCTGCAGAGTGACAAACCACTTGTACCCTTCAATGTGGGTGCTTCACCTCTACTACTTCTATACATATATATATATATATATATATATATATATATACTCACTGTTGTCAGACTGTTGTATCTTGGGGGAAAAGACAAATTCTTGTCATACCCCAGTCAAGATCTTAAAAGGTTAAACCCAGGAATCACACATAATAGCATTACACATGGGAATACTGATCACAAGTATGTTGATTTGAAGCTTGACATCCTGCTTATGGGAATACTACAGGGGTCTGTCCTAGGTACAGTACTAATCGAGTATTTCTCAGGTATGTCTGATAGATTAGAGAGCAAGATCAGCCTCTTTACCAGTGGGGTAGTGATAAGCATACCTCTCAAATGTATAGATTTTCGCCCCATATTTTTGGTCCATTTTTCATAAAATTGTGGTTTTCTAGCAAATTAGTGGCAATTCAGTAAAGATTGAAGTTAGAAAATAATGACAGACATTTGAGTTTTATGGTTCACACCCTTCAGAAAATACATGCCAATGCAAAACCTGTTTTTCTATCAACTTTCTAAGTTTGTAAGAGCAATATTTAAAATTGTCCCCATTTTTGGGCCTTTGTCCCACTTTTATTTATGGCTTTGTCCAGATTTCTTGCTCTAGGAGGTTGACGTAGAGGAGGAAAGTAGCAAAGGATTTGGAACAGCTGAACAAGTGGGCAAAAAGATTACAGTTGAGGTTCACTGCAAAAAAGAAAAAAATACAAAGGCCTGTATTCAAGCCACAACAGCCTGATGTGAAATATTAGGTAGTGGAAATGAAGAAGATAGCATAAGAGCAGGGATATGATCTGGAGGTATGGAGGTATTGACCCCACCTGGATTTCAGACTGGGAGCAAAGTGAAAGGGCAATGACAGCAGAAAATAGAATACTGGGGTTTATCCTTAAAGGACTAGATTTCAAAAGCAGAAATGTAATGCTTGCTCACTCTACACCTTAATTGCTGTATGCAGATCCAGAGGTCATGTAAGGAAAGGGACATAAATCTTCCTGAAGGAATCTAGAGAAACACTGCTAAAATGATTTAAGAGCTAACAAGGAAGGGATAAGTCCAGAGGTTAGAAAAAACTGGAGCTGTTCTCTGATGAGACCATTAGATTTTGCAGGGGTGCTATTGATGCACACGATCATGTTAGGGAAGTGTGAAAGGGTCATTGTGAAGAAATAGTATGAAAGGCGGAAGAATAGTGCCAGACAGTTGATTATAGAACTAGCTACTTCCTGGATTTCTAAAATCCTTTTTTGCAGAGTCATTGCACATTCATGGAATGGATTTCTAGCATTGGTTGTGGACAGGGAGGCTACAGAGGCATTCAAGAGGGAACGTGGCTGATGGAAAAGGGGTAAGAGGGGAAGGTAGGGATAGAGAGGGATGTATTATTTTAAATGCCATTAAACTGCAGACAAGATAGGCTTATTGCTTCACTCTGCCATCAAGAAAATATAATGTAAATGTATTTGTTTGTTTTACAGTACCATATCTCCTATCAAATATCTCAAGTGTACCTTATTACAAGGAACATACCTCATTTAGGGTCTTAAAAAAAAGTTCTTATTTCTTGAAATTCCACATTGAAAGGGTCTGCCATACAGTCAGTTAGGAATTTTTAACTGATATCCATGGTACATAGAAATGAATCATATTAATTCATTAAAATATCTTTTTTATATGTAAAGCCATCATATTTTATCCTTCGTATGACCTTGCTAGTTGAAGTTGTTAGTTAAGCCGTTAGTATGGGTTCCACATTTTGTCTGTTCCATATTATGAGGGCTAGTGTTTCTCATTTTGGATGGAAGGTTAAGTGCTCTGTCTGCTATGGCACAGTTGTACTTTCTACCTGAATCATATAATGGCGTACTCTTGTGTGTTTCTCTGTGCACTAACCCCATGCACTACATACCACATTTGGAAATCCCATCCTGTATTACTACAATTGTTTATACTTTGTACATAATGTGTTTCATAAAAGTATGTACAGCTATCTTATATTTGGCAATAGGGCAAAACCAGAATAATTTAAATACTTGCTATCTTATAAAATGTTAATGCCATCATATAAAAAGTTAACACAGTGATAATCTGAGGCCAGTGACATTTTGCATATCATGTGATTTATTGACACCTAATGTTCCATACACTTCAGTATTTCAGAAATCAGTCTACTTAAATTTCATGTTATCTTATGAAAGGGGAAAGACTGGTAGCCAGAAATGCCATTGACAGTTTCTTGGTAAAATGTTTGATCTGAAGTAGTGGTCTTCATTTGATCTTCAGCCTGTGGGTTCACGGATCCGTATTGGATCCGACTCTGCCACATATCCAGCATCTCATCCTAGCTAAAAGCTCTTCGCCTTACCCATAATGCTCCTGTCTCCTTCCTCCCTTCAGATCTCATTTGCCGGCTGTAAAGTCCGCATTGTGGTCTGAGCTCTCTGCATAGAGAGTGTGGTAAATGTTGATTTTTTGGGGGTTAAATCTTCTCTCTTTCTCTCTTATAATATTCCTACTTTCTACCTCCCCTCCGCATGGTTGTCGGTTTAAGAAAAAAAAAAAAGAAAAAAAAAACAACTCTTCTCTCTTCCCTTCCTTAGTGTGTGTTGGTGAGTGCTTGTGAGTGGGCTGGGCCTGCTTTGAGGAAATGTCTGACACTCCTAAGCCAGTGTTCAAAAAGTGTATAAAGTGTGGCCACACTCTGTGTGTAGTGTGTCAGGGGGCAGCCCATCTTCAGACTTCCTGCTCCATCTGTGCTGGGTTTAATCCCTGGGCACTGAAGGACAGGAAGGATAAGTTAATACTTAAAGGTCTTCTTCCCTCTTTCAGGACTCAAGTCCTTGAGCCCCCTGCTTCTGCTTCTACCTCCTCCCTGGCCTTGGGGACTCAAACTCCCTCTAAGAGGCCCAGAGATGGGGAAAAATTGTCTAAGAAGGATAGGCCGAAAAAGTGATCTCCAGATCACTCGGCTCCAACTGGCCCTTCACCTAAATCTAGGTCAGCTGCGAGACCGGAGTCTCCCTGGCTCGTTCTCCTTGTCTCTTCCTGGTGCCGGAGGAGCCCTGGATCCAGTCACTGATGCTGACTTCTCACCGTCCTCCCATGCCAGTGTCAGTCGCCGTCTCCTCCCACTCCAGCTGGAGCCTTAATGAAGCAGAGATGGACAGGATGATGCGGAAATTCATCCTCACCCAGATTCAGATGGGAGTCTTGCCTGACCCCTCTTCCTCTGGAGTTTGGAGCACACAGCCTTTTTTCACCCCGATTACTCCTTGTCCAATCTGACCTTCAGTTTTGGAGCCCTTGAGTCTGAGGACTCTTGGGGTCGAGGGATCGGCACCGACAGTACATTGTACCTTGACGACGGCTATAACTTTGAGAAGGTCTCGGAGCCATAGTGTCTGCTCCAAGTGTGTCAAATTTCTTACAGGTTGTGGTGTTGGGTGGTAGGAGGAGTGGGTTGTCTGTGTACATGAGGCAATTGCTACATTGCCCCAAGATGAAGTGCTAAAACTAAGAATCTGTACCTGGATCTTGTGGTAGCTAGGCTACTTGGTGCTTACCATTCCCACTGATGAGCTAGAATGCTTCCCTCCAACACAAAGGCTTGGGGGGCTCAGAAGCTTACAGACAGTCCTGGCTACAGACAAATCTGTATCTTGACTAGACTAGTTACAGGAAAGGTGGGAAATGAGCGCAAACACGGGATTTTAAACTAGAAACTTGAAAGACACGTAAAATTATGTGTTAGATAGGCTTCCAAGTGCTTACCACTCCCACTGATAAACTAGAAG
This sequence comes from Protopterus annectens, assembly GCF_019279795.1. Lineage (NCBI taxonomy): Eukaryota > Metazoa > Chordata > Ceratodontiformes > Protopteridae > Protopterus > Protopterus annectens. Next base: position 670,724,145 of record NC_056726.1, on the reverse strand, counting down.
GCATCCCTCCAACACAGAAAGGCTTGGGGGGCTCAGAAGCTTGCAAGCAGTCCTGGATTCAGCAAATCTGTACCTGGTAATGGACATCAGCTGGGTATAACAGCCCTGTGTTTCTTATGCTTAGTCAAACACTTTCCTTTTGCTGTGCTGTTGAGATCATAACAAAGCCGAAATATGCATATCGACAGCTAGTGGGGTTTGGCTTTATTGGCCTGAAATTGTCAGTTGAAACGACTGAAAAAGAAATTTTCATGTGGAGGAAAATATGGCTTCCTTGACATCTTCAAAGCTTTACAAGACTTTCCTTAAAGGTACCTTTCTTCTGAGACCCCTGATGAAGGATCATACGCCAGCATGGGATCTTACATTAGGGCTTCAGGCTTTAGTTTAACCCCCCCCCCCCCTTTGAATCTACAGCTTTGGTGGATCTGCAATTTCTGTCCTGGAAGACTGCATTTCTAGTTGCCATTACTTCTGCCAGGAGAGTGTCGGAACTTCAAGCCCTGTTGGTCAAAGTCCCTTATATGATTTTTTCATAAGGACAAGGGTGTCTTTCCATACTAATCTGTCTTTTTTTCCCAAATAGCTTCATTGGCCAACATTAATCAGATGATCAATCTCCTGGTCTTTCTTCCAAATTTTCAAAATAATATAGAATAATATAAATTACATTTTTTGGATGTACACAGACAGCTATGTTTCTGTTTACACAGGAAAAAAGCATTTCATAAATCTGACCAGCTTTTCATTTCTTACTCCAAACCCTTTTTAGGGAAACCAATTGCCAAAGTTACAGTTGCCCGTTGGATTTTCTAATGTATCATTTGGGTGTATTCTGTCAAGGGGATTTCCCCGCCAAGTCAGGTGAAAGCACATTCTACTAGATCTATAGCCACTTTGGCGGCTTTTTGGTCCAGAGTTTCGTTGGATGATATTTGTTCTGCAGCTACTTGGTCCTCATCTCATACCTTCATTTCACATTATAAGTTGGATATCTGTATCCAGGAACATGGCATTCTTTGGCTCCGCAGTGCTCTGGAAAATCCTTCATTGAGTGCCTCCCAGGTGTTTAGTACCTGGGGACTCTGTCCCACGGGTTGAAGATCAAATGAGGACAACTACTTCAGATAAAGAAGTTATGTACTCATCATAACATTCCATCTGAGTAATTGTTCTTCATTTGTCTTCAACCATCCCCCGACCTTGTCTGAGCTGTTTGTTGGCTATATAAGTATAGAAGGTGAACATCTTTGAAGTGCCCTTTTGTCCTCTCTGTTCAGGATTTTTTCTGGTAGTGACAAGGGCTTGTTGGGTCGGGTGTGAGTAATGGATTGGGCAGCAAACTCTACCTGAAGGGAGGAAGGAGACAGGGGCATTATAGGTAAGGGGAGGAGCTTTGAGCTCAATCAGATGCTAGATATGCGGCCCATTCGGATCCGATACGGATCCATGAACCCACAGGTTGAAGACAAATGAAGAACAACTACTCAGATGGAACGATGTTCTTCGTGTTTCACTGTTGCAGTCATCACACTTAGGTTATCTGCCTGCAGGTAGCCCTCAGTCGGCCCAGATACCAGAGTCTTGGGATTTCTGCGTCGGATGCTGTCGTCTAATCTATGACGTCAGGTTGTCAGGGGTATAAAACATGCAGCCGACGCCATTATATCAACTTTTCTTTCCGCGCGGGAGCCAGAAGCAGTTCGCAAGTGCCGGTCGGCCTCTACCTGAAATTTTCATTGTTTGAGTTTCAAACCTGAAGTCTTCTAAAGCTAATTACCACGTTGGGGATCATTTTTTCTTGCTCTAAGCAATGTCAGAAAAAGTTAACAGTTGTCTTGCCTGTGGAAACCAAATACCTCACAGAGATTTTCATTCTTACTGTTTTCGCCCAGACCACGACGTTCCTCGCTGTCGGTTTTGTGCCTTAACACCTGAACTATTCGTTGTTGGGCTATCTTTGTTGCTAAATTCTTTCGCTTTCGTTCGTATTCTGAAATGGCTTTGATAAGCCATCCGACTACCAATCTTCTGAAAAAAACGTAAGGATAAAGACAGAGACAGCATAGGTCCTAAACTACCGATGACGCTTCCATTAAGCTAGTCGCCAGTCCACCAGTACTCAGTGAGGCGCTTTCACAGCCCCTGATGCCCGCTTCTGCAGATTTCCAGGCCTCTGCTGTGATCTGTTCAGTGTCCGGTTTGCCGCGAGATGCTTCTTCAACTATGGAACCTGCGGATGTCTCTACCTTGGGTGGGTCTGTAGCCGCTGTGCAGGCACTGGCTTCTGAGGGTGTATTCCGACCTTTCAATGTTCGTATTAAACTGACAACTTTGTTTTTTACTAAAACTACCGAGTTTCCCAGGCCCAGAGTTTGCACTACGGCTAGTAAACCGTCTACCAAAGCACATGATCAAGCTCCCATGCCACAGAAACAAATGCTTAGAATGGCTGAACACCTTATAACCTTAATTAGGGGAAGCCAGCCTTACCCCTCTAAAAGGCAAAGAATTTATTTTCCTTCTGATTCTACAGATCATGAGTCTGATGACTCTGATCCCTCTGATTACCAGGACTTACTCTTATCTACCTATGAGGATTCAGATACAGAGGATACCATTCCCTCTGCCTCCCCTCCAGAGGATTTTTCTTTTGGTGAAACCTTGCATACCTTAAGAGAGCATTTCTGCTGGGAATGCCAGTACTACCCTCAGTCCAAAAAGAGACTCCGAGAATTTTTAGACTTGCCTCAGCACAGGCCTCTAGCTGTACCCCCTGTCTTGGATATTGTAGATGATGTCTTCATGGAATCCAGTTTTACTCCTGATATTTTACCACCAGCTCCTAGAAAGCCTGACAGGTACTACAGAGTACCTGACTCTCACAAATTTCTGCTTAAGAATCTAACTGTGGATCTAGAGACCATTTCCCAGGGACGCAAAGGCATTAAGGCTCCTTCGGACATGGGATTTTAGAGCTTTAGACAGATAGGGTAAGAATGTATGTACCTCTGTAACTCTTGCCATCATAGGTTCATAGGTAGGTACAAGGCTATCACCGCAAGGGCCTACGTAAGCCTAGCCAACAAGGTTCCCTGGCTTACGCCACCCAAAAAAGTTATTTTCTTGTACCACTGTAGATCAGGGCTTTGAATTGCCAGTTTCACATGTTGAAGTACCAGCAGCATATTCTGGGACTAATTAAACAAAGAATGTTGTTGCTTCCAGATTGTACAGAAAATAAAGATTTACAAGAGTTAATGCATTCTGCAAACCAAGTTAGTAAGCATACGTTGCAGTGTGGGTTTGATGCCTTAGAAGCATCTCCCAGGGCTGCTGTCACTGGATCTGTACTGAGAAGGCATGTTTGGCTGAAGGAACAAATCTTGCCAGAACATGTCAAAGCAAAATTACTAGATGCTGCATTAAACCAGGAACGTTTGTTTGGCACAAGAGCAGAAGTAGTTCTTAAAACGATGGAGGAAAAAGCTAAATCTATGCAAACTGTTAAAGATTTCTTACAGGTACAGCCACCTAGATTCAGTAGGCATTGGCCTTCTAAAAACTGGTCCTTTCCAGTCCCTCCCAGGCCTTCTCAGTCCAAAGTCAGGGGCAACAGACCACCAAGACTACAGTCTCAGGGTATGCAGAGATCTAAATAATGGAGTGCTCCCAAACAGGAAGTGGTAAGCCACCCCCTTATGGAAAAAGTTCACAATGACTTGTCTATCATCCTTCCCAGCCATGCCTAAGTACTTGCACCCTTAGGGGGAAAAGTCGCCCTGCATGCAGAAAACTGGATGGCCATTACTCAGGACCGATGAGTCCTAAACATTGTATCCCAGGGATACAGATTCTGCTTCCACTCACTGCCAACCCCAAGCGGGTTGACAGACCTTCCTCCAAACCAGTGGGCAGAAGCTCAAAAGCAAGTACTTTCTCTTCTCAGTATCAGGGTTATTCAACCTGTTCCAATGGAGAAAAAGGGACAGGGTTTCTACTCCAGACTGTTCCTGGTGCCCAGAAAAGTGAACTATTGGCACCCTATCCTGGATCTGTCAATTCTCAACACCTTCCTGGTGGTCCCAAAATTCAAAATGCTCTCATTTGCAACCACTTCTTCCTATGCTAGCCAAGGATGCCTGACTTAGTCACCCTAGACTTAAAAGAAGCTTATTTGCACATCCCCATAAGGGAATCTTGCAGGAAATATCTATGTTTCAAGGCAGGTTTTATGCACTATCAGTTCTCTGCACTTCCCTTATCTACTGCGCCCAGGGTATTCACAAAGTGCCTAGCTCCAGCCATTGCATACTGCAGACAGAGAAATATTCAAATTTTCCCATACTTGGACAACTGCCTGATTCAGGCGGACAGTTAGGAATTGCTACTTCAGCACCTGGCATTTGTAAAGAGACTCCTAACTTCTCCAGGGTACACCATTAATGAAAAGAAATCACAATTGGTGCCCAGCCAAAAGATTGTATTCCTGGGAGCAAGCTTGAACACAACTTCCCAGATGACATTCCTCACTCCAGAAAAACAGGTTTATTTGACAAACTACTTCAAACAAATGGCCACCAAAACCCAGCTGTCTGCAAGAAAAATACTGAAAGCCCTAGGGTTCATGGCCTCATGCATTCTACTAATTCCATATGCAAGACTGCATATGAGGAAACTTCAGTGGTACTTGAAAAGTCTCTGGTGTCAACATTCTCAGGACCTGGAAACACTAAGTCCCATCATTCCTTGTCTAAGGGCAGAATTCGTTTGGTGGGCAGAGGCATGCAACCACAACAAGGGACTTCCTTTCACTCAACCCCTCGCCTCCCACTACCCTGACAACAGGTGCATCAGACTATGCATGGGGGTTCACGTGGCAGGCAAATGCATTCAAGGCAAATGGATCCCAGGACAAATTCCCCTGCATATAAATCAAGAAGAAATGTTAGCTGTACAGCCTTCAAAAACCTTATCCTTCCAGGACAACTCCTGATAAAGGCAGACAACACCACAGTTATGTGGTACATAAACAAGCAGGGGGGAACTTATTCCTACCCACTCTGCAGGTTAGCCATGGCCCTGTGGAACACAGCCCTGAGCAACCAAGTGCACCTATAAGTTCAATTCCTGCCAGGCAAACAAAATTCACTGACAGACGACTTAAGCAGAAATCTACTGGACCCACACGAGTGGAAACTGGAAACCAACTCATTCAAACTTCTAATCCACAGGTGGGGGGACACCAGAGGTGGACCTCTTTACCTCCCCCCAAAACCATCAATTCCACAAATTTTGCACCAGAAATCCTCACAGCAAAGAGTGGAAAGCGGATGTCCTTTCCTTTTTGTGGGAAAACCTCTCAATTTATGCATTTCTGCCTCTGCCCCTCCTCTCAAAAGTACTACTAAAGATCAAACAGGACAGACCAAGGACAATCCTTATTGCCCCAGGCTGGCCACGCCAGCATTGGTACCCACTCCTACGCAGTCTGACAGCAGTGCCACCCTGTCACCTACTTCAGACCCCCTCCCTGCTGTCCCAGCAGGTGGGACAGATTTTGCATCCACAGCTGCAAACACTGAATCTTGCAGCCTGGCTTATCCCATGAATACACCACCAGCAACCTTCAGCAAACAGGTGCTGGATGTCATCCTTGAGGCCAGAAGGCCTATTCAGAAAAGTGGAAAAGATATTGTTCTTGGAGCCAGTTTCAAGGAAAGGAAATTTCAACCATGCCCACCTTACCTCAAATCCTAGACTACCTGGCAGAGCTGCTCCACAGAGGCCTATCCTTCTCATCAGTTAAGATTCATGCCTCTGCCATCTCAGCTCATTACAATACTGAGCCACCTCTCTTTTCTCACCCTCTCATCAAACAATTCCTGAGAGGACCTAGCAATTTAAGGCCCCCGAGGAGGGCTC